>NC_135805.1:16248333-16563333 GCF_964213995.1 Mustelus asterias | reverse complement strand
TTGCTTTCACTAGTCGTTGTACAGAGTATAAGAGCAAGGGGGTAATGTTAGACTTGTACAGAACGTTAGTTAGGCCACAGCTGGAGTACTGTGTGCAGTTCTGGTCACCTCACTGTAGGGAGGATGTGACAGCACTAGGGGGGGACAGAGGAGGTTCACCAGGATGTTGCCTGGGATGGAACATTTGAGCTATAAGGAGATACTGGTTAGGCTTGGATTGTTTTCTTTAGAGCAGAGAAGGCTAAGGGAGACATGATTGAGATGTATAAGATTATGAAGGGTATGGACAAGGTGAATAAGATGTAGCTGTTCCCCTTGGTTGAGGGGTCAATCACGAGGGGGCATAGTTTTAGAGTAAGAAGCAGGAGATTCAGACGGGATTTGAGAACTTTTTTTCCCCATAGTATCCATACAGTGCAGGAGAAGGCCATTCAGCCCATTAAATTTGCACCAACTCTCCAACAGAGCATCTTACCCAGGCCCACCCCTGCCCTATCCCCATAACCTCATGTATTTACCCAATGATCTCCCTAACCTACACAATCTCCCTAACCTACACATCTTGGGTCAGTAAGGGACAATTTAGCATGGCTAATCCACCTATACAATGTTGGTTTGGGACACTTTACTGTGAATGGCTGTTGATGTAGCATCAAAGCCAATCACTTGAGGGAATTAGGAAATCAATTAGAAAATATATTAAAGGTCCCAAGGAAATAGATCATAATTCTGACATTACACTAATGGAGAAAAGAGCAGTCCTCATGCTTCTCATTTTATCATCAAGTTAATTTAAATTAAATTTGCAACAGTTAACCCTCCCACAACATGCTTTCATGTTTTCCCACATGGGGAGGGGAGTAGGAAAAGACAGATCTGGGGGGATGATAACCCTCAGCTGCTCTCACGCTACCCGCTGGCCAGTTTCAGAGTTACAGATGTGATAAGGCACGGAAGGGCTTCATCTAACAGTGCATGAAAAATGAATGCAAAACGCGGCCTAGGCAGAAAACAACACATCTGTCTCACGTAACTTCAGTTTCAATCTAACTTCGACGCTACGACAGCCAGAGCTGACACAAAGCAGGGGGAAATGCAAGACGGTCACCAAAAAAAGTCAGCACCCAAAGCATACAGTTGAAAATAAAGTGATGCAGTCAAGAACAAAATAAAAACACTGCTCCCTGCTCTGAACCACTGGCTCTTTGATCAGACAGACACCAGCCAGGAGGTGCTGGGTAAGGCTATTCCATTGGACCTACTCGACTAGAATACAAGCAATGCTCCAACTGGATAACTACATACCACCCAAGTACGGCCTCCAGCTGATTGCAAAAAGCATGTTATGAAATATATCTGTCAGCTCGGCAAGGTGTATACAACTTCAGTTATCATTTAGCAACTGAAAGTATGTGGGGAGATAGGGTGGCGGAAACAGCACGCATTAATATCCCTGAGGGCTGGCATCCTCCAGAAGTGTCCGTTGCCATTTGACTTGGGTAGCCATCCAAAACGCCTGGGGATACTTCCTACTGCTGTGCTTTTCCCTCAGAGGCTAAAATACATTTTGTGGTTCAATCGAAGAATTCAAGCATTAAAAAAGCAGCAAGTTGCCTACAGAGGCAAGCACACAGATTGCAAACAGGCCACAAAGATGATTACTGCATTAACTGTCCATCATCTCCAATACCCTACCAGTTATACTGAACTGGGGGTAAAATATCAGCAAAACAAAAGCGCTACTAATATATAATACTGCTTTTCTCACGTCAGGGGCAGCACGGTGGCACAGTGGTTAGCACTGCTGCCTCACAGCGCCAAGGACCCGCATTCAATTCCGGCCTCGGGTCACTGTCTGTGTGGAGTTTGCACATTCTCCCCGTGTCTGCATGGGTTTCCTCCGGGCACTCCAGTTTCCTCCCACAGTCCAAAGTTGTGAAGGTTAGGTGGATTGGCCATGCTAAATTGACCCTTAGTGTCAAGGAGACTAGCAGGGTAAATACGTGGGGTGGTGGGGTTATGGGGATAAGACCTGGGTGAGATTGTGGTCGGTGCAGACTCAATGGGCCAAATGGCCTCCTTCTGCACTGCAGGATTCTATAATTCTACGAGTTAGAACAAGCCAGCATTTATCTCATACACACCGGTCACTTGGTCAAGCTGATCTACACCGGTGTTTATGCTCCACATCAGCTCCCCCCTCCTCAGATTTATCTTGCCTGATCTGTATATTCCTTTTTCCCGTGTGCACTTAGCTAGCTTGCTGATTCAGTGCTAGTTCATGCTAATTCAGTCGGGCAGCATGGTCAGTGCAGGCTTGGAGGACCGTAGGGCCTGTTCGTGTGCTATAATTTTCTTTGTTCTTTCCCTGAGCGGTACCTATGCTATTTCCCTCAACTACTTCATGTGGTAGCAAATTCCACATTTCAAACACGTTAAGGAGGAGGGAGCTGAAGGGTGGGTCAGTAAATTTGCTGATGACACCAAGATTGGTGGAGTAGTGGATGAGGTGGAGGGCTGTTGTAGGCTCCAAAGAGACATTGATAGGATGCAGAGCTGGGCCGGAAAATGGCAGATGGAGTTTAACCCTGATAAGTGCGAGGTGATTCATTTTGGGAGGTCAAATTTAAATGCGGATTACAGGGTCAACGGCAGGGTTCTGAGGAATGTGGAGGAACAGAGAGATCTTGGGGTTCATATCCACAGATCTCTGAAGGTTGCCACTCAAGTGGATAGAGCCGTGAAGAAGGCCTATGGTGTGTTAGCGTTTATTAACAGGGGGTTGGAGTTTAAGAGCCGTGGGGTTATGCTGCAACTCTACAGGACCTTGGTCAGACCACATTTGGAATATTGTGTGCAGTTCTGGTCACCTCACTATAAGAAGGATGTGGAAGCGCTGGAAAGAGTGCAAAGGAGATTTACCAGGATGCTGCCTGGTTTGGAGGGTAGGTCTTATGAGGAAAGGTTGAGGGAGCTAGGGCTTTTCTCTTTAGAGCGGAGGAGGATGAGAGGCGAGTTAATAGAGGTTTATAAGATGATGAGGGGCATAGATAGAGTGGACGTTCAGAGACTATTTCCTCGGGTGGATGTAGCTGTTACTAGGGGGCATAACTATAAGGTTCATGGAGGGAGATATAGGAGGGATGTCCGAGGTAGGTTCTTTACTTAGAGAGTGGTTGGGGTGTGGAATGGACTGCCTGCTGTGATAGTGGAGTCAGACACTTTAGGAACTTTCAAGCAGCTATTGGATAGGCACATGGAGCACACCAGAATGATAGGGAGTGGGATAGCTTGAACTTGGTTTCGGACAAAGCTCGGCACAACATCGAGGGCCGAAGGGCCTGTACTGTGCTGTACTGTTCTATGTTCTATGTCAATACTCATAGTCCGACAGCCTATTGGTTAAAGCAGTCAGGCTGCCATTTACTGTCCAGTTTCCTGGTTCCACAGTGTCACTCAATCTTTACAGTGCAGAAGGAGGCCATTCAGTCCATCGAGTCTGCACTGGCTCTCTGAAAGAGCATTCTAGCCAGTCCCATTCCTCTACCTTATTCCTGTATCCTTGCACTTTCTTTCTTTTCAGATATCCAATTCCTTTTAAATACCTCGATTGAACCTGCCTCCACCAAAGCCTCAGGAAGTTTGTTCCAGACTTCAACCACCCTTTGAGCAAAATAATCTTTCCTCACATCACTCTTACTCCATTTACCAATGATTTTGAATCTGTGCCCTCTCATTCTTGATGCTGTCTTGAGTGGGAACAGTTTCTCACTATCTACCTTGTCCGTACCCCTCATGATCTTGAAAACCCCCATCATGATTTATCCTAGCCTTCGTTTCTCCCAGAAAAACAGTCGCAGCCTCTCCAATTCATCCTCGTAGCTACAGTTCTTTATTCCTAGAGTCATTCTCGTGAAGCTCCTCTGTACTCTCTCAAATGCTTTCACATCCTTCCTCAAGTGTGGAGCCCAGGACTGGGAGCAGTAGTCCAGGTGAGATTCAAGCTAAGGCCTAACTAGTGTCACATCTGCTACTAAACCATGAAGACTACCATTTTTGTTATTCCTTTGTGGGACATGGACGTCGCTGGCTGAGCCAGCATTTATTGCCCATCTCTAGTTGCCCTAGGGAAGGTGGTGGTGATCTGCCTTCTTGAATCTCTGCAGACTATGTGCTGTGGATTGATCCACAATACCGCCAGGGTGGAAATTGCAGGATTTTGACCATTTACAGTCATAGAATCCCTACAGTGGAGGCCATTCAGCCCATCGAGCCTGCACCAACAACAATCCCACCAGGCTCTATCCCAGTAACCCCCTGCTAGTCCCCATGACACGAAGGGTCAATTCAGCATGGCTAATCCACCCAACCTGCACATCTTTGGACTGTGGGAGGAAACCGGAGCACCCGGAGGAAACCCCGCAGAGAATGTGCAGACTCCAAACAGACAGTGACCCAAGGCCAGAATTGAACCTGGGTCCCTGGCGCTGTGAGGCAGCAGTGCTAACCACTGTGCAGCCAGTCCAGTACCCTGGTTCCACAGCCCAATGATTAGAACATTCAGACCACCATCAGCATCCTGGTTCTGCAGTCTTGTGGCGAAATGCACCTGAACACCATTTACTGAAAGGTCCAGTGGCTTTTTAATGGACTTGTTGCAGAGGCAGAGCGCTGTAGCGTTTAGGTTTCCTAAGGAATATGGTTTGTTTCAATCCACATCCCGCAATCATTGCTCAGTAAGAGAATTCCATGGGTCTTGACAATGTTGTTTTTTGTGCTTTCTTTTAACCTCAGCAATCCTTTTTTTTCGCATCAAATAAAGACACTTACCTGTTTAAGTGGGGCTTCTGTTTTTTTGGAACATGACCTTCTGGCAGGGCAGGTTTGTGGTCTGGCAACAAGCCTAAAAAAAAAGCAATTAGTGACACACTGGTAACTATAGCAGCAGCTGTCTTTTATAGATGTAACAGTTAAATGTTCATATACTAGTAAAGTTCCCACACACACAAAACTCAAAACACAGCTGTAAAACCAGCCACCAACATATGCAAACACTCCTGCCAGCTTCTCCCTTTTCTAGAAAATAATCATTTCAGCAACAGTGACAACTGATTCTCAAGCTAACTTTTATCATAGTTTGGGTGATCGCAATTTGAATCTTGGTCACTGAGTGCTCTTCCCCCTGTCGAAGTCACTGGCAATACCACAGCAGTTCGTTTTTGTGATACACTGAAACACACATGTGCACATAAACTAAAGACTCTGAAAATGTAACGCTTTGAGCGTCACACTCACATTCAGCAATTAGAAGATACAGAGGATGGCTGATTTGACTTGTGTAGAACATAAATTAATTTGTGGTTACAAAACAGAAGTGAAGAGTGTCGAGGAATTAGGGTTTGTGTGGTAGCATGTGATGTAGTAGCAAAACAGATGGACTTAGACTTCAATACCATCTTGTATGACCTTAGGACATCCCGTACAGCCAATTAAGTTTTCTGAAGCTATAATGTAGGAAGTGCTGTAGCTAACTAGTGCACAGTAAACAATAAATAACTGGATTAAGTGATGCTGGTTGAGGGATAAATACTGCTATCAACACCAGAGGCGTCCTCTCAAACTCTTCTTCGAAATACTGCTGTGGGATCTTTTACATTATCAAACAAGACACAATGCCTCTGTTTGACACATCAGCACCTCCAGCAGTGCTGGCCTCCTCCCTCCAGTAAGAAGTCTCACAACACCAGGTTAAAGTCCAACAGGTTTATCTGATAGCAAATACCATAAGCTTTCGGAACGCTGCTCCTTCGTCAGCTTATGGTATTTGCTACCAAATAAACCTGTTGGACTTTAACCTGGTGTTGTGAGACTTCTTACTGTGTTTACCCCAGTCCAACGCCGGCATCTCCACATCACTCCTCCCTCCATGCAGCACTGGTGTGTCAGCCTAGATTTTTTTGTCCTCAAGTCTCTCGATCTTTCTATTCTGGGTCCGAGCGCTACTCATTGAGCCATGGCAGATGCATCAGGAAGGCGGCACAGTGGTTAGCGCTGCTGCCTCACAGCACCAGAGACACGGGTTCAATTCCGGCCTTGGGTGACTGTGTGGAGTTTACATGTTCTCCCCATGGGTTTGTCCCAGATGCTCCGGTTTCCTCCCACAGTCCAAAGATGTACAGGTTAGGTGGATTGGTAGGCGGTGGTGTAGTGGCATTGTTACTGGACTAGTAATCCAGAGACCCAGTGCTCTGATAACCTGGGTTCAAATCCCACCATGGCAGATGGTGAAATTTGAATTCAATAAAAATCTGGAATTAAAAGTTTCATGATGGCCATGAAACCATTGTCAATTGTTGCAAAAACCCATCTGGTTCACTAATGGCCTTGAGGAAAGGAAATCTTCCGTCCTTACCTGGTCTGGCCTACTCCAGATCCACAACAATATAATTGGCTCTTAAATGCCCTCAGGAATGGGCAAGAAATGGTGGCCCAGTCAGCAACGCCTGCATCCCATGGAGGAAGAAATGAAGAAATGAATAAATAAATTGGCCATGCTAAATTGTCACTTAGTGTCCCACGATGTGTGAAGTGGGTGGATTGGTGGGGTAAATGTGTGGGGTAATGGGGATAGGGCCTGGGTGGGATGCTCTGTTGGGTCAGTCGGTACAGACCCAATGGGCCTCCTTCTGCACTGGAGGGATTCTATCAGAAATTCTATTCTTCGATAATGCTCATGCTCAACTGGAGAGGTTTTCATATCAGCTACTTTCAGAAAGGATGATCGTAGGAATCAAATTAACATCTGGGTTCGGAGGAAACTGGGGTCGGGCGAAGTGTGGGGTCAGACATGCAGTAGACAAACCAGCGTTGGGTAACAGGCAGACAGATACAACTTAACCGATCGAAAAAGCAAGGGTTTAGCCGAAAACTATGTACTTTTTTTAAAAACATGACATAAAAACAGAAGTAACCCTCTAGCATGAGGCAGAAAATGAATGAAGACAGAGCTCCATTGGTGCTTTATTAAATATAGTCATTGTGGAAGCATTTTCACACAGTATTTCATGGTGCAAGTAGTCTTTATATCCCAGAGAGTGGTGAGCCTGTGGAATTCTCTACCACAGAAAGCAGCTGAGGCCAAAACATTGTATGTTTTCAAGAATGAGTTAGATACAGCCCTTGGGGCTAAACAGATCAAAGGATATGAGGGGGGGGGGGGGCGGGGGAAAGGGAGGGGAACAGGTTGGATGATTGGCCATGATCATAATAAATAACAGAGTAGGCTCAAAGGGCGGAATGGCCTACTCCTGCTCCTATTTTCTGTTTCCAGATGACATCTCAAAGAATTACCCACCTCGTTTCCCCCCCCCGACCCCCAAACCCTATTTCTTTCTTGCTCCCCAAACCACTGAAATTTAATTGTTAAACAATCTCTTGGTTATATTTGGAAGAGATAGTGGGGAGGACTTTCTACAACAGAAAGTGCAGATGATTCTTTGAGATTTACTCTGAAAGGTCACAGGGATCATCTCAGTGATCTGTTTGGCGTGTCCCTTCCCCCAATTTCTTCCCCTCATTATTATTATATCGGCAATTGGCCGCTCCACTGCCTTGTGTCACTCTTTCAATCTTCTGAAACATTTCTGTATGTCAGCGATAGTTCAGCCAATAACACTGTCACCTCAAAGTCAGATAATCAGACTTTTTAAAAGAGAATTGATAACTAGAGTAGGCCATTCAGCCCTCAAGCCTGTTTTGCCACTCAATAAAATCATAGCTGACTTTCTACTTCAACTCCACTTACCCCACCTATCTCCGCATCCTTAGATTCCCTTAGTGCCCAAAAATCTATCAATCTCAGTCCTGAATACTTCCAACGACTGAACTTACACAGCCCTCTGGGATACAGAATTCCAAAAATTTCAAGTTGCTGGTGTTATGGTAATGGAAAGAATCATAGAATCCTACATTGCAGAAGGCAGCCATTCGGCCCATCGACTCTGCACCGACCACAATCCCACCCAGGCCCTATCCCCATAATCCCATGGATTTATTCTAGCTAGTCCGCCTGACACGAAGGGGCAACTGAGCATGGCCAATCCACCTAACCCGCACACCTTTGGACTGTATAAGGAACCCAAGTACCCAGAGGAAACCCATGCAGACATGGGGAGAACATGCAAACTCCACACAGACAGTCGCCCCAAGCCGGGAATCGAACCCGGGGCCCTGGAAAAAAGCAGTGACATTATACACAGAAATATGGGACTATTAAAAGACCTGGGTTTTAATTATATTTTATAATGGACACAAACTACCGAAGATGGCTGAGAATGCTTGGTTAGCTACTGACAGGAATGACTGCAGGGTGTTTCTCTCAGGGACAATGGAACCCCTCCCAGTGTTTCCAGACAAACTACTTCCAAAAACATCCAAAGACTCATCCCTATCTTCAGTGAAAACAAAGGAACATAATGGCCATAATCTAAAAAAGCCTGGGCAAAATAGTCTCCCTCGACCGACTAGTGGATTCTAAGTCCAGTTGGAATACACAAAGGTTAAAAAATACTTGCATGCTGTCCTGTTTGCCTAACTGCCTGCTTGTATTTGCCCTGTTGGTCAGGCTTTGCGTGTGTGCTGTGAGGAAAAGCGGCTGGAGGTTTTCCATAGGGAAGGTGTGACACTCAGTATCAGAAACTGTGTTTGCAGGAATATCTAAAAACTCTCTCTCTGACAGTGGAAATTGGAAAAGGATCACAGCTGGAAAAAGGAACCGAAATATCTCTACCAAACCACAGGACACCTGAACTGAAGAATCAACTATTTGTCAGTAGAAATCAACTATACTGGGATCAATCAGTAATGGCCATAACGCTTCATTATCTACACCTCACGATCAAAGACTGTTCCGTAAAACTTTTTATTTAAGATTATGAGGGGCATGGACAGAGTGGATAGTCAGAAGCTTTTTCCCAGGGTGGAAGAGTCAATTACTGAGGGCATAGGTTTAAAGTGCGAGGGGCAAGGTTTAAAGGAGATGTACGAGGCAAGTTTTTTTTTACACAGAAGGTGGTAGGTGCCTGGAACTCGCTGCTGAGGAAGGTAGTGGAAGCAGATACCATAGTGACTTTTAAGGGGTGTCTGGACAAATACATGAGTAGGATGGGAATAGAGCGATATGGTCCCAAGAAGAGTAGGGGGTTTTAGTTCAGTCGAGCAGTATGGTCAGTGCAGGCTTGGAGGGCCAAAGGGCCTGTTCCTGTGCTGTAATTTTCTTTGTTCTCTGTTTTTTGTATTCACTTACTATTGGACTCGATTCTTTCTTCCAATCCATCTGAATGTAAATGCATGTTCATAGAATCATCATAGAATCATAGAAACCCTACAGTGCAGAAGGAGGCCATTCGGCCCATCGAGTCTGCACCGACCACAATCCCACCCAGGCCCTACCCCCACATATTTACCCGCTAATCCCTCTAACCTACACATCCCAGGACTCTAAGGGGCAATTTTTAACCTGGCCAATCAACCTAACCCGCACATCTTTGGACTGTGGGAGGAAACCGGAGCACCTGGAGTAAACCCACGCAGACACGAGGAGAATGTGCAAACTCCACACAGACAGTGACCCGAGCCGGGAATCGAACCCGGGACCCTGGAGCTGTGAAGCAGCAGTGCTAACCACTGTGCTACCGTGCCGCCCATGTGTGTTACATTTCTTCTTCCACTTTTAGTAGTTAATAAACTTGATCTACCTTAAGACAAAAAAGCCTGTTTAATCAGCTTCTTTTTAAACATAATTACTAGGTCTGGAAAAGTTATCCAAGGGAAAGGAAACTTTGTTAGATTAAACCTTGTTGCTACCAGCAGAAGCTGGGTTGAATAAAGGCACGAACGCAGTCATCTGTCCTCTCCCAGGCTTGTAACAATTTGGGAGTATCCCAGTCAGACAATGACAAATCGAGGGGTCTCGCCCGGATCAACAACTTTTGGAGAATCTCACCTGCAGCTGGACGTAACACCGGCTAGGCCAACATTTATTGCCCATCCTGTGGCACTCCTATGATGTGAATTGAGCATGTAATCCAGGACAATTTGCCAATGCAGTACTGAGGGAGGACTACACTACCAGTGGTACCATCTTAGAATCATATAATTATACACTGCAGAACTGGCCCTTCGGTCCATCAAGTCCGCACCGTCACATTAGAAACACCTGAACTCCCACCTAATCCCATCTTCCAGCACTTGGCCCATAGCCTTAAATGCTATGATGTGCGAAATGCTCATCCAGATACTTTTTAAAGGATGTGAGGCATCCCGCCTCCACCACCTTCCCAGGCAGCACATCCCAGACCGTCACCACCCTCTGGGTAAAAATGTTTTTCCTCACATCCCCCCTAAACCTCCTGCCCCTCACCTTGAACCTATGTCCCCTCGTGACTGACCCTCAACTAAAGGGAGCAGCTGCTTCCAATCCATTCTGTCCATGTCCCTCATAATCTTGTACACCTCGATTGGGTCACTCCTCAGTCTTCTCTGCTCCAACGAAAGTAACCCACCTCTACGCAACCTCTCTTCATAACTTAAATGTTCCATCCCTGGCAGCATCCTGGTGAATCTCCTCTGCACCCCTTCCAGTGCAACCACATCCTTCCTATAATGTGGCAACCAGACCTGCACACAGTACTCCAGCTGTGGTCCCACCAAAGTACTACACAACTCCAACATGACTTCCCTGCTTTTGTAATCTATGCCTCGACTGATAAAGGCAAGTGTCCCATATGCCTTTTTCACTACCCTACTAATATGCCCTCCCACCTTCAGAGATCTGTGGACAAACACACCAAGGTTCCTTTATTCCACAGAACTTCCTAGTGTCCTACCATTCATTGAGTACTCCCTTGTCAAATTACTCCTTCCAAAGTGTATCACCTTACACTTTTCAGGGTTAAATTCCATTGGCCATCTATCTGGCCATTTGACCATTCCGTCTATATCTTCTTGTAGCCCAAGTCACTCTGCCTCACTGTTAACAACCCGGCCAATCTTTGTGTCATCTACAAACTTACTAATCCTACCCATACATAGTCACCTATGTTGTTTATATAAATGACGAATAATCGGGGGCCCAACACAGGTCCCTATGGTACGCCACTGGACACTGGCTTCAGTCACTAAAGCAGCTTCTGTCATCACCCTCTGTCTCCTACAACTGAGCCAATTTTGAATCCACTTTACCCTGTATCCCACGTGAATTTACCTTCTTCATAAGTCTCCCATGTGGGACCTTGTCAAAGGCTTTGCTGAAATCCATGTAAACTACATCATCCTAATAAGATATTCAACCCTCAGGTAAATGTAAAAGATTCCATGCCACTATTTTGAGGAAGAGCAGGGGAATTTTCCCCAGTGCTTTGGACAATGTTTATCCCACAACTAACATCACTAAAAAAGAAAGAGTCTTTCTGTTATTTATCTCAAGGCTGGACGCAAATCGCTTGCTGTATTTCCCTATATTACAATATTGGCTACATTTTAAAAGTACGTCATTGGTTGTAAAGTACTTTGAGATATCCAGAGAATATAAAAGGCGCTATACAAACACGAAGATAAAGGCAAATTACTGCGGATGCTGGAATCTGAAACAAAAACAGAAAATGCTGGAAACTCTCAGCAGCTCTGGCAGCATCTGTGGAGAGAGAATAGAACCAATGTTTCAAATCTGGATGACCCAAGGGTCAGGTTGACCTCCAAGGATCATCCTGACTCAAAACACTGAATCTATTCTCTCTCCACAGATGCTGTCAAACCTGCTGGTTTCATAGAATCCCTACAGTGCAGAAGGAGGCCATTCGGCCCCATCAAGTCTACACCGACAACAAACCCTATCTCCGTAACCCCACATATTTACCCCGCTAATCTCTCTAACCTGCGCATCCCGGGACACTAAGGGGCAATTTAGCATGGCCAATCAACCTAACCCGCACATCTTTGGACTGCAGGAGGAAACCGGAGCACCTGGGGCAAACCCACACAGACATGGGGTGAACATGCAAATTCCACACAGACAGTGACCCAAGGGTTGTTAAGAAGGCGTACGGTGTGTTAGCTTTTATTGGTAGAGGGATTGAGTTTCGGAGCCATGAGGTCATGTTGCAGCTGTACAAAACTCTGGTGCGGCCGCACTTGGAGTATTGCGTACAGTTCTGGTCACCGCATTATAGGAAGGATGTGCAAGTGTTGGAAAGGGTGCAGAGGAGATTTACCAGGATGTTGCCTGGTATGGTGGGAAGGTCTTATGAGGAAAGGCTGAGGGACTTGAGGCTGTTTTCGTTAGAGAGAAGGTTAAGAGGTGACTTAATAGAGGCATATAAGATGATCAGAGGATTAGATAGGGTGGACAGTGAGAGCTTTTTTCCTTGGATGGTGATGGCTAGCATGAGGGGACATAGCTTTAAATTGAGGGGTGATAGATATAGGACAGATGTCAGAGGTAGGTTCTTTACTCAGAGAGTAGTAAGGACGTGGAATGCCCTGCCTGCAACAGTAGTGGACTCACCAACATTAAGGGCATTTAAATGGTCATTGGATAAACATATGGATGATATTGGAATAGTGTAGGTTAGATGGGCTTTAGACTGGTTTCACTGGTCGGCGCAACATCGAGGGCCGAAGGGCCTGTACCGCGCTGTAATGTTCTATGTTAAGCTGGGAATCGAACCCAGGTCCCTGGAACTGTGAGGCAGCGGTGCTAACCACTGCGCCACCTCTTTGTCCAGCATATTTTGTTTTTGTGACGATACAAACACTTTTCTTTCCCTTCCAATAGTTAAGGTTTATATTAGCCTCAAATGTACTGAGAAGACTTAGAAGGCTCTTTTGTTTTGTTATATTCAGAGAGCAGAGCAAAGTAGAATGCATTACAATAGTGGTGGACTCTCTTGACGAAGAGACCTGCGATTTGAAACCTAATCACAGCCACAAGAGCTTCCTCTAGAGGGCATGTTTCACCTGTTTTTGAATCAATTAGACACATTTATTTAGCTGGCGAACTTGCCCAGCAGGTTCTTTTCTGATCTGGACGAGATGCGGGCTGGGGGGGTTTCAGACATTCTTTGTACTAACAGAATAGGTGCAGGGGTCAGGGTTTTAAAAAGCTTTTCATCGTCTTCGCACCCCTCCTCTCCCAGAATCCGCACCTCCCCGCCACCGGATTCTCAAATTAGGAACTGAAACATTAAAAAATCTGGTCGATCCCGAAGCAAAAGACTGGGAGTCCCTACGTCAGAGCTTCAGTTTAAAAAGTTAACTCGCTCTCTCCTTTCTCTGGCCACATCTTATTTCAAGAAAGGAAAATTACAAATGGTTTGCAAGTTGAAACAGAACAATTGGCAAGCATGTCGCAATGAAAACTCCCAAGTATAAAATAAGCTGCGTGCATTAAATATTTACAAAAACTCCCCTTTCCACTTCAATAAAAACATTCACTTGTTTTCATGTGAATACAGTCTTGGTGTACACCTCAACACAGAACTTAAAGGACAGTGCAAAGACAGGCTGCTTGTGCCTATCCGAATAGATATTTAACATGGGTGAGGTGTGTACCATAGAAACCTACAGTGCAGAAGGAGGTCATTCGACCCATTCAGCCTGCACCAACAACCATCCCACCCAAGCTCTATCTCCTTAACCCCATGTAGTTACTCTGCTAATCCTGCTGACACTAAGGGGCAATTTAGCATGGCCAATCCACCTAACCCACACATCTTTGGAAAGTGGGAGGAAATCAGAGCACCCGGAGGAAACCCACACAGGCACGGGGAGAACATGCAAACTCCACACAGTCACCCGAGGCCAGAATTGAACCCGGGTCCCTGGCACTGTGAGGCAGCAGTGCTGACCACTGTGCCACCGTCCCCAGTATTAAGTTAAAGGAGCAATTCTTGGCTGTATCACTTTTTCTTTATAACTGGGGACCTGTGGTTAAGTGCATCTTCCATGGCATGAATCCATCCTGCCTCTATAGGAGTGTGCGGTACTCTGTAAGAGCTGAATAGACACTATGCAGCACACACACTTGGACTAAATAAAACGTACAAACCTTTTCTACACTTTACTTTTCATTCATCGCTAATTGCCCTTGAAGAAGATGGCGGAGAGCCGCCTTCTTAAACTGCTGCAGTCCACTGAGTGTAGATATAACCAAAGTGCTGTTAAAGAGGGAGTTCTAGGATTGTGACCCAGCAACAGGGAGGGAAGTTTCAAGTCAGGATGGTGTGCAGCTTGGAGGGGAAGTTGCAGATGCTGCTGTTCCTATGCATCCGCCAACCTTGCTCTTCCCTCCCCTCACTCTTTGCTCAAATTCTCAGTATTCAATTTTGAAAACTTATTGGCAGGCCAACCAGCATTCTTCCACCTACGATGGCATGCTGCAAAGAAAGATAGGGTGACTAACAAGGCAAGAAAATACACAATGAATAGCAGGAAGCTAGGAAGTACAGAGGACCAGAGAGACCTTGGGGTGCATGTCCAAAGATCCCTGAAGGCAGCAGGACAGTAACATAAGTTGGTTAAGGCAGCATATGGGATACTTGCCTTCGTTAGCCGAGGCATAGAATATAAGATCAGGGAAGTTATGATGGAGCTGTATGAAATGCTTGTTAGGCCACAGATAGAGTATTGCGTACAGTTCTGGTCACCACAGTATAGGATGGATGTGATTACACTAGAAAGGGCGCAGAGGAGATCACCAGGATGTTGCCTGGGCTGGAATATTTCAGCTTCGAAGAGAGACTGGATAGGCTGGCGTTGCTTTCCTTCAAGCAGAGAAAGCTGATGGGGCGTTGATCAAGGTGCAGAAAAATATGAGAGACAGAGATAGGGTAGATAGGAAGAAACTTTTCCCCTTAGTAGAGGTGTCAATACGAGTTAAGGTTATGGGCAGGAATTTAGAAGGGATTTGAGGAAAAAACATTTTTACCAAGAGGGTGGCCAGTCGAAATAGCATTAGCCGATTTACTCCAGCAAAACCTCTCTGATTTCAATACCCTGATCTTAACCTTCTTTGTTCTAATGAAGATCCCAAATTTCCCTCGTCCCTCCTCATAATTCAAGTCTCGGAGTGTCCACCCTGCCAAGCACACTCAAAATTTGTTTTTGTTACAGTGAGATCACTCTCACTCGAGAGCATGCAGGCTGATTCCACTCAATCTCTCCACATAGGACAACTCTCGACCCAGGGATTAATCTTGTGTGTGTTCACTGCACCCCCTCTAAGGCAAGTATAGTCTTCCTTGTGTGTGGAGACCAAAACAGTGCAGAGTATGCCAACATTCAAGGCTATGGGTCAAGTGCTGGCAAGTGGGATTAGGTGGGCAGGTCAGGGCCTTTCATGAGTCGGTGCAGACTCGATGGGCCTCTTCTGCACTGCAGGATTCTGTGTGGCCTCACCAAAGCCCAGCACTATTGCAGCAAGACTTATTTAATCTAATTCCATTGCAATAAAGCCCAGCCTACCACTTGCCTTCCTAATTGCTTACTGTACCTGTGGAGGATCTTGACCCAGAGGTCAGTTGGTCATTTGGCATATGAGGAGAAATTTCTTCACTCAGAGGGTTGTGAATCTTTGAAATTCTCTGCTCCAGAAGGCTGTGAATGCTCAATGTTTGAGCATATTCAAGACCGAGATCAATAAAAGTTTGGACTCTTAAGGGAATCAGGTGATATGGTGATTGGAGCGGGGGGGGGGGGGGCGCGAGAGGCTTGTTGAGATCAGATCAATCATGATCTTACTGAATGGTGGAGCGATCACGAGGGGCTGAATGGCCTACTCTGGCCATTTCTTATTTTCCTAATTCGGCGCCTCTGCTCAAATACTTGACGTTTTCCAATACCACCTCAGAGACAATGACTCGGAATCAAGAAGGAGCCACCCACCACCAACGTCCTATGGGTAACTCAGAATGGGAAAACTTGATCAAAAAAATTGTGGTTTCTCGCTGAATTCTCATGTCCAGATGATCTAAGTTGCTCCCCTGATGAGCTTAGGCGACGTATCATCGCAGTTACAACATCCTATATCTGGTAACCCTGCCAGGTGCAGCTAAAAGGCTCCACAGCAAGTGCTTTGCCCTGTGTGGGTGGGTACAGTACAATTTGTAATCTGATATCCAAATACAGAAGGAGCTAAAATTTCCATTCAGGACTACAAATGTGTATGGATGCAAATGGATATAGGTAGAGGAAGTTACTGAACCATGGTGGCACAGCAGTGCCAATTTACCCACAACTATCTTTCATTTAGCACTGGATGCTAAGCTAGCTGTCATGGTACCCTGCAGAAATCTGGGTCAGTCCTATCTCACAGAATAGTAACTCTTATTACACTTGTTTAAACAATGTGAAGGGCTTGAGATTTATGTACTTTATACAAAGTAATGCATTTATTTTTAGATTCTACTAAATGCAGATTCCTTTGCCCATTAAAAGCGTTTCTAGATGAACATACCTTAACGGCTCTCTGCTCTTTATTTGGAATACGGGTGATGCTAACAAGGCTTCAAGTTTTACCCATTCCGAGTTACCCAGGCCCTATCCCCAGTGGGCACCCTATCCTGGGCGGCACTTTGACACAGTGGTTAGCACTGCTGCCTCACTGCGCCCGGGACCCGGAGTCGATTCCGGCCTCAGGTGACAGTGTGGAGTTTGCACATTCTCCCTGTGTCTACGTGGGTTTCGCCCAGGTGCTCCGGTTTCCTCCCACACTCTAAAGATGTGCGGGTTTGGTTGATTGGCCATGATAAATTACCCCTTAGTGTCAAGGGATCAGCAGGGTAAAGACGTGGAGTTACGGGGATAAGGTCTGGGTGGGATATTGTCGATATAGGCTTGATGGGCCGAATGGCCTCCTTCTGCACTGTAGGGCTTCTATGATTCTACCCTTAAATGGCTGGTATTGGGTGGCTGCTCCTTGATTTGTAGTAATTGCCTTTGCAGTGGGTGGCTGGTTATGCCAGTTAAATGGAGATGAAAAGTTAACCATGAAGCATGATTATTGAGGTACAAATTGACCAAACCAGATCGGGAGTGCCAGATTCCTTTCCTTGTAAGACATTAATGAACCAGCTTTAAAACTCTGGCAGTCAATTTTCTGGTGCCAGCTTGTAAATTACTAGATTTACTAAATTTACAACTTGCTACGGTTGGATTTGAACTCATGACCTCTGGGTTGCTGGTCGAGAACAATAACCACCACATTGTCATGTTTTACTTTGCATCATTCCCTTCAGGAAAAGGTCACTGCTGTCTTGCAGCATTTCAAAATAAAAGTGTGTTTCAAAGCAAAGGATCTTCTTACTTCAGTTTGTCGGTTAGGATGGGGGCCAATATTTTAATAAGTATACTCGATTTTCCACGGCACTGCTCAACCAGCGGGAAGAAACACTGAAATTATAGAATCCCTACGGTGCAGAAGGAGGCCATTCAGCTCATCAAGACCACAGTGACAACAATCCCACCCAGGCCCTATATTTTCCCATAACCCCATGCATTTACCCTGCTAATCCCTCTGACACTAAGGGGCAAATTTAACATGGCCAATGCACCTAACCCGCACATCTTTGGACTGTGGGAGGAAACCGACGCAGACATGGGGAGAACGTGCAAACCCCACACAGACAGTCACCCAAGCCGGGAATCAACCCAGATCCCTGGCGCTGTGAGGCAGCAGTGCTAACCACTGTGCTACTGTGCCCCCTAAAGTTATCAGTGTGACAGGAAGGCAATGTGACAGTTACAGGAAATTTCTGTTATATGCGAGACTTTTGATATATTATTGATATAAAAAGTAAACGACAGAACAGGCGAAAGAAGACAGTGCATCTCACCGGCTGTGGAAGTGCAAGAAGGCTGCAACGGCAAGGTGGTCCTGGGGATCACGGCTGGACACATAGAAACATAGAAAAACTACAGCACAAACAGGCCTTCGGCCCACAAGTTGTGCCGAACACATCCCTACCTTCTAGACCTACCTATAACCCTCCATCCTATTAAGCTCCATGTACTCATCCAGGAGTCTCTTAAAAGACCTTATTGAGTTCACCTCCACCACCACTGACGGCAGCCGATTCCACTCGCCCACCACCCTCTGTGTGAAAAACCTCCCCCTAACATCTCCCCTGTACCTACCCCCCAGCACCTTAAACCTGTGTCCTCTCGTAGCAGACATTTCCACCCTGGGAAAAAGCCTCTGAGAGTCCACCCGATCTATGCCTCTCAACATCTTATACACCTCTATTAGGTCTCCTCTCATCCTTCGTCTCTCCAAGGAGAAAAGACCGAGCTCCCTCAGCCTATCCTCATAAGGCATGCCACTCAATCCAGGCAACATCCTTGTAAATCTCCTCTGCACCCTTTCAATCTTTTCCACATCCTTCCTATAGTGAGGTGACCAGAACTGAGCACAGTACTCCAAGTGGGGTCTGACGAGGGTCTTACATGACTCAAACCTCACCACCAACCTGTGAAAGTCGTGTGAACAATCACGGTGACCCAAGATCCCGAAGTCAAACACAGGCTTCTACCAGGGCTGACAATGCTGTAATCTTTCACTTAACCACATGCATATGTGTGCAAAACCTACAGTAGAGAAACAGGCTTTTAATGGTTAGCACTGCTGCCTCGCAGCGCCAGGGACCCAAGTTCAATTCCCGCCTCAGGTCACTGTCTGTATGCAGTCTGCACGTTCTCCCCGTGTCTGCTTGGGTTTCCTCCAGGTGCTCCAGTTTCTTCCAACACTCCAAGGGTGTGCAGGTAAGGTGGATTGGCCATGCTAAATTGCCCCTTAGTGTCCCAAGATGGGTAGATTAGACAGATATGGGGGGAATAATTGGGATCACGGGGATAGGACCTGGGTGTGATCCTCTGTCGGAGAATCTGTGCAGACTCGCTGGGCCGAACGTCCTCCTTCTGCACTATCGGAATTCTATGATGTTATGGTTCTAAATTTAACAGATTCGTGCCAGTGTTTATGCATAATACAATCCCCCTCACATTCTATTTAATTCATTCAACTTGATCAACACAGCCTTCGTTTTTCTCCCCTCATGTACTTATTTAGTTTCTGCTAAATTAAATCTTTCCCTGACCTCATAACTACTTCCGGTGGTGGTGAGTTCCACATTCTCACTTTGAGTAAATAAATCTTGCTTGAGCTCCCTATTGGACTTATTCATGGCCATATTATATTTATGACCCCTAATTCTGATTTCCCCCAAGTGCGAATACCTCAACATTGGCCCTAATGAATACCCTGTCAGGTCAGTTCTCGGATTTCCTTTCTCCAGAGAAAAATATCCTCAACCTTTAGCCAGTGTTTCCTGAGGATTGTTACCTCTCAATTCTGGTGTCATCCTGATGAAGCCTCATTTGCACTTTCTCCAGTGTCTCTCTCTACCCATTTCTCCGATGAGCCAGAATTTTATAACACGAGGCCAGAGTTGTTCAAATGAGTTACACTTTTCCAATTAGCCGACTTCCAACCTTCACAATCTTACGCCACATGATCTTCAAGACAACACAAATTTCTCTCTGCCCCAGTTCAGATCATTTCTTTGGCCCAGAAGGCATTGCTGGTCCTCAGACCCTCCATGCCTTCTGCAAGTCAAAAGATTAACTTTCTCCTCTCTGAAATTTCTCCCTGGAGTACCAACCTGAGTTGACCTTCGCTATCCTCCCAGTCTTCACCGTGTTGCCCTGGGGGGGGTGGGGGGTATAGGTTTGCTACTCCGATGACGCCTATTCTGGTTTTCAAAGTGCACCTCTTTTGCTCATGGCGCTCCATGATTTAGGTGGCTTTGGGATTGAATCTGCTCCTTATTCATTTACCAATCATAGAAACCCTACAGTACAGAAAGGGGCCATTCGGCCCATCGAGTCTGCACCGACCACAATCCCACCCAGGCCCTACCCCCATATCCCTACATATTTTACCTGCTAATCCCTCTAATCTACGCATCCCAGGACACTAAGGGGCAATTTTAGCATGGCCAATCAACCTAACCCGTGCATCTTTGGACTTTGGACCAAGATAGAGTCCACTTCTTACTGTGTTTACCCCAGTCCAACGCCAGCATCTCCACATCATGACCTTATTCATTTACCATGGGTGTGGTAATTCATCCACTGACTCGTCCTATCCTATCGTCACTCCATCTCATCTTTTGACTTGGTTTATTGCCACGTGTATTGGTATACAGTGAAAAGTATTGTATCTTGCGCGCTATACAAAGCATACTGTTCATAGAGAAGGAAAAGAGAGAGTGCAGAATGTAGTGTTACAATCATAGCTAGGGTGTATTCCATAGCCCCAGGCGCCTCCTAGGCCTTGCCATCTCTCCTGTCACTAAGGTCTCAACTGGTTGATTGGGCTCCCTCCCTGAGCACTTCCTCATATCCTGGTTACATCCTAATACTACTCCACTGCACACTTTTGGCCCCTGTTTGTGACCTCCCCCACATGGAAACATCTCTACCTGGGCCCTCGTCGTATCCCTTCACTAGATTCAACAGATCCAATTGAAAATAAAACTTTCCCTGAGCTCATTCAATGATACACCCTCAAACTATAACTCTTTTACAAGGTATGTAGTTATAGTTTAACAGCTCCCAAGTAGAACTGGAAGCTATCTTTCTTACATACTTTTCCCTCTTCTTTTATGCAAGCCTGACATAGATACACAGATAGCAAACGACTGTATTTCTTAAGTTTATCGTTTTAATTGATAAAAACCCGCAGCGTTGGAAAGGTAAAAGTAAATTGTAATATTTTGCTGTAAATTTAGACAAGGCTCTGTCATACAACTGCTAAAGTAACTTAAGAGTTTAAAATGAAAATCTCTGAAAAACGTATATACCCCTTCCCCCTGCTTCAGCGACATTGATATGTTCTTTTTCTGTGAGCTGGGGTTTGTAAATTTGAGGACTGCCTGCGTTAGGATTGACAACTATGTATAAAGAAAGAAATGACTCGCATTTCTCGAGCATCTTTCATCACCTCAGGAGTTTTTCAAAGTCCTTTACAGAGAATTAAGTGCATCACTATTGCAATGTCGGAAATGTGGCAACCAATTGCAAATAGCAAGCTCCCATAAACAGCATTCAAATAATGACCAGGTCATTTGCTCTCAGTGATGCTGTCTGAGAGATCATTATTGACCAGAACACTTAGTGACACCTTCCTGGCTTTTCTCTGACAGACAGCCATAGGGTCTTTAACATTCATCGGAGTGGTTAGGAATACCAAGTCAAAACTATGCGGGGGATCAATTCTCATCAGTGCTCTCAGAGTGCTGTTGCTACAGCCGCGTTGTTCTGTACCCTAAACCTTTCACCTGATAAATCTAGTTGAGTGAATGAGCTCAAGGAAGGGAAGAACAATAAAATTGCAAAAAAAACAGAATAAGATTCCTGCATGGTTGCAACATATCAGACTCAGGAAAGTAATGAAAATCAGCAATTGTTGGAAAGAGTCAGCCTAACTGCTTCGGCAATGGGAAAAGGTAATGTTTCTACAATATATTGTAGAATCCCCACAGTGCAGAAGGAGGTCATTCAGCCCATCGAGTCTGCACCGACCAGAATCCCACCCAGGCCCTATGCCGTAACCCCACATAATTACCCGGTGGCACAGTGGTTGGCACTGCTGCCTCACAGCGCCAGGGACCCGGGTTCGATTCCCGGCTTGGGTCACTGGCTGTGTGGAGCTTGCACATTTTCCCCGTGTCTGTGTGGGTTTCCTCCAAGTGCTGTTTCCTCCCACAGTCCAAAAATGTGTGGGTTAGGTGGATTGGCCATGCTAAAATTGCCCCTCAATGTTAGGGGGACTAGCTAGGGTAAAAGCATGGGGTTATGGAGATAGGGCCTGGATGAGATTGTGGTCGGTGCAGACTCGGTGGGTCTCCTTTTGCACTGTAGGATTCTGTGATACACTGATAGTCCCCCTGGGACTAAGGGACAATTTACCATATCCAATCCACCCAACCCGCACATCTTTGGCGATCCAGATATAGCGGCCAGCTTCTTCAAACCTGTCATCAGGATGTATAACAACAGTCTTCCTCAGACCAGAGTCATTGGGGGACTAGCTAGGGTAAATGCATGGGGTTAAGGGGATAGGGCCTGGGTGGGATTGTGGTCAGTGCAGTCTCGATGGGCCGAATGGTCTTATTAATCACAAGTAAGGCTTACGTTAACATTGCAATTAAGTTACTGTGAAATTCCCCCTAGTCGCCACACTCCGGCGCCTGTTCGGGTCAATGCACCTAACCAGTACGTCTTTCAGAATGTGGGAGGAAACCGGAGCACCCGGAGAAAACCCACACAGACAGTGGCCCAAGCTGGGAATCGAACCCGAGTCCCTGGCACTGTGAGGCAGCAGTCACTGGGCAAGAGAGTGAGCCATATAACCACCCTTTACAGACTGAAGTCAGAGGGATATGGAGTCAGCTGCACAAGGTTGGGATGATGATTTAGAGAATTAAAAAAAACATGCGGACGTGCTACAGATCATGACTGCAAAGTAAAGAATGTGCTGGGAAGTCATGTAGCAAAGTAACAACAACATTGAAGAAATAATAGAGGACAAGAAAACGCATGTATGTCTACTTTGATTTGCAGTCAAACAATACTTCTGGAAACACTTTATCCTTAAAGACCCATTATCTTGAGCCCTGGCAGGCAGTACTGTTTACCCAAGTAACTATAGTCACAGAGTTTCAGACCTGCAATGGTCTTCTTCTTCAGATGGTTAAGAATGAGATGTGCCTTGTGCCAACAGAATGGAGTCAGGAAATTACCTTCTGTACTGCAGCTAGGCACTGTACAATTTTATGAATTGTACATTATGTTCCACCGGCCTTTGTGTATCGCCATATCAAATCAAGGCAAAGCCCTTTGTTTGTTCACTTGGGCTGTGAAAGTGCTCCACTTGCCAGCGACGTGCCCAGCCAAGTGGTGCCATACTTGGCTCACAGCATGAACCTGACATAACATGGTCGGCCAATGGTTAACAGGTAGCTTTTTCAATGGCAATGGTGCAAGGGGTAGGGGTGAAAGAGAGCACATACAGAACTGGATATTTCTTCCTTGTGATTTTAAAACACGGAAAATGTAGGACATCAATGTTACCCACACAGAGCTGGATCATAGTCAACACGGATTCGTGAAGGGTAAGTCTTGCCTCACAAATTTGATTGAATTTTTTGAGGAGGTAACTAAGTGTGTAGATGAAGGTAGAGGAGTTGATGTCGTATACATGGAATTTAGTAAGGCGTTTGATAAGGTTCCCCATGGTCGGCTCATGAAGAGAGTAAGGAGGTGTGGGATAGAGGGAAATTTGGCCGATTGGATAAGTAACTGGCTATCTCATAGACCAAATAAACCTGTTGGACTTTAACCTGGTGTTGTTAAAACTCTTACTATCTCATAGAAGACAGAGGGCGGTGGTGGATGGAAAATTTTCAGACTGGAGACCAGTTACCAGCGGTGTACCACAGGGATCAGTGCTTGGTCCTCTGCTATTTGTGACTTTTATCAGTGACTTGGAGGAGGGGGCTGAAGGGTGGATCAGTAAATTTGCGGATGACACCAAGATTGGTGGAGTAGTGGATGAGGTGGAAGGCTGTTGTAGGCTGCAAAGAGACATTGATAGGATGCAGAGCTGGGCCGAAAAATGGCAGATGGAGTTTAACTCTGATAAGTGCAAGGTGATTCATTTTGGTAGGACAAATTTGAATGTGGATTACAGGGTCAATGGCAGGGTTCTAAGGAATGTGGAGGAACAGAGAGATCTTGGGGTTCATATCCACAGATCTCTGAAGGTTGCCACTCAAGTGGATAGAGCCGTGAAGAAGGCCTATAGTGTGTTAGCGTTTATTAACAGGGGGTTAAGAGCCGTGGGGTTATGCTGCAACTGTACAGGACCTTGGTGAGACCACATTTGGAATACTGTCTGCAGTTCTGGTCACCTCACTATAAGAAGGATGTGGAAGCATTGGAAAGCGTGCAAAGGAGATTTACCAGGATGCTGCCTGGTTTGGAGGGTAGGTCTTGTGAGGAAAGGTTTTGAGGGAACTAGGGCTTTTCTCTTTAGAGCGGAGGATGAGAGGCGACTTAATGGAGGTTTATAAGATGATGAGGGGGATAGATAGAGTGGACGTTCAGAGACTATTTCCTCAGGTGGATGTAGCTGTTACTAGGGGGCATAACTATAAGGTTCATGGTGGGAGATATAGAACCATAGAACGATAGAAAATTACAGCTCAGAAACAGGCCTTTTGGCCCTTCTTGTCTGTGCCGAACCATTTTATGCCTAGTCCCACTGACCTGCACTTGGACCACATCGCTCCACACCCCTCTCATCCATGAACCCGTCCAAGTTTTTCTTAAATGTTAAAAGTGACCCCGCATTTACCACTTTATCCGGCAGCTCATTCCACACTCCCACCACTCTCTGCGTGAAGAAGCCCCCCCTAATATTCCCTTTAAACTTTTCTCCTTTCACCCTTAACCCATGCCCTCTGGTTTTTTTCTCCCCTAGCCTCAGCGGAAAAAGCCTGCTTGCATTCACTCTATCTATACCCATCAAAATCTTATACACCTCTATCAAATCTCCCCTCAATTTTCTACGCTCCAGGGAATAAAGTCCCAACCTATTCAATCTCTCTCTGTAACTCAGCTTCTCAAGTCCCGGCAACATCCTTGTGAACCTTCTCTGCACTCTTTCAATCTTATTTACATCCTTCCTGTAACTAGGTGACCAAAACTGTACACAATACTCCAAATTCGGCCTCACCAATGCCTTATATAACCTTACCATAGGAGGGATGTCCGAGGGATGTCTGAGGTAGGTTCTTTACTCAGAGAGTGGTTGGAGTGTGGAATGGACTGCCTGCTGTGATGGTGGAGTTGGACACTTTAGGAACTTTCAAGTGGTTATTGGACAGGTACATGGAGCACACCAGAATGATAGGGAGTGGGATAGCTTGATCTTGGTTTCGGACAAAGCTCGGCACAACATCTAACCCTTAATTTAATCGTATTTGCTTTTTCTTGATCAATTCAAACCTTTCCACCATGTCTGAGTTCTTTGTTACTACCAGGGTTTGGCTATTTTTCGCATGCATCAAAACTGACCAGAGCACTCTACAGCTTCAGCTACAGCTACAAACCCAGACTTGAACTCTACCGAGTTGATCGCAGATCAGTGACAAGGTGTCTCATCATTGTTTAGTTCAATCTCACTCAAGGGAGGCGACAGCCTAGTGGTATTATCGCTGGACTGTTAATCCACAAACTCAGCTAATGTTCTAGGGACCCAGGTTCGAATCCCGCCAAGCAGATGGTGGACTTTGAATTCAATAAAAAAACACCTGGAATGAAGAATCTACTGGTGACCATGAAACCATTGTCGATTGTCATAAAAACCCATCTCGTTCATTAATGTCCTTTAGGAAATCTTACCTGGTCTGAGCCACAGCAATGTGGTTGACTCTCAACTAGGAATGGGCAATAATGCCCAACATCCCTTGAATGAATAAAATAAGGCCTGAAAAAATCTGTGTGGAAATTTCCACACAGCAAACTCCCACAAACTTGCAATGTGATAATTCCTACATTACAACAGTGATTTCTAAAGTATTTCATGGACTGAAAAGCATTTCCGGAGGTTGCGACAGGTGCTATATAAATGCAAGTTACTTCACTTGTTTTAACACTTGGTTGAAGTTGTTTTTGGTCTCACTCAGTGTCTACAGGAACACAGTTCCTTCAGTGTAGATTTTAGTTTTATCAACATGTCCAGAAAACCCAAGCAAATTACTTCAGTCATTAATGCGAGTTCTTAAACCCCCTTCGACAGATGGCATGCTTCCCTGCCGAATATTTCAAGCTAACACATTCATATCCTTAGCCATCTCAGTTCTTTTTTCGGTATTAATCAATTTAGGATCCCGCAGACAAGCTGGACACTAATAATTTGCAGCAAGGCTTTCACTCTCTGGAGTCTGAAACTCTGCCATTTACAACCTGTGACTTTTCAACAAGTTTCAACGGCCGACTTTCTTCGCTTTATTTAACATGAAGATTACAATCTCCTCAATCAGGTCAAGTTCAAGATTAATACCATAAACAAGCTTCAGCATCTGGACATGGGGTTGATAACAACTGTCACTGTATTGGCCTCCTATCCTGTAAAACCAGAGTTATAATTGGTTGTGCACATCTGTCTAACTTTCAACTTAGCTGCATGCGAAGGTTTTAAACCCACTGCCAATTTCATAGTCTTTCATTTCAGTGAATGTGTCATGATATTTTCAATGATTATACAAGCATGGTATAGGTTTATTTATTAGTGTCACAAGTAGGCTTATAGTAACACTGCAATAAAGTTACTGTTCGGATACACTGAGGGAGAATTTAGCATGGCCAATGCACCTAACCAGCACGTCTTTTGGATTGTGGGAGGAAAGCGGAGCACCCGGAGGAAACCCACGCAGACACAGGGAGAACATGCAAACTCTACAGATAGTGACGCAAGCCAGGAATTGAACCCGGGTCTCTGCACTGAGAGGCAGCAGTGCTAACCACCGTGCCACCGGGGGAGGGAGCGAGGGAGATAGGGACAGGCGAAGAGACAGCAACTGGAATACTCTCATTGGATGTTAGAAGAATGAGACGTGATCTTATTGAAATATAAAAGATTCTGAAGGGGCTTGACAAGGTAGATGCGGAGAGGTTGTTTTCCCTCGTGGGGAAATCTGGAACAAGGCAGACAGCATAAAAATAAAGGGTCGCCCATTTAAGTCAGAGATGGATAGATATTTGATTGACAATGGAGTTAAGGGTGATGGTGGGCAGTAGAAAAAGTGAATTTAAGGCCACAATCAGATTCGCCATGATTTTATGGAATGGCGCAGCAGGCTCATTGGGTCTATTCCTTGTGGAATCATAGAGGTTTACAGCATGGAAACAGGCCCTTCGGCCCAACTTGTCCATGCTGCCCTTTTTTTAAAAAAAAACCCTAAGTTAATCCCAATTGCCCACATTTGGCCCATATCCCTCTATACCCATCTTACCCATGTAACTATCTAAATGCTTTTTAAAAGATAAAATTGTACCCGTCTCTACTACTACCTCTGGCAGCTTGTTCCAGACACTCACCACCCTCTGTGAAAAAATTGCCCCTCTGGACACTTCTGTATCTCCCCCCTCTCACCTTAAAACTATGCCCTCTAGTTTTAGACTCCCCTACCTTTAGGAAAAGATATTGACTATCCAGCTGATCTGTGCCCCTCATTATTTTATAGACCTCTATAAGGTCATCCCTCAGCCTCCTACGCTCCAGAGAAAAAAGTCCCAGTCTATCAAGTCTCTCCTTATAACTCAATCCATCAAGTCCCGGCAGCATCCTAGTAAATCTTTTCTGCACTCTTTCTAGTTTAATAATATCCTTTCTATAATAGGGTGACCAGAATTGCACTCAGTATTCCAAGTGTGGCCTTACCAATGTCTTGTACAACTTCAAGACATTTCAACTCCTGTATTCAATCCTGTTTAAATCACGGGTAGATAGTTTAAATCACGGGTAGATAGTTTTCTGATCGATAAGGGAATTAGGGGATATGGGGAGCAGGCGGGTAAGTGGAACTGATTCGCTTCAGAACAGCCATGATCTTGTTGAATGGCGGGGCAGGCTCGAAGGGACAGATGGCCTACTCCTGCTCCTATTTCTTATGTTCTTATGTTCAACGTTCTGACTGATGAAACCAAGCATGCCGAATGCCTTCTGCACCACTCTGTCCACCTGTGACTCCACTTTCAAGGAGCTATGAACATGTACCCCTAGATCTCTTTGTTCTGTAACTCTCCCCAACGCCCTACCATTAACTTAATAAGTCCTGCCCTGGTTCAATCTACCAAAATGCATCACCTCGCATTTGTCTAAATTAAACTCCATCTGCCATTCGTCAGCCCATTGGCCCAATTGATCAAGATCCCGTTGCGATTGGAGATAACTTTCTTCACTGTCCACTATGATCTTATAGAACAATGACATGGCTGGCATGGGCCTGAAAGCGATTGGAAAAGAGCACGTGGGACTGGGATACATTCTTTTCACTGGTGAAAAGAAAATACCCGAAGACAGGACTTGCGATGGAGAGGGATGTGAATTAGTTAAAAGGCAACGGTCCAGGGGGCTACAGTGGATCCAGAGGCATGCTTACTCAATACACAGAGGGACATCAGAGTTGAATCATCATAGAATCCCTCCAGTGCAGAAGGAGGCCATTCAGCCCATCAAATCTGCACTGACCACAATCCCACGACCCTATCCCCATAACCCCATTCATTTACCCTAGTTTGTCCCCCTGACACTTAGGGTCAATTTAGCACGGCCAATCCACTTAATCCGCACACCTTTCGACAGAGAGGAAACCGGAGAACCCAGAGGAAACCCACATAGACACGGGGAGAATGTGCAGACTCCACACAGACAGTGACCCAAGCCGGGGATCGAACCCGGGTCCTTGGCGCTGTGAGGCAGCAGTGCTAACCATTGTGCCACTGTGCCGCCCTGTTGCTCATGAGAAAGTGAGGTAAAACTCAATATCAAACAGACAGACATACACACACACAGATTTACCCGTTCGGTGAGCCATCTTCACACAGACTTCAATCTTTTTATGTTCTTCGAAGCAGAGGCCCGTGATCCGGCGTGATAACATCCCTCCATCTGACCGGATGAACTGACTGAGCAGGAGCACGTCCTAGTGAGAAGCAACAAGAGAGATTGGAGCAACAAGAGAATAGCTGACTCCTAACCGGTTAGCACAAAGTGGTGGAGAGGGTTGAGGGAGTGGGCACTTCGCACAGGAACAGGGGCCATTCGGCCCCTTGAGCCAATTTCACCACAGGATCTTAACTTACCTTGGCGACATAACCGGTAATAAGTACCCTTGCTGAACAAAAATCTAATGGTCTCCATTTTGACCTTTTCAATTGACCGATTGTCTCCAACAGCTCTGTAAGAGAAATCATTCTAAATTCTCACAATGCACTGTAGTCCCTGACATCATGACTGAATTCTAACTTTCAGGTTCTGCCCCCTCATTCTGTAGAGGTACAGACATCTGGGATAACAGATACTTAAAACTCTCACCTCAAAACAAGGTGCAGTTCATTATTAAAATCAGAGTACCTCCGGCATGGAGACAGGCCCTTCGGCCCAAACTGGTCCATGCCAACTAAAATGCCCATCGAAGCTAACCCCATTTGCCTGCATTTGACCCATATCCCTCTAAACCTTTCCTATCATGTCTCTGTCCAAATGCCTTATAAATGTTGTCAATGTCCCTGCCTCAACCACTTCCTCCAGCACCTCATTCCACACACGTACCACCCTCTGTGTAAAAAAGTTCATCCTCAGGTTCCCATTAATTCTTTCCTCTCTTAACTTAAACCTATGCTCCCGAGTTGTTGATTCCCCGACCCTGGGAAAAAAGACTGAGTGCATTCACCCTAGCAATGCCTCTCATGATCTTATACACCTCTATAAATATGGAGTTTAATCCAGGCAACTGTGAGGTAATGCATTTTGGAAGATCTAATACAGATAGGAAATATACAGTAAATGGCAGAACCCCTAAGAGTATTGATAGGCAAAGGGATCTGGGTGTACAGGTACACAGGTCACTGAAAGTGGCAATGCAGGTGGAGAAGGTAGTCAAAAAGGCATACGCCATGCTTGCCTTCATCGGCCAAGGCACTGAGTTTAAAAATTGGCAAGTCATGTTATAGCTTTATAGAACCTTAGTTAGGCCGCACTTGGAATATAGTGTTCAATTCTGGTTGCCACACTACCAGAAGGATGTGGAGGCTTTGGAGGGGGTACAGAAAAGATTTACCAGGATGTTGCCTGCTATGGAGGGCATTAGCAATGAAGAGAGGTTGGAGAAAGTTAGTTTGTTCTCACTGGAATGATGGAGGTCGAGGGGGTGACCTGATAGAAGGCTACAAGATTATGAGAGGCATGGACGGAGTGGATACTCAGAAGCTTTTTCCCAGGGTGGAAAAGTCATTACTAGGGGGCACAGGTTTAAGGTGCGAGGGGCAAGGTTTAAAGGAGATGTAGGAGGCAGATTTTTTACACAGAGTAGTGGGTGTCTGGAACTTGTTGCCGAGGGAGGTAGCGGAAGCGAATATGATAATGTCTTTTAAGGGGCATCCTGACAAATACATAAATAGATGGGAATAGAGGGATATGGTCCCCGGAAGGGTAGGGGTTTTAGTTAAGTCAGGCAGCATGGTCGGTGCAGGCTTGGAGGGCCGAATGGCCTGTTCCTGTGCTGTAATTTTCTTTGTTCTAGAAGATCACCCCTCAGTCTCCTGCCCTCCAAAGAAAAAAGTCCTCGCCTGTCCAATCTCTCCCTATAACTCAGTCCCTTGAGTCCTGGCAACATCCTTGTAAATCTCTTCTGCACTCTCTCCAGTTTAATTTCATAGAATCCCGACAGTGCAGAAGGAGGCCATTCAGCCTTCGAGTCTGCACCGGCCATAATCCCACCCAGGCCCTATTCCCATAACCCCACATATTTACCCCGCTATTCCCTTGACACTAGGGTCAATTTAGCATGGCCAATCAACCTAATCCACATATCTTTGGACTGTGGGAGGAAACCGGAGCACCCGGAGGAAACCCACGCAGAAGCAGGGAGAAAGTGCAAACTCCACACAGTGACCCGAGGCCGGGATTGAACCCGGGTCCCTGGTGCTGTGAGGCAGCAGTGCTAACCATTGTGCCACCGTGCTGCCCAACGTCAATTATTGTTTTACAATAGATTGTCACCTCAACAAAATGAAGCTCATGACTTGAGGAAGATGGAGGCAGCGTATGTGCCAAGAAGCCTATCAAACAATCATTCTGCTCTCATAGATTTGAAGCATGTCAGAAAATGCTCACAGAACACAACCTGTAGCCAAATGCCAGGGGGAGCCAAAAACACCCACCCCACTCCCCAGATCTATTTTTTATTCATTCATGGGACATGGGCATCGCTGGCTGACCAGTATTTATTGCCCATCCCTAGTTGCCGTTAGAGGACAGTTGAGAGTCAACCACATTGCTGTGGCTCTGGAGTCACATGTAGACCAGAACGGGTAAGGATGGCAGATTTCCTTCCCGAAAGGACATTTGTGAACCAGTGGGTTTTTCCGACAATCGACAATGGTTTCATGGTCATCAGTAGATTCTTAATTCCAGGTATTTTTAATTGAATTCAAGTTCCACCATCTGCCGTGGCAGGATTCGAACCCGGGACCCCAGAACGTTCGCTGAGTTTCTGGATTAATAGTCTAGCAATAATACTATTAGGCCATCACCTCCCCTAAACTTGCTGGAGCAGGAATTGAATTGACATTTATCTCACTCTATGGCATTCAACAATTGTGCTGCAACATTCAGTTCCACTCTACCGAGAAGGGAAATTATGGAGCCACTGTGAAGTAAAAATGCCCTTGTGAAGCCTTGACAAATTCTTTAAAAGTTTTCAATGTAAATAAATAAAATGTCGATACGTAGATACAACCAGGGAAGACTTGTTTCTCCCTAGCTGAGGGGGCCAATTACAAGGGGATGGGTAGAAGGATTAGAGGGGACATTAGGAAAAATTTTTTCACCCAGTAAGATTAACTGATTTTGGAGACCAGCAAGTTAAATGATAAGTGACGTAGAATTACTGAGTGGGAGGTTGGGCGGGAAAGTGGGGTTGAAGGCACCTCCACGGCACGGTGTGGGAGGCACGGTGGCACAGTGGTTAGCACTGTGCCATGGACCCAGGTTTGATTCCAGCCTCCGGATTCCAGTGTGTGGAGTTTGCACGTTCTCCCCGTGTCTGCCTGGGTTTCACCCGGGTGGTCTGGTTTTCTTCCACAGTCCAAAGATGTACGGGTTAGGTGGATTGGCCATGCTAAATTGCCCCTTAGTGTCCCGAGATGTGGCAGCTGGTTGGATTAGCCATGGTGAATGTGCGAGGGGGGTAGGGTGGGAGGAGAAGACCTGAATAAGGCGTCCTCTCAGAGAGTTGGTGCAGACTCAATGGACCACATGGCCTTTCTGCACTGTAGGGATTCGAGGATAATAATACTTATTAGTGTCACAAGTAGGCTTACATTAACACTGCAATGAAGTTACTGTGAAAATCCCCGAGTCTCCACACTCCAGCGTCCGTTCGGGTTCACTGAGGGAGAATTTAGCATGGCCAACGCACCTAACCAGCACGTCTTTCAGACTGTGGGAGGAAACCCACGCAGACACAGGGAGAACGTGCAGACTCCGCACAGACAGTGACCCAAGGCCAGAATCGAACCTGGGTCCCTGGCGATGTGAAGCAGCAGTGCTGACCACTGTGCCACCGTGCCAAATGACATAATCCTGATCCAAATTTGTGCGTTCGTATTATGCAGCTCTCCTCCAGCATGAGGGAGGGCACTGGCCACTTCCACTCCCACCCAAAAGTAGCAATTACCAACCCGAAAAAGACGACTTGCCAAATCAACCAATTTCCAGTGACTCAAACAAGTGTTTATTTCGTAGCAATAATCGAGGCCTTTTCAACCATACTTTGGCACACTTACCCGATCACCTTCACCTCCCTGCCAAACCTGGCCCACGAGATTCTGAATCAGGAAATCACACCCTTCACTGCATTATTTTGAACGCAGACAGTTTTCTTTCTTTGGATATACTTACGATCCCCTTCATTCTGAACTCCACTACCGATTACAGACCACCACTGCCTGGAGTTCAGTGACACAGCAATTTCAGCAGACCTCTGTCAAAGGAAATTCCTCGCGTTTTAGGCGACATACTGACACCTGCCTCTGCAAGCTCGCCGGCCAGCTCGGCAATTCTTGTTTTTAATTAAGACAATTTCGGAGCTCAGTGAGTGAAATACTAATTTAATTTAAAAACCAAGGGAAGCCCAGCACCCACTACTTGAACGAGGAAACAGCTCCCATTGTTCGCCGCACTGACTTTGCATTCAGCGCTGCTGCATTCTTGGGACCAGGCCAACTTCAGCTGGACAAGAAATTTCTAAAGGCTCCAAAATTCCAGAGTTGGAGGTAAATATTGATTATGCAGCTGAGCCTTTCTTAAAGTGTAACGATAGCTTAAACAGGTGAAGGGAGGAGGGGAAATCTGTAATCCGTAAATAAAGCAACAATTGGCTTACTTGGGGTGTTTTAACTGGATTCTGTTTCAGGACCACACCAGTGTACTGTCTTCGGGCAGCCTATTTCTGCAGGCATGCTGGATTCTTACACAATCACATGGGCTTCTTCTGTTTGCACTGTTAAGATTAGGCTCCTAATCCCTCGGCTATAGAAGGTTAAGAGGTGACCTAATTAAGCTGTTTAATATGATTGAAAGAGCTGATAGAGAGGACGGAGAGGAATCATTCCTTCTGGGGATCGGAGACCAATGAGGGGGGGGAACGAAAATCTTTAACGTTTGAGCTTGGCTGTTCAGGGGTGAAGTCAGGAATCACTGAGTCACACAAGGGGTAGCGAAAATCGAGAAAGCTCTCCCCCTAATAAAGTCATTGAGGTTTGGGACAATTGACTGAGATTTCTGTTGGATAAGGGTATTATGGGGTATGCAATCAAGATAGGAAAACAGGACTTAACAAATAGAGCAACCATGATTGTGTTAAATATCAATAAAGGGGCTAAATTCCTGTTCTAATTTGCCTTATCCTTACAGCCGGATCGGGTTTATGATGCTGCTGAGGTAGGTGAGCTGGACCTGTTTCTGTTACAAAGAGCAGGTAGCAGACAAGCTAATCTGCCGCTCACTATGGGGCAAAAGACACCCAAATTGTTTTGCTACTCCGAACCATAAAACCACAGGAGGAGATCACTCAGCCCAGTATTCTTTCACCCTTCCCCTTGGGTCTATTATACAGACAAAGTGAATCCTTGCTGCTCCCTAACTCGAATCTACGATATTGACACAGTGGGAGAGAGCTGCCCCCGCCAGAAATCTGAGACAAAGGCACACTGGGGTCACTCCACCCACAGTTTGTGACATTGGCTCAGTTGGCAGTGCACACAGATCCCAGCCAGAAGGTTGTGAGCCGAAGTCCTGCTCGAGAGACTTGAGCATGAGATCCAAATTGACACTTGTGCAGTACTGAGGGAGTACTGTACTGTCGGAGGTGCTATTAACATGAGGTCTTTGTTGCTCTCTCAGGTGGATATTAAAAATCCCAAACCACAATTTCAAAAGAAATAGCGGGAGAATTATCCCTGGCATCCTGGTCATATTAATAGAATCCCTGTCGTGCAGATGGAGGCCATTTGGCCCATCGAGTCTGCACAGACTCTCCGACAGAGCATCTTACGCAGACCCACCTTCCTGGTCCATCCCTGTATCCCCGCACATTTACCATCTAATCTGCACACTAAGGAACAATTTAGCACGGCCAATCCACTGAACCTGCATACATTTGCACATCCTTGAAAAAATTGAAAGCTTCAAGTTTTTAGGTGTCCAGATCACCAACAACCTGTCCTGGTCCCTCCATGCCGACACTATAGTTAAGAAAGCCCTCCAACGCCTCTACTTTCTCAGAAGACCAAGGAAATTTGGCATGTCAGCTACGACTCTCACCAACTTTTACAGATGCACCATAGAAAGCATTCTTTTTGGTTGCATCACAGCTTGGTATGGCTCCTGCTCTGCCCAAGACCGCAAGACCTACAAAAGGTTGTGAATGAAGCCTAATCCATCACGCAAACCAGCCTCCCATCCATTGATTCTGTCTACACTTCCCGCTGCCTCAGCAAAGCAGCCAGCATAATTAAGGACCCCTGACATTCTCTCTTCCACCTTCTTTCGTTGGGAAAAAGATACAAAAGTCTGAGGTCACGTACCAACCAACACAAGAACAGCTTCTTGTCACTTTTGAATGGACCTACCTCGCACTATGTTGATCTTTCTCTACACCCTAGCTATGACTACATTCTGCATTCTCTCCTTTCCTTCTCTATGAACATTATGATTTGTCTGTATAGCGCACAAGAAACAATACTTTTCACTGTACGCTAATACATGTGACAATAATAACTCAAACCAATCAAATCCTTCAACCAACATCACACCATCTGCTCATTATAGTATTGCTGTTTGGACTGGATAGCCTCATACAGCTTACAATCTACCTGACAGTGGCTATTCACCTTACCAAAGATCAACTGCCCTCTGGTATCAATGTTAAATATCATCTAGATGGAAAGCTCTTTCACCTTAATCACCTCCCAATCCAGAAGTTCTCCCTCATATCCTGTTCAGCACCGCACCCTCAGAAAATATCACCACAACAGGACAATGATGCTCGTTCATCTCTCGGCTGTGTGTGAGTTATTACTGGTACAGCCAAACATGACAACAATTGCTTCTCTTTAAAGAATAATCCACTATATGAAATACTTCCAATGACAAACTAGTCGTGAGCATAGGTGAAGGTAAAATGGCAGCCGGGCTGAACTGGGCCAGAAGGAGAGGATGCAGGCAGTGTTTTGTGATTGAAAGGATATGGTGTGGGAAGCTCATCTTAAGCTCTACCATAGATAATGAGGAAAAGACTTGCATATCTATAATGACGTTTCCCCTCCCCCCTCAGGATAACTCAAAGCACTTCACAGCCGACAAAGTGTTTTTGAAGTTTGGTCAAAAATACAAAACGTGGCAGCAAATTTGATAAACGAGGTGGCAAGGTCCCAATACAAAACCAACAATAATAACAAGATAATGGCTGCGATTTTCCAGCTGAGTCACACCTGGCGCAGCTCGTGTTAGGGCAGAGCGGGGGCGGGGAAGCGCGGGTGATAGGTTCACGAGTTCAGCGCCGGTGCAAAACCCCATTGCAACCCTCCCAACCACTTTAAACATTTCAAATACTCAGGGCCACACCGGTTGATCAGTGTGACGAGCCGGGAAAACCGTGGGTGAGGGTAAAATCCGATTCGCACCTTTGCCGGCAAGATCGGCTTCGTGCCCGAAAACGGCGTGTTCCTGCACGGCATCTTCCGGCCTCCTGTAATCTTCTCCCTCGCTGGCATGAAGTCATACCGGCAATCTCCACCAGCAGAGACCAGGCACCAAGGCCACACCAGGGGGATGGGAGGCCACTGAAGCCCCCTGGTGGTCGGGGGCATGGCTGGGCATTGCACACTGGACACTATGGCAGTGCCTAATTGGGTACCATACACGTGCCAGGGCAGTGCCAGTGTGTTCGGGCCTGAGTGAGGGTGGGGCTATGCAAAGGTATCTGCGGAGAGAGAAACAGAGTTAATGTGTCATGGCTGTATGACTTCTTCAGAGCTCTGTTAACTGTTTCTCTCTCCACAGATGCTGCCAGTCCTGTTGAGTTTTTCTAGCATTTTCTGTTTTTCTTTCAGATTTCTGACATATTTTGTTTTTAATTAATGTTTCAGGATTTGGTTAAGGGAACAATATTGATCAGGATACCTGGAGAACTGCCCAGATCTCTTTCAAATAGTGGCGGGAGATATTTTACATCCACAGATGGGGCCTCAGTTTAACATCATCTTATTGAAAGATGGCACCTCCAACAGTACAGCACTCCCTTGGCACTGCAGTGGGAGGTCAGCCTAGATTACATGCTCATGTTTCATACTCCGATGGATACGTTATGCAGCAGGCAACAGAGAAGTTGCAGGCTGCAGAACCATTGAACGGAAAAATCAGTCGCTTATAAGTCACTAAACTGGAAATGAGAAACAAATTATACTATTCTGCTCCACAAGTACTCAGTGTACTTTTCCAACACACCCAGGTGCCTGCTAAAAGGAATGCACAACAAACTTCCTGTGGTATGACAAAGCAGTGCAGGACAGCACGTATCTCGAGTGCAACACGTTCACCAGGTCCCACCACTCCTCATTGATCAATTACTAAACTATACCACTCTCAGTCGACAAGCGCAGTGTTGTTTCCAGTCTCTGTTCAACATTATAATTAAGTTAAAGTTTATTTATTAGTGTCATAGGTAGGCTTACATTAACACTGCAATGAAGTTACTGTGAAAATCCCCTAGTCGCCACACTCTAGCGCGTGTTCGGATACACTGAGGGAGAATTTAGCGTGGCTGATCAACCTAACCAGCACGTCTTTTGGACTGTGGGAGGAAACCAGAGCACCCGGAGACACGGGGAGAACGTGCAAACTTCGCAGTGACCCAAGGCCAGAATTGAACCTGGATCTCTGGCTCTGTGAGGCAGCAGTGCTAAACACTGCGCCACCGTGTAGATGATACGTGGGACATTACCTCACATTCTGTACACGAGGATAAACACAAGCTACCGACCCCCTCCAATTCCTCACACACGTTATTCCGTAGGAGCTTTTGTATAATCAAATACTGATATCAGTAGATATTAAACAACAGTAACTAAATCAAGCTTTTAAAGATGCTTCACAGGGACATTAATAGAAATCTGACACCAAGACACATCAGGATTTAGGGAATAGTGGCATAGTGATATTGTCACTGGATGAGTAACCCAGAGAGAGACCCGAGTAATGCTCTGGTAATGCCCGGGTTCAAATTCCACCATGGCAGATGGTGAAATTTAGAAGTTTAAAGTTTACTTTTTGCCACAAGTAGGCTTACATTAATGCTGCAATGAAGTTACTGTGAAAATCCCCTCGTCGCCATACTCCGGCGCCTGTTCAGGTACACTGAGGGAGAATTTAGCACGGCCAACCCACCTAACCAGCACATCTTTCGGATTGTGGGAGGAAACCGGAGCACCCGGAGGAAACCCACGCAGACACGGGGAGAACATGCAAACTCCGCACAGACAGTGACCCAAGCCGGGAATCGAACCCGGGTCCCTGGTGCTGTGAGGCAGCAGTGCTAACCACTGTGCCACCATGAATTCAATATAAAATCTGGAATTAAAAGTCTAATGATGACCATGAAACTATTGTTGATCAGGATTTATTAAGACAAGTGAGCACAGGTTTGGTCAAAGAAGTAGACGGTTAAAGTCCAACAGGTTTATTTGGTATCACGTGCTTTCGGAGCGCTGCTCCTTCATCAGGTGAGTGATACCAAATAAACCTGTTGGACTTTAACCTGGTGTTGTGAGACTTCTTACTGTGCCCACCCCAGTCCAACGCCGGCATCTCCACATCAAAGAAGTAGAAAGCAGAGAGAGAAATGGAAAGGCCAAATGGTTTAGGAGCTGCACTCCAGAGCCTAGGGCATCTCAATGCACTTCCCAAAATGACAGACATGCACATATAAAGCTATCACGCTGTTGATAAATGGTCGTGACCATTATGGAGGCAAATGCAACAACAAAGCTTCCTTAAAGCAGACACAGGATGATCGAGTGGTCAACGTGATTTATTTATTTTGATTGTCACTGGTCGTGAGAAAAGTTTTTTTGCCAGTATATCGGGCAGACATGCTGTTGTTCCTCTTGCTGCTGCCACAGCACCTTTCAGCCTCCACGTCAGCAGGGCCTGCGATTAACTCAGAATAAATTAGCACTTCTGTTTTGGCTCACTGTATTTGCAGCAGTCTTCTGAGCAGAGCAATGAGTGAACTCTGCATTCTTAGCCGCGACGTGATGCTTGTGCGATTGTCAGCCAAGTCTCTGCTGGGTCTGGTCAATAAATACTTGGAAAGACGTGCAAAAGGTCTGTTTTAGACTAACAGAACCAGTTTTGAGGGCAGAGATGCGTTGGCAGGGGGAATGACTGTGCAAAATCATGCGGATTTGGGTGTCCAACAAAATCATAGAAGGATTACAGCACAGAATGAGGCCATTCCATCCATCTTGTCCCTTTGCAAGATCAATTCAGCTAGGCGTCACTTCACCTGACGAAGGAGCAGTGCTCCGAAAGCTTGTGACTTCAGATAAACCTGTTGGGCCATAACCTGGTGTCGTGTGACCTCTCATCCTGTCCACCACATTCTTAGGCAGTGCAGTCGAAATCCTAACTATTTACTGTGAGAAAAAGGTTTTCCTCCTGCCATGTTACACATGTAACTCATGAAAGCTGCCAAGTCTGCATCATTGGTTTTTAGGGGAGGCAGTAACAAAGTGCTATTGTCTCTCAACTAGTGATCCAGAGACCCAGGGCAATGATCTGGGGTCCTGGGTTTGAATCCCGCCACTGCAGATGGTGAGATTGAACTCAATAAAAATCTGTAATTAAGAACCTACTAATGACCATGAAATGATTGTTGTAAAAACCCATCTGGTTCACTAATGCCCTTTAGTGAAGGAAATCTGCCATCCTTACGGGTCTGGCCTGTATATCACTCCAGGTCCACAGCAATGTGGTTGACTCTTAACTGTCCCTTCAAGGGCACAGTAAGAGTTTTAACAACACCAGGTTAAAGTCCAACAGGTTTATTTGGTAGCAAATGCCATTAGCTTTCGGAGCGCTGCTCCTTCGTCAGATGGAGTGAAACTCTGCTCTCAAACAGGGTACAGAGACACAAAATCAAGTTGCAGAATACTGATTAGAATGCGAATCCCTACAGCCAACCAGGTCTTAAAGGTACAGACAATGTGGGTGGAGGGAGCATTAAGCACAGGTTAAAGAGATGTGTATTGTCTCCAGACAGGACAGCCAGTGAGATTCTGCAAGTCCAGGAGGCAAGCTGTGGGGTTACTGATAGTGTGACATAAATCCAACAATATGACATAAATCCTTCAAGGGCAAGCAGGGGTGGTCAATAAATGCTGGTCCAGCCAGCACACACGCATCCCATGGAGGAATAAAAACAAAAAGGTGATGATTGAATGGAAAGTCAATTCTGATTGGGCGAGGCATTGCTGTGGAAAAAGCAACGTGAAACTATAGGATGCCCAAGCTCCAAGGTAAGGCGGCCTTGGCCAATCAGCACCCTTTCTCTCCTGTAGTGTAAATTAGTGTGATTGTTTAAAATATGGCATTCTTGTGTTTGCCCTGTTGAGTTCAAGATGGAAAACTTATCGACAAAGGATAGTCAGAAGCTTTTTTCCAGGGTGTAAGTCAATTACTAGGGGCCTGGGTTTAAGGTGCGAGGGGCAAGGTTTAAAGGAGATGTGTAGAACATAGAACATAGAACAGTACAGCACAGCACAGAACAGGCCCTTCGGCCCACGATGTTGTGCCGAGCTTTATCTGAAACCAAGATCAAGCTATCCCACTCCCTATCATCCTGGTGTGCTCCATGTGCCTATCCAATAACCGCTTAAATGTTTCTAAAGTGTCTGACTCCACTATCACTGCAGGCAGTCCATTCCACACCCCAACCACTCTCTGCGTAAAGAACCTACCTCTGATATCCGCCCTGTATCTCCCACCACGAACCCTATAGTTATGCAATTCTTTTTACACAGAGGGTGGTGGGTGCCTGGAACTCGCTGCCGGGGGAGGTAGTGGAAGCAGATACGATAGTGACTTTAAAGGGGGGTCTGGACAAATACATGAATAGGATGGGAATAGAGGGATATGGTAACCGGTGTTAGAATGTAACCAGTGACAACTTTGTATTGGATGTAATGTGACCAATGGGAACAAGATATGATAGGACAGCTAAATTGGCTATGCACACTGACAAGACCAGATGGGAGCTATACTGTCCTAGAGCTCAGTAATATGTTGAAGCGCGCCACAGTCAGAGAGATCTAGCAGGCTAATAAAACACTAAAAAAGTTAAAATTAGAGGTGTGTGTAATTAAATTCCCAACACTCGGAGAACCGGAAGATATGAAATTGGTTGTGTTTAGTGATGCTTCACATGCCAATCTACCAGATGGACATTCAGGCGGTGCTTTTCCTTCCTTACCTCCCAGGAATATTATTAATCACACAACCCATTTACCACCAAGTTCCCATTCTCACACCCCCCATTCACCACCAAGCTCCAGTTCTCACCCCCCCCCCCATTCACCACCAAGCTCCAATTCTCACCCCCCCCCATTCACCACCAAGCTCCAATTCTCACACCCCCCATTCACCACCAAGCTCCAATTCTCACCCCCCCCCCCATTCACCACCAAGCTCCAATTCTCACACCCCCCATTCACCACCAAGCTCCAATTCTCACACCCCCCATTCACCACCAAGCTCCAATTCTCACACCCCCCATTCACCACCAAGCTCCAATTCTCACCCCCCCCCCCATTCACCACCAAGCTCCAATTCTCACACCCCCCATTCACCACCAAGCTCCAGTTCTCACCCCCCCCCCCATTCACCACCAAGCTCCAATTCTCACCCCCCCCATTCACCACCAAGCTCCAATTCTCACCCCCCCCCATTCACCACCAAGCTCCAGTTCTCACCCCCCCCCCCCCCCCATTCACCACCAAGCTCCAATTCTCACACACCCCATTCACCACCAAGTTCCCATTCTCACACCTCCCATTTTCCACCAAGGTACAAAGTAGAAGGTCTGTTGTGTGTTCATGCTCAAGAGCTTGAGACTACCCAAAGTCAGAGCTTACTACTGTATTCCTCACATAATTAATCACAGCACAATAACAGGCCATGCAGCCCAGCTAGCTTAAGCTGGTGTTTACACTCCTCAAGAAACTCCTGCCACCAACTTCATCTCACCCCATCTGCATGGCTTGCTATATTTTTTTGCCTCATATATTTAACTTGGGGTGAATGGGGTCAACGGTTATGGGGAAAAAGCAGGATTAGGCTATTGAGTTAGATGATCAGCCATGATCGTAATGAATGGCGGAGCAGGCTCGAAGGGCCAAATGGCCTCCTCCTGCACCTATCTTCCATGTTTCTATGTTAACTAACTTTCCTTTAAAGGCAGAGATACTGTTCTTCTCAAATGCTCCAAAAGGCAGAGAGCTCCACTTTTTAACCACTCTCTGGGTGGTTGTAAAAATGAAATCCGTTCACTGAAACATTACACAAATGGATAATTCCTGAATGCAGTCTACTTACTGTGTAGGTATATTTATGTTTCAGGTTCCATCTGCAGATCGGACACTGCCCTGAAGGATTTGGAGGTTCAGAAGCCACTGGGGGATTCTCGGCTTTCTTTCCTTCAATCTGAAAGGAGAATTAATGAGTGTGACCATTAAAAAGGTGAGGGTAACAGTTCCACTGGTCAGTAACAATGCTGAGTTCAAAGGCCTGCTCCAATATAACTGAAATGTGCCCAACCGCCAAGGAAGCAAAGAAACAACAATGGACAAAAGATAGTCTTGCCACCACAATCCTAAAGTTCTGAATGTGACTTTTCAGCAATTCTTGTGCCCGAGAGGCTTAGGAGTTACAGCCGATTCTCCAAACTCACCGCACCAGTACATAAAAGGCACAAGAACAAGAATAAAAGGCACAAAAACATAGTTCTTAGGAGTGGCAATGGATCATTCAGCTCCATCATCCAATAAGATTATGGGCAATCTGGTTCTGGCCTCGATTCCACTTTCCTGTCTGCACCCATAATCCATGACTCCACTTGTCCATCAAAAACCTGTCCAACTCTGCCTTGAATTAATTCAATGACGCAGCCCCACTGCTTTCTTCAAAAGAGAATTGCACATATTAACTATCCTCAAGAGAAAAAAGTTCCCTCATCTCCATCTTAAAAGGGAGACTTCTTATTCCTAAACTGTGTCCTCTAGTTCTAGTCTCTGCCACAATTAAAAACATCTGCCGGGTGTCAAATCCCCTCAGGATCTTACGTTTCAATAAGGTCACATCTCATTCTTCTAAACCCCAATGAGTCTCGGCCCAACTTGTTAACCGCCCTTCACAGGATAAGCCCTTCATCCCAGGAATGAGTTAGGTGAATCTATTCTGTACTGCTTCTAACACAATGATATCAATTTTTTCAAATAGAGAGACCAAAGCAGTACACAGGACTCCAGATGGGGTCTGTACCCCCAGTACAGCTACAGTAAAACTTCCCTACTTTTATATTTCATTCTGAAAAAGTGCCATACAGAATCTAAGAGCTAACTTTCTCTCATACTCTGATAAAAACTCGTATTTACAGAAACATTTCCGCAAACTAAATTGGAGTGGAAGGAGGTGAGGAGCTAAAGATGTGGAAGGTCAACAGATGCTCTTTAGAGGTTAGTGAAAAGTTGTTGGAATGGCAATGCCAGTTTTAGATGCTATCAGACAAAAAGGTGAAGGCCACGGACTGCATCCAGAAGAGACTCCACATGATTCCAAGGATGAGGGGCTTTAGTTAATGGAAGACACTAGAAAAACTGGGACCCTTGTCAGAATTCATAGAATCATACAGTGCAGATGATGCCCTTCAGTCCATCGCGTCGTCTTCTCTGCTCCAACGAAAACAGCCCAAGCCTATCCAACCTCTTTTCATAACTTAAATGTTCCATCCCAGGCAGCATCCTGGTGAATGTCCTCTGCACCCCTTCCAGTGCGATCACATCCTTCCTATAATGTGGCGACCAGAACTGCACAAGTATTCCAGCTGTGGCCTCACCAACGTTCGATACAACTCCAACATGACTTCCCTGCTTTTGTAATCTATGCCTCGATTGATAAAGGCCAGTGTCCCAGAAGCCTTTTAACCACCCCACTGACTTGCCCTTCCGCCTTCAGAGATCTGTGGACAAACAGGCCAAGGTCCCTTTGTTCCACAGAACTTCCTGGTGTCATGCTGTTCATTGAATATTTCCTTGTCAAATTACTCCTTTCAAAGTGTATCACTTCACACTTTTCAGGGTTAAATTCCATCTGCCACTTATCTGTCCATTTGACCATTCCATCTATATCATCTTGTAGCCCAAGGCACTCAGCTTCCAAAATGAGAAAGGTAAGAGGCGATCTGACCTAGGTAAGCAAAACGATGAGAGGTTTTCTTTCAGTTGGAAGGACTGGTCAGCGAATCTGTATCTGAAGGGAATAAACTGAAGATCATGATCCCTTTTTGGGCAAGGGAATTACGGGTTACGGAATCAAGATGGGTAAGTGGAGTTAGGATATATGTTTGAGTGGCCTACACCTGTTCCTGTGACCAAACCAATGAAGTGAGAGGTAAGGAGGATAATTTATTTATTGGAACACGGAATACCCTACCAGAAAGAGCAGTGGAAACAGAATTCGTAACTGCTTCTAAAATTGGCAAAATAATTTAAAAATGGAAAGAGATGGGGAATGGAGCCTACTTGTGACACTAACAAATAAATAAACTTTAAAAGAATTCCGAAGAGCTGGTACATGCATGATAGAGCTAATGCCTTTATTTGTACTGTAATATTGTGTGTTCCTACAGTGGGGTTGCTGGGGGCGACTGAAGGGTCTTCTGAATTCCAATCTACCTTCTGCAACACAAGTAATTTGAAGAAGCCTTATGGCCTAATGCTTGAGATACTGTGGAGGAGCTGCACAGTGGCACAATGGTTAGCACTGCTGCCACACAATGCCAGGCTTCTGGGTCACTGTCTGTACGGAGTCTGCACATTCTCCCCATGTCTGCGTGGGTTTCCACCAGTTTCCTCCCACAGTCCGAAAGACTTGCTGGTTAAATGTACTAGCCATGCTAAATTCTCCCTCAGTGTGCCCGAACAGGCCCTGGAGTGTGGTGACTAGGGGATTTTCACAGTAACTTGTGACACTAAAAGATATATACAAAAAATATTAAAAATATATAAAATATAAAAAGAGTAAAATGTGAATTAAGTCTGAGTTCACTATCAAACGCAGTTCCTTTTCCCTTTATTCTTCTCTCCATCAGTATTTCAAGCAATGCAGAATTATAACTTCAAGATTCACAATCCACTATGTCCAGGGGACCCGAAACAGTTCCCGCTGCATCTGCTGCTGCCTCATCGCCTGATCTTGGATTTCAGCAATATTCTCCCTGAATTTAGCAGATGGTAGAATTTGAATTCAAAAGAAAACCTGGAATTAAGAGTCAGCAAAATGGGATTAGGACAGGAAAATGGACCTCTGGTGGAAGATCAACCGTCTTAGTGAACAGCGGAATAGACATGAGGGATTGTGTGGCCCAGTCCTCCTGTTTCTTAAGTTCTTATGTTTCCTGCATCTTCAGTGATTTGAAATGTAGACTACTTCCAGGGGAGGCGATGGCCTCGTGGTATTATCACTAGACCATTAATCCAAAAACTCAGCTAATGTTCTGGGGATCTGGGTTCGAATCCCACCGTGGCAGCTGGTGGAATTTAAATTCAATTTTAAAAATCTGGAAGTAAGAATCGATTGATGACCATGAAACTATTGTAGATTGTCGGAAAAACCCATCTGGTTCACTAATGTCATTTAGAGAAGGATATCCGCCATCCTTAACTGGTCTGGCCTACATGTGACTCCAGACCCACAGCAATGTGGTTGACTCCCAATTTCCCTCAGAAATGGCCAAGTGAGCCACTCAGTTCAAGGGCAACTAGGGATGGGCAACAACATGGGTGTTGCTGGCCCAGCCAGCAATGCCCATGTCCCATAAAATAAAATTTTATCCAGGAATCAAAATAGTACAACTCTTTAACCTTCCTTCGTTTCCCCTACCCCATTTCAATCTGTGATTATAAATGTCTGATTCTTCACCCAGGTTTCGTAATTGAGAGAAATTAAGGACCTCCTCCTCTAGAGCTAGATATTATACTCAGACGGTGATTTTTCTTGGTGTGGTGGCTCAGTTCTGTGGTAATTGGCTGTCTTCTGCTTGCACGGTTCAGTCACTGCACATTTTTAGGTTGGATGAGACGCTGAGGAAGCCGGACTCACCATTGTGGTCTGTCCATCCTGGATCCTTATAACTGCAAAGCAAAGAAATGGCATTGTTTGAAAACCAATATCTACCAAATGGAAACTACATAAAACCCCATCATATCATACACTCTAGGCTCTTTATAGAACTGCCAATGGCAAAAGAAGTCTGATATACAATTCCAAGGCAAAATGTAGGGGAGTCTAAAACTGGATGGCATAGGTTTAAGGTGAGAGGGGAGAGATACAAAAGGGTCCAGAGGGACAATTTTTTTCACACAGAGGGTGGTGAGTGTCTGGAACAAGCTGCCAGAGGTAGTAGTAGAGGCGGGTACAATTTTGTCTTTTAAAAAGCATTTAGACAGTTACATGGGTATAAAGGGATAATGGGCTAAACGTGGGCAACTGGAAGGAGCTTAGTGGTTTATAAAAAGGGCAACATGGGCAAGTTGGGCCAAAGGACCTGTTTCCATGCTGTAAACCTCTAAGACTATCTCTTCATAGGGCCCTTATATTTGTCTGCTAAACTTTTAAAATGAACTAAAATCACACCTACACCCATTAAACCCCTCCAGATGAGAGCTGATTGAAACATGAAGACAAACTTTGTTGTGGGGACATGTTGCCTTTCATTATCAGACTGATTTGATTACCGTCCTTTTCTGGGTTTCTTCAAATCTCATGCTAACTTGTTTTCATTCTGATGACCATGATATTCTTGAACTGGTCGATAGCAGGTATAGAGTTAATCGCATTGAAACAGGCCATTCGGCCCAACAACACAAGCCTCCTCCCACCCCTCTTCATCTTACCCTATCCCCACACATTTCTGTCCCTTTCTCGTTCATGTGCTTGTTGGAAACTGCACCATCTAGTTATGCCTTGTCTTTTTAACTGTTTTAGTCCATTATATCTGTAATAACCAAAATTATCTTACCCGAGGTTCGAACCTAATCAACGTTAATCTGGATGTTGATTATAAAAACGATTGAACAACACAGGACTACTTGCGTGTCAAACAGTGGAAGCAGCATGCAACCAGCGATAAGCGACCCACAACTAACAGAACAGATCCAAGCTCTGCAGAACTGCCACATCTAGCTGTGAATGGTGGTGGACGATTAAACAATTCACTGGAGGAGGAGGCTCCACAAATATCCCCATCCTGAATGATAGGGAAGCCCACATCAGTGTGAAAGACAAGACTGAAGTATTTGCTACAATCTTCCACAGGATTGATTTCACATCATCAGCCTCGAGGGCCCCCAGCATCACAGATAGCAGTCTTCAGCCAATACAATTCATGAGATATCAAGAAACACAGAAGACACCGGATACTGCAAAGGAAATGGGCCCTGCAATGTTCCAGAAATAGCACTGAAGATTTGTACTCCAGAACCTTCCACACATCTAACGAAGCTCTTCCAGTATGGTTACAACACTGGCATCTACCTGACAGTGTGGAAAATTGTCCAGGATGCCCTGTGCACAAAAAAAGGACAAATCCAAACTGGACAATTATCATCAGTCTACTCTCAGTCATTACGTAATGGGAGTCAGCAACAGTGTTATGAAGGGTGACTTCTCGATCCACGTCTATATCATGAGCTTTAATTTTGCTCACTATTCTTTTGTGTGGGACCTTGTCAAAAGCCTTTTGAAAGTCCAGATACACAACATCCACTGGTTCACCCTTGTCCACTCTACTGGTCACATCCTCAAAAAATTCCAGAAGATTTGTCAAGCACAATTTCCCTTTAGTGAATCCATGCTGACTCGGACCAATCCTGTCACCGCTTTCCAAATGTTTAGTTATTACACCCTAAATAACTGACTCCAGCATTTTCCCTACTACCAGTATCAGGCTAACTGGTCTACAATTCCCCATTTTCTCTCTCCCTCCTTTTGTAAAAAGTGGGGTTACATTAGCTATCCTTCAATCCATTGGAACTCTCCCAGAGTCTATAGAATGCGGGAAAATGATCACCAATGCATCTGCTTTTTCTCGAGACACTTCCTTAAGTAATCTGGGATGCAGGACGTCAGGCTTAATGGGTTTTAATCCCAGCAATTACCCCAATACAATTTCCTCTGTCCCCTGGAATTTCTTGAAGGTTATGTGTGCCCTCCTTAGTGAACACAGTAAGAAGTCTCACAACACCAGGTTAAAGTCCAACAGGTTTATTTGGTAGCAAATACCGTAAGCTTTTGGAGCACAGCTCCTTCGTCAGATGGAGTGGAAATCTGCTCTCAAACAGTGCACAGACACAGAAATCAAGTTACAGAATACTAATTAGAATGCGAATCTCGACAGCCAGCCAGGTCTTAAAGGTACCAACAATGTGGGTGGAGGGAGCATTAAACACAGGTTAAAAAGATGTGTATTGTCTCCAGACAGAACAGCTAGTGAGATTCTGCAAGTCCAGGGGGCAAGCTGTGGGGGTTACTGATAATGTGACATAAATCCAACATCCCGGTTTAGGCCGTCCTCATGTGTGCGGAACTTGGCTATCAGTTTCTGCTCAGCGACTCTGCGCTGTCGTGTGTCGTGAAGGCCGCCTTGGAGAACACTATTCCTGATTTCCCTTGCTATCCATGATTGAACCACCTTCCCCATTGTACTCTTACGCCAGACAGAGATGTACAGTTGTTGAAGTTTATCCATGTGCTCTTTAAATATCCACTGTCAACCCTTTAATTATCCTTGTCAGCTTATCCTAGCCAATGCACATCTCATACCATCTAATGATGTGGAGTTGCCAGCGTTGGACTGGGGTAGGCACGATAAGTAGTCTCACAACACCAGGTTAAAGTGTGCCCTGGTGTTGAGTGACTCACTCGATGAAAGGGCAACGCTCTGAAAGCTCGTGCTAAAAAATTAAACCTGTTGGACTTTAACCTGATGGTGTGAGACTACTTACTGTGCATACCATCTAAGTTAGCTTTCCTTAAGTTCAGAATCCTAGTCCCAGACTTAACTATGTCATTCTCCATCTTAACAAAGAATTCTACCATATTATGGTCACTCTTTCCCAAACGATCTTGCACCACAAATGTTGCTAATTAATCCTCTCTCATTAAACAATACCTAGTGTAAATTGGCCTGCTCTCTAAATTGGTACATCGACATATTGGCCAAGAAAACCATCCCTTATACATTCCAGGAAATCCTCCTCCATCACATTGCTACCAGTTTGGTGAGCCCTATCAATAGGCATTGATGGGAAGAGGAGGAAAAGCCAAGCCTGATCACACACAATGGATTGGATTCTTTAACCTGTCAATCAAATCGCTCCAGGATGCCTGGACACGCCCCAAGCTGCTGTCAATCAGAGCCTGGCCCGCCCCACCTGTCAATCACAGAGCCCCGCCCCACATCGCTCTCAATCACTGAGCAACCCGCTCCCCCCTCCAGCCGCTGGCCCCGCCCCCACTCCCGCCGCTGGCCCCGCCCCCACTCCTGCCGCTGGCCCCGCCCTCTCACGCCCCGTACCCGGCGTCGCGCGTCAGAGCCGCGGGGCCTTCGTCTGGCTTCCCCCCATCCCTCCCCGCACTCACTTTCCCTCAGGCCTCGGGCTGGTACCAGCACCGCCGGAGCAAGCTGCAGTCGCGATCCGGTAACGGTATCTGGTGAAAAGCGCTGGCTGGAAAGCCAGAGAGAGGGGTTCTTGGCCGCCCGGCAAACAGAGCGCCAAGCGCCGATCGCCGCCATCTTCCCGCAGCCGGCCGGCCGGAAAGGACCAGTCACCCAGCACCCAGCACTTCCGGTCCCAGCTGTCAATCAAAGGCAGGCTCATTGCTGGAGCTGAATCAATTGTGGTCAATGCAATAGACAATAGAAGCCAATTGTACATTATTCACACATACCACCTTCTAAATATTACCTATCTTACATTGTAAAATTAATTATAAAACGCACCTGTAACCAAATCCAATGTTGAAGAGAGGAGAATGATGTGATTCGATTTATTATTGTCACACGTATTAGTATACAGTGAAAAGTATTATTACTTGTGCACTATACAGACAAAGCATACTGTTCATGGAAAAAAAGTAAAGTATCTTTTATTCGTCACAAATAAGACTTACATTAACACTGTAATGAAGTTACTGTGAAAATCCCCTAGTTTGCACATCCTCCTCGTGTCTGCGTGGGTTTCCTCCGGGTGCTCCGGTTTCCTCCCACAGTCCAAAGATGTGCAGGTTAGGTTGATTGGCCAGGTTAAAAATTGCCCCTTAGAGTTCTGAGATGCGTAGGTTAGCGGGTAAATATGTGGGGGTAGGGCCTGGGTGGGATTGTGGTCGGTGCAGACTCGATGGGCCGAATGGCCTCCTTCTGCACTGTAGGGTTTCTATGATTTCTATGATTTCTAGTCGCCACAGTTCGGCGCCTGTTCAGATCAATGCCCCGAACCAGCACGTCTTTCAGAATGTGGGAGGAAACCAGAGCACCCGGAGGCAACCCATGCAGACACAGAGAGAACTTCCAACTCCACACAGACAGTGATCCAAGTCAGGAATCGAACCCGGGTCTCTGGCGCTGTGAGGCAGCAGTGCTAACCACTGTGCCAGGAAAGGAGAGGGTGCAGAATGTAGTATTACAGCCATAGCTAGGGTGTAGAGAAAGATCAACTTAATGCGAGATAAGTCCATTCAAATGTCTGATGGCAACAGGGGAGAACATTAACTTTTAAGTTTATTTATTTGCGTCACAAGTAGGCTTACATTAACATTGCAGTGAAGTTATTGTGAAAATCCCTTAGTCATCACACTCTGGCTCCTGTTCGGGTACACTGAGGGAGAATTTAGCATGGCCAATGCACTTAACCAGCACGTCTGACTGTGGGAGGAAACCAGAGCACGGAGGAAGCCCACACAGACACGAGGAGAAAGTGCAGACTCCGCACAGAGGGTGACCCAAGCCGGGAATTAAACCCAAGTCCCTGATGCTGCGAGGCAGCAGTGCTAACCACCGTGCCACCATGTTGCCCAAAGAGTACATAGGGGAGAAGGAAAGGAGAGGGTGCGGAATATAGTGTTCGAGTCATAGCTAGTCATGAACCCGTCCAAGTTTTTCTTAAATGTTAAAAGTGACCCCGCATTTACCACTTTATCCGGCAGCTCATTCCACACTCCCACCACTCTCTGCGTGAAGAAGCCCCCCCTAATATTCCCTTTAAACTTTTCTCCTTTCACCCTTAACCCATGCCCTCTGGTTTTTTTCTGCCCTAGCCTCAGCGGAAAAAGCCTGCTTGCATTCACTCTATCTATACCCATCAAAATCTTATACACCTCTATCAAATCTCCCCTCAATCTTCTATGCTCCAGGGAATAAAGTCCCAACCTATTCAATCTCTCTCTGTAACTCAGCTTCTCAAGTCCCGGCAACATTCTTATGAACCTTCTCTGCACTCTTTCAATCTTATTTACATCCTTCCTGTAACTAGGTGACCAAAACTGTACACAATACTCCAAATTCGGCCTCACCAATGCCTTATATAACCTTACCATAACACTCCAACTTTTATACTCGATACTCCAATTTATAAAGGCCAATGTACCAAAGGCACTCTTTACGACCCTATCCACCTGTGACGTCACTTTTAGGGAATTCTGTACCTGTATTCCCAGATCCCTCTGTTCACTGCACTCTTCAGAGTCCTACCATTTACCGAGTACGTTCTTCTTTGGTTTGTTCTTCCAAAGTGCAATATCTCACACTTGTCTGCGTTAAATTCCATTTGCCATTTTTCAGTCCATTTTTCTAGTTGGTCCAAATCCCTCTGCAAGCTTTGAAAACCTTCCTCACTGTCCACTACACCTCCAATCTTTGTATCATCAGCAAACTTGCTGATCCAATTTACCACATTATCATCCAGATCATTGATATAGATGACAAACAACAATGGACCCAACACCAATCCCTGCAGCACACCACTAGTCACAGGCCTCCACTCAGAGAAGCAATCCTCCACAACCACTCTCTGGCTTCTTCCATTGAGCCAGTGTCTTATCCAATTTACTACCTCCCCATGTATACCTAGCGACTGAACCTTCCTAACTAACCTCCCATGAGGGACCTTGTCAAAGGCCTTGCTGAAATCCAGGTAGACAACATCCACCGCCTTCCCTTCATCCACTTTCCTGGTAACCTCCTCGAAAAACTCTAATAGATTGGTCAAACATGACCTACCACGCACAAAGCCATGTTGACTCTCCCTAATAAGTCCCTGTCTATCCAAATATTTGTAGATCCTATCCCTTATCACACCTTCCAATAACTTGCCCACCACCGACGTCAAACTTACTGGCCGATAATTTCCCGGATTTCTTTTGGAACCTTTTTTAAACAACGGAACAACATGAGCCACCCTCCAATCATCCGGCACCTCCCCCATGAATACTGACATTTTAAATATGTCTGCCAGGGCCCCTGCAAGTTCAACACTAGCTTCCCTCAAGGTCCGTGGGAATACCCTGTCCGGTCCTGGGGATTTATCCACTCTGATTTGCCTCAAGACAGCGAGCATCTCCTCCCCTTTAATCTGTAAAGGTTCCATGGCCTCCCTACCAGTTTGCCCTATTTCCGTAGACTCCATGCCCGTTTCCTCAGTAAATACGGATGCAAAAAAACCATTTAGTATCTCCCCCATCTCTTTTGGTTCCATACACAGTCTACCACTCTGGTCTTCAAGAGGACCAATTTTATCCCTCACTATCCTTTTGCTCCTAACATACCTACAGAAACTCTTTGGATTTTCCTTCACTCTGTCTGCCAAAGCAACCTCATGTCTTCTTTTAGCCCTCCTGATTTCCCTCTTAAGTAGCTTCTTGCACTTTTTATACTCCTCGAGCATCTGATGTGTTCCTTGCTGCCTGTACATTTCATACAACTCTCTCTTCCTCTTAATCAGTGTTACAATCTCCCTCGAGAACCAAGGTTCCTTATTCCTATTTACTTTGCCTGAGGCAGGAAATTCTATTTTTCATTATGTAAATTAATTGAAAATTGTAATAGCCAATATCTCCTCATCATAGGACCAGTCTGAACCCTTTTCCTTTGGAAATCTGGTCAAGTAAAATGCCAGTGATAATGTTCAAAAAAAGCAGATAGCCCCTGAAGAGAACAAAGGATGTTTTCTGTGTAGAATGTTAAAATTCTATTGTTAGAAATTGAACTAAGTGCAGGAATTGATGGATGGCAAAACTACTAATTAAATTGAGTAGGTTTCCAATATAAATATTTCTAGAGGTCAAAATTGGAAGCAATTTACACATCAACTTAGCGTATAAATAGCCCATAAATAAACAAAATAAATGTCTTCTAATACATCGCTTAATGTACTTTATATGTAACAGCATCTATCTTACACTAAATCATCCCAAGCTGTTTCATATGGTGAGTAACTCACTTCCTGACCTGAAGGCTGTCCCCCATGAAGGCACAAGTCAGGAGTGTGATGGAATACTCTCCACTTGCCTGCATGATGGCAGCTTCAACAACACTCAAGAAGCTTAAAACTAAAGCTTATTTATTAGTCACAAGTAAGGCTTACATTAACAATGCAATGAAGCTACAGCACACTCCAGCACCTGTTCGGTTCAATGCACCTAACCCTCACATCTTTCGACTGTGGGAGGAAACCGGAGCACCTGGAGGAAAACTATGCAGACTCGGAGAGAACATGCAAACTCCACACAGACTGTGACCCAAGCTGGGAATCAAACCCTGCTGTGAGGCAGCAGTGCTAACCACTGTGCCACCATGCTGCCCTCAGCTTGACACTATCCAGGATAAAGCAGCCCGCTTGATCCCATCCACAAACATTCACTCCATCCACCATGGATGAATGTAGATATACCATCTACAAGATGCATGGCAGCAACTCACCAAGGCTCCTTCGACAGCATCTTCCAAATCCACAACCTCTATCGCTTCGAAGGACAAGGAGAGGAGATGCATGGGAACACCACCACCTGCAAATTCCCTTCCAAGTCACACATCATTCTGATTTAGGATTATTTTGCCATTCCTTCACTATCGCTGTGTCAAAATTCTGGAACTCCTTTCTTAACAGCACTGTGGGTGTACCTACACAACATGGACTGCAGCAGTTAAAGAAGGCAGCTCATCACCACCTTCTCAAGGGCAGTTACAGATGGGCAATAAATGTTGACCTAGCCAGTGATGCCCAAACCTCCATCAACGAATTTTTAAAATTAGCATTATCAATCAAAATGTAATACCGAGTTATTATGAGACAGATGGTTGAAAGCTTAGCTAAAGAGGTGGGCAAATTACTGCGGATGCTGGAATCTGAAACCAAAAGAGAAAATGCTGGAAAATCTCAGCAGGTCTGGCAGCATCTGTGAGTAGAGAAAAGAGCTGACGTTTCGAGTCCAGGTGACCCTTTGTCAAAGCTAAAAGGAATAGAAAGTGGAAGATATTTATACTGCAGGGTGAGGGAATGAAAGATGGGTAGGATTTAGGGAGGAAAGAAAGACAGAGAAATTCAGGGAGAAAATTATAGACTTAAGGCCTGAGGCAGCTGAAGGAAGAGCCTGAAAAAGTGAAGAGAGTAAAATCGATGATACCAAAGAAGGTTGAATTGGAGGAGGGCACATATTTCATAGTCAACCTTCACTATCGCCCTGACTGTTTGTTCCTATTCTGTCATGAACATTAATGAGCAGGCTAATGTGCCGACCTCCTTTACAGTTTGTAATAGGTATGTTATTGTTTCCAAAGAGCAATGTATGTCAAAACAGGCAGTGTTTTCAAACCAAGAAGAGTTGCCGTCAGCTTTATCTTAATTCTCAGAATGTGGGTGGCTCTGGCAATGATATTGCATTGTTTATCCCTTGGCAGCTGACTATGCAAAAGCACTTCAAAGTGCAGTGAGAGCCAACGGCACAGTATGAAACTCGAGTCCCATTAAAAAACATAAAATCTTGCACCTTTCACAAATTCATTGGAAGCCCTTAACACCGCAAACCACTCTCACCATCTCTCAGGCCCGAAAAGAAGCTTCCACTCCAGGAAGCGTGGAAAACGTGCAGGCCTTCAGGTGAGAGTGAAACAGCATGGCCCCCCCCTCCCCAGCTTACTCCTGGCAAATGTCCAATCTCTGGAAAACAAGCCAGACAAACTTAAAGCCAGGCTCACTTTACAAAAAGTACTGAGGGACTGCTGTGTACTCTGTTTCATGATGTGGAGATGCCGGCATTGGACTGGGGTAAGCACAGTCAGAAGTCTCACAACACCAGGTTAAAGTCCAACAGGTTTATTTGGCAGCACTAGCTTTCAGAGCCTCAAGCTCCTTCTTCAGGTGAGTGCAGACTTGTGTTCACAAACAGGGCATAGAAGGACACAAACTCAATTTACAAGATAATGGTTGGAATGCAAGTCTTTACAGGTAATCAAGTCTTAAAGGTACAGACAATGTGAGTGGAGAGAGGGTTAAGCACAGGTTAAAGAGATGTGTATTGGCTCCAGCCAGGACAGTTAGTGAGATTTTGCAAGCCCAGGCAAGTCGTGGGGGTTACACAACTTGCCCCACGACTCGCCTGGGCAAGTCGCATTATCTTGTAAATTGAATTTGTGTCTTTATATGCCCTGTTTGTGAACACAAGTCCTCACTCACCTGAAGAAGGAGCTTGAGGCTCCGAAAGCTAGTACTGCCAAATAAACCTGTTGGACTTTAACCTGGTGTTGTGAGACTTCTTACTGTACTCTGTTTCACAGAGACATGGCTCACTCCTGCTTCACTGGACTGTGCCCTGAAACCAGAGGGCTTCTCAATTCACTGAATAGACCGTACAGAGGCCTCAGGCAATGATGAGGAAACTATAACTGTAATTTACTAAGACTGTTCTTAAAATGACAGCCTTGGAGCTTCCCTGGTGACTCAGGTTACTGTTTAGTGTAAAATAATATTAATAGTTACACACAACAGTTTATGATGTGTGCCCTTTCACCTGCTCAAACATGATGGCCTAGGCCCAGACCTCCATCTGGGGTGGGGGAGGTGGGCGGGGAGGGGGCAGGTGGGATGGGAGGGGGGGTGGTTCTGCTTCCTAATCAACACCTCATGGTGCCTAGACATAGCAACATTGGGGAGTTTCTGCTCCCCGGACCTAGAATATCTGAGGCTAAAATGCCACCCCTACTACCTTCCATGGGAGTTCGCCTCTGTTTTCCTGACAACAGTTTACATCCCACCCCATGCGAACGTGAAGACAGCGCTGGACGGAATATACACCACCACAAATGGCCTTGAGATAAAACATCCCGAGACCTTGTTCATCGTGGTTTGGGACTTCAATCAGGCCACACTCAAGAGCATCCTACCAAGTTACCACCAACACGTCTTCTGTTCCACCAGAGGCCCAAACATTGTAGACCACTACTACACAAATATCAAAGATGTCTACTGCTCTATCGCCTGCCCACACTTTGGCAAATCAGACCACAAGGCCTTGCCCCTGCTCCCAGCTTACAAGCAAAAACTGAAATGGGAGAATCCGTCAAAGAAAGTTGTGCAATGTTGGTCTGAGGAATCGGATGATCTCCTACGGGGGCTGCTTGGAGTCAGTGGACTGGTCAGTATTTAAAAACTCTGCAACCAGTCTGAACGAGTATGCCACTACAGTAACTGACTTCATTAGCAAGTGTGTAGAAGACTGTATGCGAAAGAAGCAAATCCGTGTGTTCCCCACAGGAAACCATGGATGAACAGGAATATCCACTGCTTGCTGAAGTCCAGGTCTGAGGTGTTCAAGTCAGGCGACCCTGACCTATATAAGAAAGCCAAATATGATTTAAGGAGATCCATCAAAGATGCCAAAAGACAGTACCAGACCAAACTAGAGTCCCAGGCTAGCCACACCGACCCCCGCCGACTATGGCAAGGTCTGCAAGATATAACAGGCTACAAGATGAAGGCATGTAAAATCGCCGGCTCCAACGCACCCCTCCCTGACGAGCTCAATGCATTCTATGCCCATTTTGAGCAAGAGGTCAGCGAGAGCATGCCCTCCACCCTGGAAGTCTCGGACGTCAGAGTAGCCTTTTTGAAGGTCAACCCATGGAAAGCGACTGGCCCAGATGGGGTACCCGGACAAGCACTCAGACCCTGTGCGGGGTTATTCGCAGACACCTTCAACCTCTCTTTACAACAATCTGAGGTCCCTATCTGCTTCAAGAAGACGACATCATCCGGTACCAAAGAAAAACCAAGCAGCGTGCCTTAATGACTATCGTCTGGTGGCTCTGACATCCATCATTATGAAGTGCTTTGAAAAGTTAGTCATGGCACGAATCAATTCCAGCCTCCCGGACTACCTGGATCCACTACAGTTTGCCTATCGCCGTAACAGATCCACAGCAGACACCATCTCCCTGGCCCTGCACTCAACCCTGGAACACCTAAATAACAAGGACACCTATGTCAGACTCCTATTTATCAACAACAACTCAGCCTTCAACACTATTATTCCCACAAAACTCATCTCCAAACTCCGTGGCTTGTGGTTCGGCTCCCCCCTCTGTGACTGGATCCAGAACTTCCTAACCCATAGACCGCAATCAGTGAGGATAGGCAACAACATCTCCTCCACGAGCATCCTCAACACCAGTGCTCCACAAAGCTGTGTCCTCAGCCCCTTACTATACTCCTTATGCACCTATGACTGTGTGGCCAAATTCCCCTCCAACTTGATTTTCAAGTTTGCTGATGATACCACCGTAGTGGGATCTCAAACTATGATGAGACGGAGTACAGGAAAGAGATAGATGCTGGAATTGTGCCACCTCACCTACCAGAGGCTCATAGGACCCTGCCCGTTGCCAATGGAGAATGCTGTTCTGCGAGCCTCACTCACCCCGATTCTGGGGCGGGCGTGCCAGTGAAATTCTGGCCAGAGAGTCTGGTGAAATGGTGAGATGACAATGAACTCTCATTCAATGTCAACAAAACAAAGGAGATAGTCATCGACTTCAGGAAGCATAGTGGAGGACATGCCCCTGTCTACATCAATGGGGACAAAGTAGAAATGGTCAAGACTTTAAGTTTTTAGGTGAACAGATCACCAATAAGCAGTCTGTATCCCTCCATGAGGACACGAGAGTTAAGAAAGCCCACCAACCCCTCTACTTTCTCAGAAGACTAAGGAAATTTGGCATGTCAGCTACGACTCTCACCAACCTTTACAGATGCACCATAGAAAGCATTATTTCTGGTTGTATCACAGCTTGGTGTGGCTCCTGCTCTGCCCAAGACCCCAAGGAATTACAAAAGGTCGTGAATGTAGCCCAATCCATCACGCAAACCAGCCTCCCATCCACTGACTCTGTCTACACTTCCCTCTGCCTCAGCAAAGCAGCCAGCATAATTAAGGACCTACCCACCCCTGCCATTCTCTCTTCCACCTTCTTCCTTCGAGGAAAAGATACAAAAGTCTGAAGTCACGTACCAACCGACTCAAGAACAGCTTCTTCCCTGCTGCTGTCTGACTTTTGAATGGACTTACCTTGCATTAAGTTGATCTTTCTCTACACCCTAGCTATGACTGTAACACTATTTCCTGCACTCTCTCCTTTCCTTCTCTATGAGCGGTATCCTTTGTCTGTATAGCGCACAAGAAACAATACTTTTCACTGTATCCCAATACATGTGGCAATAATAAATCAAATTAAATCAAATTCGTGATGTCCCAAAGTCAATTCAGTACTGTTGAAATGTTTTCTCTTCTAAGGCAGTCCCTCGGAGTGGAGGATGACTTGCTTCTCACACTAAGAATCAATTCTCAGGTGAATGAGGAGTCCAATGCACCACCTACACTCCCTGTCACAGGAGGGGCAGACGGTGGTTAGAGGAGCAGGTGGATGGGGTGCCCGTGTGGTTCAGGGAGCGGGTGGGTGGGGTGCCTGGGTGGTTAGAGGAGTGGGTGTGTGGGTTGCCCGGGTGGTTAGGGTAGTGAGTGAGTGGGGCACCCGGTTGGTTAGAGGAGCGGGTAGGTGGGGTGCCTGGGTGGTTATGGGAGCAAGTGCCTGCGTGGTTAGGGGAGCGGGTGCCCGGGTGGATAGGGGAGCAGGCGTGTGGGGTGCCTGGGTGGTTAGGGGAGTGGGTGCTCAGGTGGTTAAGGGAGCAGGTGGATGGGGTGCCCAGATGGTTAGGGCATTGGATGAGTGGGTGCCCGGGTGGTTAGGGGAGTGGGTGGGTGGTTGCCCGGGTGGTTAGGGGAATGGGTGGGTGGGGTGCCTGATGGTTAGGGGAGTGGGTGGGTGGGGTGCCCGATGGTTAAGGGAGTGGTTGGGTGGGTGCCCGGTTGGTTAGGGGAGCGGCTGGTAGGGTGCCCAGGTGGTTAGGGGACTGGGTGGGTGGGGTGCCCGATGGTTAGGGGAGTGGGTGGATGGGGTGCGCGATGGTTAGGGGAGTGGGTGGGTGGGTGTGGGTGGGTGGGTGCCCGGTTGGTTAGGGGAGCAGCTGGTGGGGTGCCCGTGTGGTTAGGGGACTGGGTGGGTGGGGTGCCCGATGGTTAAGGGAGTGGTTGGGTGGGTGCCCGGTTGGTTAGGGGAGCGGCTGGTGGGGTGCCCGGTTGGTTAGGGGAGCAGCTGGTGGGGTGCTCGGGTTGCCACATGTTCCTTTTGCTGTTGAGGTTTGGCGCTAGCTTGCTCTCCATGATGAAACTCAGGGTATTGAACTCCTTCCCGGATGCATTTCCCCCGCTTCATGCAGTCTTGCACCCGGGCTTCGCAGGTATTAAAACAAAGAACAAAGAACAATACAGCACAGGAACAGGCCCTTCGGCCCTCCAAGCCCGTGCCGCTTCCTGGTCAAAACTAGACCATTCTTTTGTATCCCTCCATTCCCACTCCGTTCATGAGGCTGTCTAGATAAGTCTTAAACGTTCCCAGTGTGTCCGCCTCCACCATCTTGCCCGGCAGCGCATTCCAGGCCCCCACCACCCTCTGTGTAAAATACATCCTTCTGATATCCGTGTTAAACCTCCCCGCCCCCTCACCTTGAACCTATGACCCTCGTGAACGTCACCACCGACCTGGGAAAAAGCTTCCCACCGTTCACCCTATCTATGCCTTTCATAATTTTATACACCTCTATTAGGTCACCCCTCATCCTCCGTCTTTCCAATGAGAACAACCCCAGTTTACCCAATCTCTCCTCATAACTAAGCCCTTCCATACCAGGCAACACCCTGGTAAACCTCCTCTGCACTCTCTCTAAAGCCTCCACGTCCTTCTGGTAGTGTGGTGACCAGAACTGGGTGCAGTATTCCAAATGCGGCCGAACCAACGTTCTATACAACTGCAACATCAGACCCCAACTTTTATACTCTATGCCCCGTCCTATAAAGGCAAGCATGCCACATGCCTTATTCACTACCTTCTCCACCTGTGATGTCACCTTCGAGGATCTGTGCACCAGGTATTGGTGAAGACATTGCAGTTTTTCAAGGAGGCTTTGAGAGTGTCCTGGAAGCATTTCCCCTGCCCTCCTGGGACTCGCTTGCTGTGCCGAAGTTCCAAATAGAGCACTTGTTTCGGGAGTCTAATGTCAAGTATCCAGATGATGTGGCCCACCCAACTGAGCTGATCGAGTGGTCAATGCTTCGATAGCGGGGATGTTGGCCTGAGCGAGAACACTGACATTGATCCTGCCAATGGATTTGCAGGATCTTGTAGAGACAGTGCTGGAGGTATTTCTCCAGGGTTTTGAGGTACCTGCTGTATATAGTCCACATCTCTGAGCCATATAGGAGGATGGGTATCACTGCAGCAGTGTAGACCATGAGCTTGGAACCAAATCTTAGCTCCAGGTCTTCTGTCTACACTTCCTGCTGCCTCGGCAAAGCAGCCAGCATAATTAAGGACCCCACGTACCCCGGACATTCTCTCTTCCACCTTCTTCTGTCAGGAAAAATATACAAAAGTCTGAGGTCACGTACCAACCGACTCAAGAACAGTTTCTTCCCTGCTGCTGTCAGACTTTTGAATGGACCTACCTCGCACTAAGTTGATCTTTCTCTACAAACTAACTATGACTGTAACATTACATGGTGGATGTACTGCGGACTTGCGGTGGACTGAAAAGATTGAGTATGTGGACTTTAAGAAAGAGGTTGTGCTGGAATCTTTGAATGGCATCAAGATAGATAAGTCGCCGGGTCCAGATGGGATGTACCCCAGGTTACTGTGGGAGGCGAGGGAAGAGATTGCAGAGCCTCTGGCGATGATCTTTGCATCGTCGATGGAGACGGGAGAGGTGCCGGAGGATTGGAGGATTGCAGATGTGGTTCCTATTTTCAAGAAGGGGAATAGGGATAGCCCAGGAAATTACCGACCAGTGAGTCTAACCTCAGTGGTTGGTAAGCTGATGGAGAAGATCCTGAGGGACAAGACTTATGAGCATTTAGAGAGGTTTAGTATGCTCAAGAATACTCAGCACGGCTTTGTCAAAGGCAGATCGTGCCTTACGAGCCTGGTGGAGTTCTTCGAAAATGTGACTAAACACATTGACGAAGGGAAAGCGGTAGATGTGGTTTATATGGATTTTAGCAAAGTGTTCGATAAGGTCCCCCATGCAAGGTTTCTAGAAAAAGTGAGAGGGCATGGGATCCAAGGGGCTGCTGCCCTGTGGATCCAAAACTGGCTTGCCCAAAGGAAGCAGAGAGTGTGTATAGATGGGTCTTTTTCTAAATGGAGGTTGGTCACCAGTGGTGTGCCCCAGGGATCTGTTCTGGGACCCTTGCTGTTTGTCATTTTCATAAATGACCTGGATGAGGAAGTGGAGGGATGGGTTGGTAAGTTTGCCAACAACACGAAGGTTGGTGGGGTTGTGGATAGTCTGGAGGGATGTCAGAAGTTACAGAGGGACATAGATAGGATGCAAGACTGGGCGGAGAAGTGGCAGATGGACTTCAACCCAGATAAATGCGTAGTGGTCCATTTTGGCAGGTCAAATGGGATGAAGGAGTACAATATTAAGGGCAAGGCTCTTAGTACTGTAGAGGATCAGAAGGACCTTGGGGTCCGGGTCCATAGGACTCTAAAATCGGCCCCGCAGGTGGAGGAGGTGGTTAAGAAGGCGTATGGTGTGCTGGCCTTTATCAATCGAGGGATTGAGTTTAGGAGTCCGGGGATAATGATGCAGCTATATAAGACCCTTGTCAGACCCCACTTAGAGTGCTATGCTCAGTTCTGGACGCCTCATTACAGGAAGGATGTGGAAAAGATTGAAAGGGTGCAGAGGCGATTTACAAAGATGTTGCCTGGATTGAGTGGCATGCCTTATGAGGATAGGCTGAGGGAGCTCGGTCTTTTCTCCTTGGAGAGATGTAGGATGAGAGGAGACCTAATAGATGTATATAAGATGTTGAGAGGCATAGATCGGGTGGACTCTCAGAGGCTTTTTCCCAGGGTGGAAATGGCTGCTATGAGAGGACACAGGTTTAAGGTGCTGGGGGGTAGGTACAGGGGAAATGTTAGGGGGAGGTTTTTCACACAGAGGGTGGTGGGCGAGTGGAATCGGCTGCCGTCAGTGGTGGTGGAGGCAAACTCAATAGGGACTTTTAAGAGACTCTTGGATGAGTACATGGGACTTAATAGGATGGAGGGTTATAGGTCGGCCTAAAGGGTAGGGATATGTTCGGCACAACTTGTGGGGCCGAAGGGCCTGTTTGTGCTGTAGTTTTTCTATGTTTCTATGTTTCTATTACATTCTGCACTCTCTCGTTTCCTTCTCTATGAACGGTATGTTTTGTTTGTATAGCGGACAAGAAGCAATACTTTTCACTGTAAGTTAATACATGTGACAATAATAAATCAAATCAAATCAAAAATCAAATCAAATCAAACACTCCTTCCTCAGGTAACCAAAGGCTGCGCTGGCACACTGAAGGTGGTGTTGAACCTTGTCATCGATATCTGCCCTTGTTGATTGTTGACTCCCAAGGTATGGAAATTGGTCCACATTGTTCAAAGCCTCATTGTGGATGGGGGGAGTGGTGTGGCGGTGGAGTGTAGTGCTGTGTGGCAGGGCAGGTTGGTACACACCTTTGTCTTATGGATGTTGAGTGTAAGGCCCATGTCATCATACACCTCGGTGAAGGTATTGACAATGGCTTGGAGCTCTTTCCCCAATATATATATACAGACACAAGCGTCATCTGCATACTGTAGGAGAATGACAGAGGATGAGACATCCTTGGGTCTGTCCTGCAGGTGGTGGAGGTTCAACATTTGTTCCGGAGCTTAACTGCACTCCATTGGGAAGCTGGCTGAGGGTGAGATAGAGCATAGAGACATGGATGATCAAGAAGAGCATCCTGCTATGCTACTGCCTTGCTTGGCTCCATTCTGAATGTGAATTGGATCTGTGGTGGATCCGTTGATCAGAATCAGAGCACTGTGTAGGCACTGTGGGTGTGCCTACATCACAGGGGCTGCAGCATTTCAAGAAGGCAGCTCACCATCACCTTCTCAAGAGCAACTGGGCATGGTAAATAAGTGCTGGCTTGACACAACAACACCCACATCCAATGGAAGAAACACTGTGTGCAGTTCTGGCCATCACACTATAGGATGTGATTGCACTCGGGAGGGTGGAGATTTACAAGGATATTGCCTGGACTCGTGAATTTCAGTTATGAGGATAAATTGCATAAGCCAGGGATGTTTTATTGAGCAAAAGAGGCTGAGCAGAGGCCAAACTGCAATTGAAAGGGCATTTACTAACAAATAAACCTGCTGGACTTTAACCTGGTGTTGTTAGACTTTTTACTATAATTGAAAGTTCCAGATAGGGTGGATAGGAAGGCCCTATTCCTCTAGGTTGACAGGTATTCAACAAAGAGACATAGGTTAGGGCATGATGGAAACAGTGGCATAGTGGCAATGCCATTGGACTAGTAACCCAGAGGCCCAGGTTAATAATGTTGGGGGGCATTAGTTCAAATCCCACCACAGCAGCGAATGGAATTTAAAATTCTGGGTGGAATTCTCCAGCCGCGCTTGTCTAAAAGCTGGAAATTCCTGACGGACTGTCAATGGGGTTTCAGATTGTCCGCAACCCGCCCGCTAAAATTTCAGTGGCAGGTGGGATGGGAGAATTCCAGCCTCCAATCATAAAGAATTACATATTCTTTCTATTTTTAAAAAAATCACCCAGTGCCTAGAATTGAAAGCTGGTCTCAATAATGATGATCATGAATCTATTATTGTTTATACCCAATTGGTTCACTTGTGTCCTTAAGGGAAGGAAATCTGGCACCCTTACTTGGCCTGGTCTGTATGTGAATCTAGACCCCCAGCAATGACTCTTAACTGCCCTCTCTTATGGCTTGGAAGGGTAGTCCTTGTTGAACCGTGGGGCGGCATGGTGACACAGTGGTGAGCACTTCTGCTTCACAGCGTCAGGTACCCAGGTTTGATTTCCGGCTTGGGTCACTGCCTGTGCGGAGTTTGCACATTCTCCCTGTGCCTGTGTGGGTTTCCTCCAGGTGCTCCAGTTGCATAAGGTTAAATCTCACGGGATCCACGGTGAGGTATCTAAATGGATACAAAATTGGCTTCTTCACAGAAGCCAGAGGGTAGTTGTAGAGAGTTGTTTTTCAAACTGGAGGCCTGTGACCAGCGGTGTGCCTCAGGGATCAGTGCTGGGTCCACTGTTATTTGCCATTTATATTAATGATTTGGATGAGAATATAGGAGGCATGGTTAGTAAGTTTGCAGATGACACTAAGATTGGTGGCATAGTGGACAGTGAGGAAGGTTATCTCCAATTGCAACGGGATCTTGATCAATTGGGCCAGTGGGCTGACGAACGGCAGATGGAGTTTAATTTAGACAAATGCAAGGTGATGCATTTTGGTAGATTGAACCAGGGCAGGACTTACTCAGTTAATGGTAGGGCATTGGGGAGAGTTACAGAACAAAGAGATCTCGGGGTACATGTTAATAGCTCTTTTGAAAGTGGAGTCACAGGTGGACAGAGTGGTGAAGAAGGCATTCGGCATGCGTGGTTTCATCGGTCAGAACGTTGAATACAGGAGTTGGAATGTCTTGTTGAAGTTGTACAAGACATTGTTAAGGCCACACTTGGAATACTGTGTGCAATTCTGGTCACCCTATTATAGAAAGGATATTATTAAACTAGAAAGAGTGCAGAAAAGATTTACTAGGATGCTACCGGGACTTGATGGATTGAGTTATAAGGTGAGGCTGGATAGACTGGGACTTTTTTCTCTGAAACGTAGGAGGCTGAGGGGTGATCTTATAGAGGTCTATAAAATAATGAGGGGCGCAGATCAGCTAGATAGTCAATATCTTTTCCCAAAGGTAGAGGAGTCTAAAACTAGAGGGCATAGTTTTAAGGTGAGAGGGAAGAGATACAAAAGTGTCCAGAGGGGCAATTTTTTCACACAGAGGGTGGTGAGTGTCTGGAACAAGCTGCCAGAGGTAGTAGTAGAGGTGGGTACAATTTTGTCTTTTAAAAAGCATTTAGATAGTTACATGGGTAAGATGGGTATAGAGGGATATGGGCCAAATGCGGGCAATTGGGATTAGCTTAGGGGTTTTAAAAAAGCAAGGGCGGCATGGACAAGTTGGGCCGAAGGGCCTGTTTCCATGCTGTAAACTTCTATGACTCTATGCTCCGGTTTCCTCCCACAGTCCGAAAGATGTGCTGGTTAGGTGCATTGACCCGAACAGGTGCCGGACTGTGGCGACTGGGGGATTTCACGGTAACTTCATTGCAGTGTTAATGTAAACCTTACATGTGACTAATAAATAAATTTTAAGTAAATAAGCTTTTACATTTAGTCCATTGAAGGGCAATTAGGGACAGGCAACAAATGCTGACCTTGCCAACAATGCCCATATTCCAAAAAAAAATTAGGTTGGAGGTTTAGAGGGAATTCAAGGGAAAGTTTATTTTACCAAGAGGCTATTGGGGATCTGGAATTCACTGAATGATTAGGATGTTTCCCCTGGCTGGTGAGTCTGGAACCAGGGGATACAGTCTCAGAATAAGGGGCAGGGCATTTAAGATTGAACCGAGGAAGAATTTCTTCACTCAGAGGGTGGTGATAATGACTCAGGAAGCTTGACTGGAAAGGAACATAGTTTATTACAAAATGCAAAGTAAAACCACCATACTAATCCCAGCCCGGGACCGCAGTTCAGTAGTCCCAGTCCTGGGCCTGTCTTATAAAGGCTCAGGTGGTGAGTTCTAACTGGGCAGGCCACTGCCTGTTACTAGGGGAACTCATACTCATCGAGCCCCACTGGGAGAACAATCAGTGGTTCCCCAAGGACCTCATGGGGGGTTATAACAGTGGTGAATATTTGCAATTCTCTGCTCCAGAGGGCTGCAGAAGCTGAATCACTGAACATGTTCAAGATATAAATCTATTGAGACGAATGACATCAAGTGTGAGATGGTTCATTATAAGTGTGAGGTGGTTCATTTTGGCAGGTCAAATAGGATGGCGGAATATAATATTAATGGTAGGACTCTTGGCAGAGTGGAAGATCAGAAGGATCTTGGGGTCCGAGTTCATAGGACGCTCAAAGCAGCTGTGCAGGTTGAGGCTGTGGTTAAGAAGGCGTATGGTGTACTGGCCTTCATCAATCGAGGAATTGAGTTTCGGAGTCGTGAGATAATGTTGCAGCTATATAAGACCCTGGTCAGACCACACTTGGAGTACTGTGCTCAGTTCTGGTCGCCTCATTACAGGAAGGTTGTGGAAGCCATAGAAAGGGTGCAGAGGAGATTTACAAGGATGTTGCCTGGGTTGGGGAGCATGCCTTATGAGGATAGGTTGAGTGAGCTCGGCCTTTTCTCCTTGGAGAGACGAAGGATGAGGGGTGACTGATAGAGGTGTATAAGATGTCGAGAGGTATTGATCGAGTGGAGAGTCAGAGGCTTTTTCCCAGGGCTGAAATGGTTGCCACAAGAGGACACAGGTTTAGGGTGCTGGGGAGTAGGTACAGAGGAGATGTCAGGGGTAAGTTTTTCACTCAGAGGGTGGTGGGTGTGTGGAATGGGCTGCCAGCAACGGTGGTGGAGACGGATTCGATAGGGTCTTTTAAGAGACTTTTAGATAAGTGCATGGAACTTAGTAAGATAGAGGGTTATAGGTAAGCTTAGTAATCGCTAAGGTAGGAACATGCTCGGCACAACTTTGTGGGCTGAAGGGCCTGTATTGTGCTGTAGTTTTTCTATGTTTCTAAGGGTAATGCGGATCGCACAGGAGAGTAGCATTGAGGTAAAAGATCAGCCATGATTTAATTGAATGGCAGAGAAGGCTTGATGGGCCGAATGGCTCTTTTGTCTAAAAGGGGGATAGAGACAGGAACTTTCTTAGCACTTAAAAATTTCACTTTTATGCACCTGATGGGGCAGCACAGTGGCACAGTGGTTAGCACTGCTGCCTCACAGTGCCAGGGACCCGGGTTCGATTCCCGGCTTGGGTCACTGTCTGTGCAGAATCTGCACATTCTCTCCGTGTCTGCGTGGGTTTCCTCCAGGTGCTCCGGTTTCCTTCCACAGTCTGAAAGATGAGCTGGTTAGGTGCATTGGCCATGCTAAATTCTCCCTCAGTGTACCCGAACAGGCGCCGGATGTGGCGGCTCGGAGATTTTCACACTGACGTAATTTCAGTGTTAATGTAAGCCTGCTTGTGACAATAATAAATAAACTTTAAAGATTTGATGTGCCATAACACAGAAGTCTACAGACCAAAAGCCAGAAAGTGGGATTAGGCTGGATTTGACCACTCGTCTGTTGGTTCGGACATGATGGGCCAAATAGCCTCCTACCTGGCAGTAAATTACTAATAGATCTATGATTGCATTGTGGAATTCAGTTCCTCTGATTACTTAAGCATGACACCATCAAACCTGCATTCTTGACAACTCGTGGTTTCACTTAGCTTGCATTAGCTATGTCAAAGGTTTTTTGTACAATGTCATTTATTTCTTTGTAATGTACCATTTTTCTGCTTAAGACCGGAAGATAAAAAATCACATAGTTGCCTGTATGTCATTCAGTTGGGTGCCCTTGTTGGATAACTATGTGAATAAATGGTGCCTGGAATGTTCTACATGTTTTGTGTGGAAATTAATAACAGCAGTTGCCCTATGTGAGTGCCACATCGTATCTACATTTTGCATAATGAATGGCCTGTGTGATTACCTGGCCTCGTGACATTCACATGTAGTTAAACAGTACCACTGTTCTGAGTAATTTGCTATGATGAGGGTTGACCAGGAAGGTAACCATGCCTGTGCCAACCTCTCTTTCACAGTTGCTAAATCTGTCAGCTGCTTTGCTGCCTAAATGCAGGAACGCTCATTTAATCTGGTCATGATTGATATCTCTCAATATTTGAACCTCGCAGCAAGGAAACAGTTGGCGTGGCTTATCACTAACAAGGCTACATCCAATTGAAGACAGTGCCAAGCTTCATAATACTTACATTTATGCTGTGCCTCAAACTGTTTCGCACTGTGCAATGACCATAATGCAGGACCACTAGGATGCATTTTTAAAATATTCTTTGATGGGATGCGGGCCAGCATATTTTGCCCATCCCTAATTGTCCTTGAACTGAGTGACATACGAAGCCACTCTATCCTCTCTGATATGTAATGCAGTGGCAGAGTTAGAATCCCTACAGCGCAGAAGGAGGCCATTTGGCCCATCGAGTCTGCACCGACCACAATTCCACCCAGGCCCTATTCACGTAACCGCACATATTTACCCTGCTAATCTCCCTGACACTAAGGTGCAATTTAGCATGGCCAATCAACCTAACCCGCACATCTTGGGACTGTGGGAGGAAGCCAGGAGCACCCGGAGGCAACCCACGCAGACATGGGGAGAATGTGTAAACTCCACACAAACAGTAACCCAAGGCTGGAATTGAACCTGGGTCCCTGGCGATGTGAGGCAGCTGTGCTAGCCACTGTGCCACCATGCCACCCAGTTATAGATCCTTCATGCATTCCACCATTGGAGATAGAGATTGATTTATTTTTTCATTCATTAATCAGATGTTGGCATCTCTGGCTGGGTCAGCATTTATTGCCCATTCCAAATTGCCCTTGAACTGAGAGTCAGCTACATTGCTGTGGATCTGAAGTCACAAGTAGGCCAGGTATGGATGGCAGGTTTCCTTCCCGAAAGGACATTAGTGAACCAGATGGGTTTTTTTAATATTCATTTGTGGGACATTTATTGCCCATACCTAGTTGCCTTTGTTCAGAGGGCATTTAAGAGTCAACCACATTGCTGTGACTCTGGAGTCACATGTAGGCCAGACCAGGTAAGGACGGCAGATTTCCTTCCCTAAAGGACATCAGTGACCCAGGTGGGTTTTCCCAACAATCGACAATGGCTTCATGGTCATCAGAAGATCCTTAATTTCAGATATTTTTGATTGAAATCAAATTCCACCATCTGCCGTGGCGAGATTCGAACCTGGGTCCCTGGAACATTAGCTGAGTTTCTGGATTAATAGTCTAGCAATAATACCACTAGGCCATTGCCTCCTTTTACAAAAATAATAATGGTATCATGGTCATCAATAAACGTTTAACTGAATTCAAATTTTGCATTTTCTGTGGTGGGATTCGAATCTGGGCCCCCAGAGGTTTACCCTGGATTTCTGGATTACTAGTCCAGCAACAATACCACTTCTTCCCCACCGCCCTCCTGTGAATTGGTATGAATTTTCAACAGCTCCATCATTGTTGAAGCATGCCATTATCAAGCTGATGGAAGTTTAATGTTAAAGCTTAAGTTTAAAGTTTATTTATTAGTATCACAAGTAGACTTACATTAACACTGCAATGAAGTCACTGTGAAAATCCCCTAGTCACCACACTCCAGCGCCTGTTCGGGTACACTGAGGGAGAATTTAGCACGGACAATGCACCTAACCAGCACATCTTTCGGACTGTGGGAGGAAACTGGGGCACCCGGAGGAAACCCACACAGATATGGGGAGTACGTGCAAACTCCACACAGACAGTGACCCAAGCCGGGAATCAAACCCGGGACCCCGGCGCTGTGAGGCAGCCGTGCTAACCACTGTGCCACTGTGAAGGTGAATCACGGATCAGCTGCAGCAGTGCGCTTCATCAGAAGGTTGTGAGTTCAAGTCCCATTCTGGGGACTTCAGCGTTAAACGTTGTTTAACACTGTAATGGAGTGCTCAGATGAATCAAACATAGAACATAGAACATTACAGCGCAGAACAGGCCCTTCGGCCCACGATGTTGCACCGACCAGTTAAAAAAAAAACTGTGACCCTCCAACCTAAACCAATTTCTTTTCGTCCATGAACCTATCTACGGATCTCTTAAACGCCCCCAAACTAGGCGCATTTACTACTGATGCTGGCAGGGCATTCCAATCCCTCACCACCCTCTGGGTAAAGAACCTACCCCTGACATCGGTTCTATAACTACCCCCCCTCAATTTAAAGCCATGCCCCCTCGTGCTGGATTTCTCCATCAGAGGAAAAAGGCTATCACTATCCACCCTATCTAAACCTCTAATCATCTTATATGTTTCAATAAGATCCCCTCTTAGCCGCCGCCTTTCCAGCGAAAACAATCCCAAATCCCTCAGCCTCTCCTCATAGGATCTCCCCTCCATACCAGGCAACATCCTGGTAAACCTCCTCTGCACCCTCTCCAAAGCCTCCACATCCTTCCTGTAATGTGGGGACCAGAACTGCACACAGTACTCCAAGTGCGGCCGCACCAGAGTTGTGTACAGTTGCAACATAACGCTACGACTCCTAAATTCAATCCCCCTACCAATAAACGCCAAGACACCATATGCCTTCTTAACAACCTTATCTACTTGATTCCCAACTTTCAGGGATCTATGCACACATACACCTAGATCCCTCTGCTCCTCCACACTATTCAAAGTCCTCCCGTTAGCCCTATACTCAACACATCTGTTATTCCTACCAAAGTGAATTACCTCACACTTCTCCGCATTAAACTCCATCCGCCACCTCTCGGCCCAACTTTGCAACCTGTCTAAGTCTTCCTGCAAACTACGACACCCTTCCTCACTGTCTACCACACCACCGACTTTGGTGTCATCAGCAAATTTGCTAATCCACCCAACTATACCCTCATCCAGATCATTAATAAATATTACAAACAGCAGTGGCCCCAAAACAGATCCCTGAGGTACACCACTTGTAACCGCACTCCATGATGAATATTTACTATCAACCACCACCCTCTGTTTCCTATCCGCTAGCCAATTCCTGATCCAATTTCCTAGATCACCCCCAATCCCATACATCTGCATTTTCTGCAGAAGCCTACCATGGTGAACCTTATCAAACGCCTTACTAAAATCCATATATACCACGTCCACTGCCTTGCCCCCATCCACCTCCCTGGTCACTTTCTCAAAAAACTCAATAAGGTTAGTAAGGCACGACCTACCTGCCACAAAACCATGCTGACTATCACCTATCAATTCATTACTCTCCAAATAACTATAAATCCTATCCCTTATAATTTTTTCCAACATCTTGCCGACAACAGAAGTGAGACTCACCGGTCTATAATTCCCGGGGAAGTCTCTGTTCCCCTTCTTAAACAATGGGACAACATTCGCTAACCTCCAATCTTCTGGTACTATACCAGAGGCCAACGACGACCTGAAGATCAGAGCCAGAGGCTCTGCAATCACTTCTCTTGCCTCCCAGAGAATCCTTGGATAAATCCCATCCGGACCAGGGGATTTATCTATTTTCAGACCCTCCAGAATATCCTGCACATCCTCCTTATCAACTGTAATACTGTCTATTCTACTCCCTTGCAACCCAGTGTCCTCCTCAGCTATATTCATGTCCCCTTGCGTGAACACCGAAGAGAAATATTGGTTCAATGCTTCACCAATCTCCTCCGGTTCCACACATAACTTCCCTCTGCCATCTATAACTGGCCCTAAACTTGCCCTAACCAACCTTCTGTTCTTGACAAACGTGCCGCCTTTCAGCTAAGATGTCAAAATGAGGTCTCTGTCTGTTCTCTCAGACTGATATTCAAGATCCTACAGCACTACATATAAGAGCAGAGAGTTCTCCCCAGTGTCCTAACCAATAATTATTCTGCACGACAAAGTTATTTATCATTATTGCAATGCTGTTTTGTGGGATCTTGCTGTGCACAAGTTAGCTGCACTATTTCCAAATTACAATGGTGACTACACTCAAATCATTGTCTCCAAAGAGTTTTGGGATTTTCTGAGGCCCAGAGACATGCTATTTAATGGAGAATCTTAAAAGTGAAGAGTTTTAGGGAACTAATTTGCAAGCTTTGGGCCGAGGCACCTGAAGGTACAGGGGTCTGTGATGGAGCGATGAAAATTGGCCTGCGGGGTGGGGAGGTCCTATTTCCGCTCGCATGCAATGTTTTATTCTAAGAACCATATGCGTTTCAATTCGGTGAGTTTGCAGTTGCTGCCATTGTTATTTTGACAAAATAAAGCCCACTTCTTTCTATTGGGTTAACTACTGAGAGCAGCAGTGACAGCAACTTTAAATTGCCTTCAGCAAATGTGGGCGAGGAAGAAGGGATACATAGAAATATAGGGATTAGGAGCAGAAGTCAGCAATTCAGCCCTTCGAGCCTGCTCTGCCAATCAATCAGATCATGGCTGATCGCTCCCTGGTCTCAAATCCACCTCCCCACCTGTTCCCTTTAACCCATTTTCTTTATCAGAGATATTTGCATCTCCTTCTTGAAACCATTTAATGATTCAGACTCCAGCACTCTGTGAGGCAGCGAGTTCCACAAACTCACCACCGGCTTCGGGTGACTGTCTGTGTGGAGTTCGCACATTCTCCCAGTGTGTGCGTGGGTTTCCTCTGGGTGCTCCGGTTTCCTCCCACAGTCCAAATATATGCAGGTTAGGTGGATTGGCCATGCTGAATCGCCCCTTAGAGTCCAAAAATGTGCAGGTTAAGTGGATTGGCCATCCTGAATTCCCCCGACTGTCCAAAGATGTGTAGGTTGGGTGCATTGGGCATCCTGAATTGTCCCTTAGAGTCCAAAAATGTGTAGGTTAAGTGGATTGGCCATCCTGAATCACACCTGAGTGTGCAAAGGTGTGTAGGTTGGGTGGATTGGCCATAGTAAACGTGTGGAATTACGGGGATAGGACAGAGGGGAGGGCCTGGATAGGCTGCTCTTTTGGAGAGTTGGTGCAGACTCGAAGGGCCGAATGGCCTCTTTCTGTACTGTAGGAATTCTATGGTTCTATGGGTCTATGGAAGGTGAGCATGAAAACTGGAAGAGGAATGTATGAAGCAAGGAAGTAACGTGCCTTCCAAAACCCTGCCATGACTAAATAGCCCGCCAAAACGCACTGTCCCACATGCACCTAATAAACAGCAATTTGACCAAGAAACCCTGAATGAGAGCGGGAAAGTTGCATTTTTTTTTAAAGTTCTGGGCCACATATAAAGCTGCCTCAGCTGGTTCTCTTCACACGGAAAACAAATTTTAACTGTAAATGACTATTTAGGCCACAGGCTTTGTTCTTTATTACACAGAGACTTGGTTCCCGTGACACTACGCTGTTTAGCTGGATTAAACCTGATGTCTAAGGTTATCCTAAACTACAATGGCTTCCTTCTTTTCCAGAATGACGGATCGAAACAAAGAGTGTAGGATTACCCAGCAATCAAAGTTGGCTTAAGCCGCAGACATGAAGCATTTATTCCTGTGAAAGTGCTTCACATTGCTCTTCTTGGTAAGAAACAGATCCCCACTTGGACAAGTTAACAAATTGCAGGATGGCGGTGAAGTGGGTATCAGTGGGAGGAAATATATCAAGGTGTCAGTACATATATGTGCTTACAGGAATAATAGAGCAAAGCCTTACCATTCGCCTTACTGTTGAGGTTTTTTGTGCCTGCCTGTGGAAGGATCTTTGTTACATTTTTGAGTTGAATTTGCAACTCAGCCTATGATACCTACCTTCCTTATTGATTTGATTTGATTTGATTTGATTTATTTTTGTCACATGTATTAGTATACAGTGAAAAGTATTGTTTCCCGTGCGCCATACAGACAAAGCATACAGTACATAGAGAAGGAAAGGAAAGGGTGCAGAACATAGTGTTAGAGTGATAGCTAGGGTGTACAGAAAGATCAACTTAGTGCGAGATAGGTCCATTCAAAAGTCTGACAGCAGCAGGGAAGAAGCTGTTTTTGAGTCAGTTGGTATCTTGTTCCTGACAGAAGAAGGTGGAAGAGAGTATGTCCAGGGTGCATGTGTTCCTCGATTATGCTGGCTGCTTTTCCGAGGCAGTGGGAAGTGCAGACAGAGTCAATGGATGGAAGGCTGATTTGAGTGATGGACGGGCTACATTCACAACCCTTTGTAGTCTCTTGCGGTCTTGGTCAGAGCAGGAGCCATACCAAGCTGTGATACAACCAGAAAGAATGCTTTCTATGGTACATCTGTAAAAGTTGATGAGAATCATAACAGACGTGCTAAATTTACTTAGCCTCCTGAGAAAGTAGAAGTGTTGGTGGGTTTTCTTAACTATATTGGAATCTACTGCTATTTGGTTGAACATTTATGTACCATCCATCAGGTCATAAACTAGGTTGTGTGTTTATGTGCCATTACATTGCCCACCAACTTAACGCATTAGTTATAATGTTACAGAGCATAATTTTGACCCCTTATCATTTAACGTAAGCCCTTGCTTCTCTGCCCTATCCACCACCTCCAATAGGAAGCAACATACTTGACGGGGGGCTTGAGGGGTGGGAGCAGAACGGTCCTCCCTATAAAAGGTGGTGTTCAATTTCTACCTGAGGCCAGGGGCGAGTTGAAATTGGTCAGCCACTGCATGGTAAGTTCTCAGAGCAAGAAATTCTCCTCCAATTAAATTTTTAAGGGTTTTATTTTACACAAACCTGTCTTGCCAAGATTTTAGAGTCCATTATTAAAGATGAGATCGCGGAGTACTTGGAAGTGCAGGGTAAAATGGGACTGAGTCAGCACGGCTTCGTCAAGGGAAGGTCATGTCTGACAAATCTGTCAGAGTTCTTTGAGGATGTAACAAGGAGGTTAGATAAAGGAGAACCAGTGGATGTGATTCATTTAGATTTCCAGAAGGCCTTTGACAAGGTGCCACCTAGGAGACTGTTAAATAAGATAAGTGCCCATGGTGTTAAGGGTAAGATCCTGGCATGGATAGAGGATTGGCTGACTGGCAGAAGGCAGAGAGTGGAGATAAAGGGATCTTTTTCAGGATGGCAGCCGGTGACTAGTGGTGTGCCTCAGGGGTCAGTGCTGGGACCACAACTTTTCACAATATACATTAACGATTTGGAAGAAGGAACTGAAGATACCATCGCTAAGTTTGCAGATGATACAAAGATATGTAGAGGAATAGGTAGTATTGAGGAAGCAGGGGGGCTGCAGAAGGACTTGGACAGGTTAGGAGAGTGGGCAAAGAAGTGGCAGATGGAATACAATGTGGAAAAGTGTGAGGTTATGCATTTTGGAAGGAGGAATGGAGGCATAGACTATTTTCTAAATGGGGGAATGCTTAGGAAATCAGAAGCACAAAGGGACGTGGGAGTAATTGTTCAAGATTCTCTTAAGATTAACGTGCAGGTTCAATCGGCAGTTAGGAAGGCAAATGCAATGTTAGCATTCATGTTCAGAGGGCTAGAATACAAGAGCAGGATGTAGTTCTGAGGCTTTCTTAAGGCTATGGTCAGACCCCATTTATAATATTGTGAACAGTTTTGGGCCCCGCATCTAAGGAAGGCTGTGCTGGCCTTGGAAAGGGTCCAGGGGAGTTTCACAAGAATGATCCCTGGAATGAAGAGCTTGTTGTATGAGGAACAGTTGAGGACTCTGGGTCTGTACTCGTTGGAGTTTAGAAGGATGAAGGGGGATCTTATTGAAACTTACAGGATACTGTGAGGCCTGGCTAGAGTGGACGGGAGAGGATGTTTCCACTAGTAGGAAAAACTAGAACCAGAGGGCACAACCTCAGGCTAAAGGGACGATCCTTTAAAACATAGATGAGGAATTTCTTCAGTCAGAGTGTGGTGAATCTGTGGAACTCTTTACCGCAGAAGGCTGTGGAGGCCAGGATATTGAGTGTCTTTAAACAGAGATAGATAGGTTCTTGATTAATAAGGGGATCAGGGGTTATGGGATAAAGAAAGGAGAATGGGATGAGTAAAATATCAGCCATGATTGAATGGCAGAGCAGACTCAAGGGGTCGAGTGGCCTAATTCTGCTCCTATGTCTTATGGTCTTATGGCTGGAGCATCATGGCAGAACAGCTTTTCCCTTCCTCCTACCATCACCTCTCCACCAGAAACTCCCTCTCCCCATAGAAGGGGCAGATACCAGTGGGATTATAGGGTGCCCACTGCCTTCTGGAACTTCATCCATCTTACATTCATCTGTGAGCGCTGACAGTGATTCATGGAGGCCAGCTGATCAGTTTATTATTGTTACCGCGAGTGCATGCTGTAGCACTCTTGCCTCTGTGGCAGGAAGCCATGGGTCCAAGTCCCACTCCAGGTTTGAGTAGAAGTTTGAGGGCGGCACGATGGAACAGTGGTTAGCACTGCTGCGTCACAGCGCCAGGGAACTGGATTCAATTCCCAGCTTGGGTCACGTGCGGAGTCTACACGTTCTCCCCATGTCGGCGTGGGTTTCCTCCGGGTGCTCCGGTTTCCTCCCACAGTCTGGAAGATGTGCTGGTTAGGTGCATTGGCCATGCTAAATTCTCCCTCAGTGTACCCGAACAGGCGTCGGAGTGTGGCGACTAGGGGAATTTTCACAGTAACTTCATTGCAGTGTTAATGTAAGCCTACTTGTGACTAATAAATAAACTTTACTTTACAGGATCCAAGCTGACACCCACAGTACTGAGTGGGTGCTGCATGACTGGTGGTGCTGGTTTTTTTTGGATGAGCTGTTAAACTGAGGCCAGCTCTGCCTTCTCAGCTGCCCATGAATGACCTCATGGCACTATTACAAAGAAGAGCCAAGGAGTTATCTGCTGGACAATATTTATCCCTCAATCACGGAACAAGGAACAGCACAGGACCAGATCCTTCGACCCACCAATCCTGCACCGACACATGACACCTTTCTAAACCAGAGACCTTTTGCCTCTACATGGTCCCTATCCCTCTATTTCCTGCTTATTTATGAATCTGTGAAGATGCCTCATAAACGTTGCCATTGTATCTGCTTCTGCCACCTCCTCTGGCAGCGCATTCCAGGCACTTACCACCTCCTGTGTAAAAAACATCATGAAGAAACACCTTGGGTCACTGTGGAGTTTGCACGTTCTCCCCATGCCTGCGTGGGTTTCCTCAGGGTGCTCCGGTTTCCTCCCAGTTAGGTGGACTTTCATGCTAAATTGCCCCTTAGTGTCAGGGGGACGAGCTAGGGTAAATGAATAGGGTTATGGAGATAGGGCCTGGGTGGGATTGTGGTCGGTGCAGATTCAATGGGCCAAATGGCCTCCTTCTGCTTGGAGGATTGTATGATTCTATAAACATCTCTAAAGCTGGTGAGTTGATCACTATCATATCACTGTCTGTGGGAGCTTGCTCTGCGTATGTTGGCTGTAAGGTTTTCTACAATAAAAGAGTGTCTGCACTTCAGAAACTCTTAGTTGGCTGTTAAAGTGTTTTTCCGCTTTCTAAAGCAGGGTCAGGTTTTTGGGGTCGGGCAGAGTGAGGACTTTTTTTCTTGCTCTGCCGCTTTTTGTTCGGCCAAAGGGGGTCCTTTTCATAACCGGTGACAAGTGGTGTTCCACAGGGGTCAGTGTTGGGACCACATCTTTTCACTATATCCATTAATGATCTGGAAGATGGAACTGAGGGCATGGTTGCTAAATGTACAGATATGTAGAGGGACAGGTGGTGTTGAGGAAGTGGGGAGACCACAGAATGACTTGGACGGGCTAGGAGAGTGGGCAACGAAGTGGCAGATGGAATACAACGTGTGAAAGTATGAGATTAAGCACTTTGTTCAGAAGAATAGAGGTGTAGACTATTTTCTAAATGGGGAAAAGCTTTGGGAATTTGAAGTACAATGAGACTTGGGAGTCCTGGTTCAGGACTCTCTTCAGGTTAACGTGCAGGTTCAGTTGGCAGTTAGGAAGGCAAATGCAATGTTAGCATTCATTTCTAGAGGGCCAGAATACAAGAGCAGGGATGTACTGCTGAGGCTGTATAAGACTCTGGTCAGACCCCATTCGGAATATTGTTAGCAGTTTTGGGCCCCATGCCTAAGGACGGATATGCTGGCCTTGGAGAGGGTCCAGAAGAGGTTCACAAGAATGATCCCAGGAATTAAGGGCTTGTCATATGAGGAGTGGTTGAGGAGTCTGGGTCTACACTCAAAGGAGTTTAGTAGGATGAGGTGGGATCTTATTGAAACTTACAGAATCCTGAGAGGCCTAGATAGAGTGGCCATGGAGAGGATGCTTCCACTAGTGGGAGAGACTAGAACTTGAGGGCACAACCTCAGGGTGAAGGGACGCTCCTCTAAATCAGCGAAAAGGAGGAATTTCTTCAGGCAGTGAGTGGTGAATCTGTGGAACTCTTTGCCGCAGAGGGCTGTGGAGGTCAGGTCATTGAGTGTCTTTAAGACAGAGATAGATAGGTTCTTGATCAATAAGGGGATCAAGGGTTATGGGGAGAAGGCAGGAGAATGAGGATGAGAATCATATCAGCCATGATTGAATGGCGGAGCAGACTCGATGGGCTGAATGGCCTAATTCTGCTCCTATATCTTATGGTCTTATAGTCTTATGACTCATGTTCAACCCTTGTTGTCCCTTGTGATGCATTGCCCTTATATTGAGGCTTGTTGTCTTCTTGTTCCCTGAAGCTTTTCTATTTTTATTCGTGTTAGTTTTTTTTGGTTGGAGTGGTGGATGGGGGGGCATTTGTGTGGTGGGGGCAAAAAGGAAAAGGGGGGTTCTTTTGTTCGAGGGGTACGAGGTGAGAAGGAGAAACTTGAGAAGATAAAGAGGGGGCCTGAAGAAGGGGGAGGGGGGTGCTTGTGTATTGCATTGGGTAGAGTCCCTAAATATTCTGTAAATGCCTAGAACGGTACTGGTTAACAAGGGAGACGGTCGGGCCCTTTGGGAACCGGGGTGGGTGCTATCTGTATGTGAGAGAGTGCCGGGTATTGTGAGGGTGATGAGTGAGTACTTCTCTTTGGGCTTCCCTCAGGGATATGATTAAGGAGTATAGGATTGTGGGGGGCCCAGATAGGGCGAGTAGGGAGCAGTTGTTTCCCTTCGTTGGGGGGGTCCATCCCAGGAGGGTATAGTTTTAGGATAAAGGTCAAGTAGATTCAGAAGGGATTTGAGAAAATACCTTTTTTATTCAGAGGGTGGTGGCTACCTGGAATGATGTGGAGATGCCGACGTTGGACTGGGGTGGGCACAGTAAGAAGTCTCACAACACCAGGTTAAAGTCCAACAGGTTTATTTGGTAGCACGAGCTTTCGGAGTGCTGCTTCTTCCTTCACCTGATGAAGGAGCAGTGCTCCAAAAGCATGTGACACCAAATAAACCTGTTGGACTTTAACCTGGTGTTGTGAGACATCTTGCTATCTGGAATGCACTGCCTAGGGTGGTAAATGAGGCCTAAAGTCTTATCACTATTCGGATTAAACTTGGGTGAGCCTTTGGGATCTCTTAATATTCCCTGTTCTGAAACCTACGTAGGAAAATGGGGTTAACCCAGCTTTAGTGGTAATTGTTGGAGCAGATTCAGTGGGCCGAATGGTCTTGTTTCCAATGTATGTCTCTATGGTTTGACTAGGTTTTTGGTGTCGGGCAGAGAGAGGGCTTGTACCCTTTTCTTCATGCTCTGCCACTTTTCTTTCGGCTCACGTCCAACTCTTGTTGCCCCCTGTGATCTCTTGCTCTTATCTTGTGGCTTCTTGTCTTCTTGTCTCCTGGGCCTTTTTCTTTTTCTTATATGTTATTACTCATGTTCGTTTTTTCTCGTGTGGGGTGGTGAATTGGGGGTACCCTCATGTGGGGGAATAAAAAGGGGGGTTTGTGGGGGTGGGGGAAGAGGAAAACACGGTGATGTTCTGATTCTGCCGTATTTTAGGTGGTTTGTGGAGGAGGTTGTTGTTGAGGTGATGTGTGTTAGGGGGAGGGGACTGTCAGGTTGGGAGTTTATGTGTTTCTGGGGGTTGGGGTGGATGTCAAGGTAGTGTGTGTGTTGGAGAGTTTTCTTTGGGGGTTTCCTGGTTGTTGTGTCTGTTCATAGAAATCATAGAAACCCTACAGTGCAGAAGGAGGCCATTCGGCCCATCGAGTCTGCACCGACCACAATCCCACCCAGGCCCTACCCCCACATATTTACCCGCTAATCCCTCTAACCTACACATCCCAGGACTCTAAGGGGCAATTTTTAACCTGGCCAATCAACCTAACCCGCACATCTTTGGACTGTGGGAGGAAACCAGAGCACCCGGAGGAAACCCACGCAGACACGAGGAGAATGTGCAAACTCCACACAGACAGTGACCCGAGCCGGGAATCGAACCCAGGACCCTGGAGCTGTGAAGCAGCAGTGCTAACCACTGTGCTACCGTGCCGCCGTTGCTGAGTCAGACTCAGACTTTTTTTGGGGGGAGGGGTAGGAAGCAGGTGGGCTACTGGAGGGAGGTCAGGCGGTGGGGGGAAAAGTCCTGGGAGTTTCCTGATAGGGATGTTGGTGGGTCGGTTGTGGGTTGAAGGGTGGTTTATTGTCTTCCCATGTCTTGGCACTTTTACCTCCACTGTGTGCCCTACTATGATTCGTTTAGGGTTAGGATTAAGCAGGGTGGTAAGTATAGTCACCAACTTGATTGAGTTTTTTGAAGAGGTGACAAAGATAATTGATGAAGGAAGGGCTGTGGATGTAGTTTATATGGACTTTAGTAAGGCGTTTGACAAGGTCCCACATGGCAGACTGGAACAAAAAGCAAAATCACATGGGATTTGGAGTGGATTGGCTGGATGGATACAGGACTGGCTTGGTCATAGAAGACAGAGTCGTGGTGGAAGGGTGTTTTTCAGAATGGAGATCTGTAGCTAGTGGTGTTCCGCAGGGATCAGTGCTGGGACCTCTGTTGTTTGTAGTATATATAAATGATCTGGAGGAAAATGTAGGTGGTCTGATCAGTAAGTTTGCAGTTGACACGAAGATTGGTGGAGTTGCTGATAGTGCCGGGGGTTGTCGAAGATGCAACAGGATATAGATAGATTGGAGATTTGGACAGTGAAATGACAGATGGAATTCAATCTGGACAAATGCAAGGTGATGCATTTTGGAGGATCAAATTTAGGTGTGAATTAGCTTTGACAAAGGGTCATCTGGACTCGAAACATCAGCTCTTTCTTCTCCTTACAGATGCTGCCAGACCTGCTGAGATTTTCCAGCATTTTCCCTTTTGTTTTCAGATTCCAGCATCTGCAGTAATTTGCTTTAATTAGGTGTGAATTATACTGTAAATGGCAAAACACTTAACAACATTAACATTCAGAGGGATCTGGACATGCAGGTCCACAGTTCCCTAAAAGTGGCAACACAGATGGCCAAGGTGATTTACAAGAGTTGGGAAATCATGTTGCAGCTATACAAAACCTTGGTCAGGCCACATTTGGAGTATTGTGTGCAGTTCTGGTCACCACACTACCAGAGGGATGTGGAAGCTTTGGAGAGAGTGCAAAGAAGGTTCACCAGGATGTTTCCTGGTATCGAGGGTGTTGGCTATGAGGAGAGGTTGAATAAACTAGGATTAGTGATTACCGAATATTCTTTATCGCTCAATATCTTTCATTTTAAAGATTGAACATTAGGCGGCCAAACACAGTGTTGATCCACTAAGTGTTACAATTCACACGCCCTCTGATACTATTCATGTTCATGAAAGGGTCGGTTTCTGCAACCAAACCCACTCAATCCGTGAACCTAAACCCCAGCCTTGTTCAATAACTTCACAGTTCTGCGGCAGTGAACTGTACACACCAGGACAATCTGCTGGATATGAGGGCTTGCTGTGTATGCATGTATGAAGGAAATGGGGCATAGTGCACCACACAAACAACAAGGAAATGTGGCTGCAAAAGAGACAGAACCTAAATCTACATAGTTAATAAAATCCCTTTTCACTCGGACATCCTGGGACGAGCACCTACTATCCTCTCCTGATCTGACAGATAGACAGAAATGCAGCACACTGTCAGACTGTTAGGGCGGCACGGTGGCACAGTGGCTAGCACTGCTGCCTCACAGCATGAGGGACCTGGGTGCGATTCCCGGCTTGGGTGAATGTACACAGAATCAAATTAAACCAGCAGATTTAACAGTGATGTTAAGACTTAACATTCACATAGGGTGGAATTTAACCGTCGTGCCTGCCATGGGAATCGTGGGCGGGACAGGACCTTGCGAAGATCCGTTCACCTCAGGTGGGATTTTCCGGTTTTGGGGTGAGCGCCTTCGAAAAATCCCTCCCATCGAATTTACAGCACAGAAACATTTGGCCCAATGTGTCAACGGTGGGTGGTGTTTATGTCCTCATAGAATCCCTGCAGTACAGAATGAGGCCATTCGGCCCATCGAGCCTGCACTGACAACAATCCTACCCTATTCCCATAACCCCACGTATTTACCCTGCTCATTCCCCCAAAACTAGGGTCAATTTAGCATGGCCAATCAACCTAACCTGCACACCTTTGGAGTATGGGAAGAAACCGGAGCACCCAGAAGAAACCCATGCAGACACAGGGAGAATGTGCAAACTCCACACAGACAGTGACCCGAGGCCGGAATCGAACCCGGGTCCCTGGTGCTGTGAGGCAGCAGTGCTAACCACTGTGACTTCGTGCCGCCCTAAACCCTGTGCCACTGTTCCACACAAGCCTAAACCTTTCCTATTTAAGCTAATCCCATCAGCAAACCCTTCAACTCCTTTCTCCCTATTGTACCTATCTTGCTTTCCCCTAAATGCATTTATACCGTTTGCTTCAACTATTCTCTGTGGTAACAAATTCCGCCTTCCAACAATTTTCCTGAATTTTGTATTGGATTTATTAATGACAGCTTTATGTTTATGGCTCCTATTTTGGACACTCCACAAGTGGAAACACCTTCTTTATGTCTAACCTGTCAAACTCTTTCATCATTTTAAAGACTGCTATTAGGTCACCTCCAGCTTTCTCCTTCCTAAAGAAAAGAGATACAGCCTGTTCAGCATTTTCTAACAGTTACGTTGCCTCAGTTCTGGCATCATCCTTGTAAATCTTTTTATCACCTTCTCCAGTGTGTCTATGGGAGACCAGACTGATTGCAGTGCTCAAAGTATAATCGAACCAACATTCTACACCCTAGAATCATAGAATCCCTACAGTGCAGAAGGAGGCCATTCAGCCCATCGAGTCTGCACCAACCACAATCCTGCCCAGACCCTATCCCCATAGCCCTATGCATTTACCCCAGCTAGTCCCCTGACACTAAGGGGCAATTTAGCATGGCCAATCCACCTAACCTGCACACATATGGACTGTGCGAGGAAACCGGAGCACCCAGAGGAAACCCACGCAGACACGGGGAGAATGTGCAAACTCCACACACACAGTGACCCAAGCCAGGAATCAAACCCAGGTGTCTGGCGCTGTGAGGCAGCAGTGCTAACATCCCTGTATAGCATAAACACAAACAACATCCTAGGCCTTATAGCCCCAGGACTCATTCCAAACTCACAGACATTAGAGTTTATTTATTAGTGTCACAAGTAGGCTGACGTTAACACTGCAGTGAAGTTACTGTGAAAATTCCCTAGTTGCCACACTCCAGCGCCTGTTCGGGTACACTGAGAGAGAATTTAGCATGGCCAATGCACCTAACCTTTGGGACTGTGGGAGAAAGCCGGAGCACCTGGAGGGAATCCACACAGATATGGGGAGAATGTGCAGACTCCGCATATTCAGTGACCCAAGCTGGGAATCGAACCCAGGTCCCTGACGCTGTGAGGCAGCAGTGCTAACCACTGTGCCATTGTGCTGTCCCAACTTCTTAGCGCCTACTTCTTAGCCAGCATTGATGTGTTGGACAATATGGGTGGGACTTTACGGCTTCGCTCATCCCAAAACCGTAAAATCCCCCCTGAGGTCAACGGACCTGTCCATGGTCCGCCCCTCGCCCGCTCCGATTCCCGTGGCGGGCAAGGTGGTAAAATTCCAGCCTATGTGTCTGACAAGCAAAAATATACTGTCCGATGATGAAGAATGAGCAGATTTTAAATGGTTACTGACAAACACTGGTTCTAAAAATACTCCGCAGACTCTGGGTTGATTCAGCAAAGAAGGCCAGGCTATATTTAGTGAATATAGACACACCACACTGTCCATACAAACCCATATTAGATCCCTACTTCAGTTTGCCATGTTGAATCAGCTGATTTCAGCCTGGTGCGCCAGAGTGACAGTAACAAAGTTGGCGCATGCCCACCATCGCCCCATTGAGCAGGAGTTGGGAAAGGATGAATCAAATCCTGATCTCCATTGACCTTCAACTGTGTGCTGCAGAGAGAATGAAACTTATGTGTCTGCATGCCAGCTGATTAGATAGGCTTCAGCTTGGCTTGGCAGAGCAGCCGATTGGCACTCAACTTGGCAGGAGGTGGTGGCGTAGTGGTATTATCATTGGACTCGTAATCCAGTGATCCAAGGTAATGCTCTGGGGACCCGGGTTCGAAACCTGCCACGGCAGATGGTGAAATTTGAATTGAATAAAATCCGGAATTAAAATTCTAATGATGAGGATGAAATCATTGTCACTTGTCGTAAAAACCCATCTGGTTCACTAATGTCCTTTAGGGAAGGAAATCTGCCACCCTTACCTGGTCTGGCCTACACAGAGCCACAGCAATGTCATTGACTCTTATATGCCCTTAGGGATGGGTAATAAATGCTGGCCCAGCCAGCAATGCCCACACCCCATAAACATACAGGCTCACGTGTTACCAATAGCCATAGCAAAGATCAAAGAACAGGACTGGACAGGAATTGGCCCTTCGGCCCTCCAAGCCTGCGCCGATCATGATGCCTGCCTAAACTAAAACCGTATGCACTTACAGAGTCCGTATCCTTCCATTCCCATCCTATTCATATATTCATCTAGATGTCCCTTAAATGCCGCTATCGTACCTGCTCCCACCACCTCCCCGGGCAGCGCGTTCCAGACGTTCACCACCCTTTGTGTAAAAAACTTGCCTCGCACATCTCCTCTAAACTTTTCTCCAGGCATCTTAAACCTATGTCCCCTCGTACTTGTCTTTTCTACCCTAGGAAAGAGATCTGACTATCCACTCTGTCCATGCCACTCATAATCTTGTAAACCTCTATCAGGTCGCCCCTCAACCTCTGTCGTTCCAGTGAGAACAAACCGAGTTTCTCCAACCTCTCCTCATAGCTAATACCCTCCAGAGCAAGCTATCAGTACAGTGCTGTGGCCTGTGGGATTGTACCCCAGTGAGAATCAGTGTCTTCAGGGATGGGGGAAGAAAAGTGGTGAACACATATGGCTAATATTTGCATTGCATCTTATCAACAACAACTTGCATTTATATAGCATCTATAATATGCCGATATAACCCATGGTGCTTCATGGGGCACGATCAAACGCAATTTGAAACTGTTTGCTGACTAGTTAAGGGACATTAATTGTGGTGAACCATCGTTGGTTCCCACTGGATAGTACTGAGCCAAGGTCTGGCCAGTACTACAAGGATGTACATATGTTACTGTTGGGTTGTGCTACTTGTTGCTGTTGGGGTTAGGGTGGGGTTGTTACACCTTTGTACTGTAGTGTTGTGGTACATCCCAGTCGGGCTCCGCCTCCTGGGAGAGGTATAAAGGTCCCTGCTCTGGCTGGGACCCCTCAGTCTGGGATCGTGTATATAATTATTGGCTGCTTCATTACAGTAAATAAAAGCCTTTTATTTCCCGAGCATCTCGCCTCGTGTTTGATAACGCGCATCATTTATAAACTCAGTTTGTATGAAGAAACTAAGCAATTTTTATTCCTTTTTCTCCCAGCCTGCTTCGCTGCTTTTGCAGCTCTCTTGCGCTCTCTCTCTCGCTCTCTGTCTCTCGCGCTCTCTCTCTCTCGCACTCTCTCTCACGCTCTCTCTCTCTCGCTCTCTGTCTCTCGCGCTCTCTCTCTCTCGCACTCTCTCTCACGCTCTCTCTCTCGCACTCTCTCTCTCGCGCTCTCTCTCTTGCGCTCTCTCTCTCGCTCTCTGTCTCTCGCGCTCTCTCTCTCTCGCACTCTCTCTCACGCTCTCTCTCTCGCGCTCTCTCTCTCTCGCGCTCTCTCTCGCGCTCTCTCTCGCGCTCTGTCTCTCGCATTCTCTCTCGCGCTCTGTCTCTCGCACTCTCTCTCGTGCTCTCTCTCTCGCACTCTCTCTCTCGCGCTCTCTCTCTCGCGCTCTCTCTCTCGCACTCTCTCTCTCTCGCACTCTCTCTCTTGCGCTCTCTCTCTCGCGCTCTCTCTCGCGCTATGGCTCTCGCACTCTCTCTCTTGCGCTCTCTCTCGCGCTCTCTCTCTCGCACTCTTGTGCGCTCTCTCTCTCGCGCTCTCTCTCTCTCATGCTCTTCTGCAGCGCAGTGGGCCGGTAGACTCGCGGAGGCTGTTTCGTGGGCTCCCCGCTGGGTGCCACGGCCTCCGCGAGTCTCCGACAGCTGGATTTCTGGCGCCACCAGTTCCACACCAGAAATCAGTGCAGAGCTGCGTACTTTATTTAAATTCTAATTTCCATTCCATTTAAATATCATTAGTGGGCCCAGGACTGAAATCTCCAGGTCCGTTAGTGTCTCCACCCCCACCAGGAGTGTTTCACCCCAGCTCTGCGGGGAGCTGGCAGCCTGACCCCGCTGGAGTGAAGGGTGGGGGGCAATCGAGGCCACTCCAGGGGATCAGGTGCTGGGGGGTGCCCCCTGGGCTTTGCCACTTTGGCAGTGCCAACCTAGGCCCTCTGGTACTGCTCAAGGCGCAAAATACCAATGCCCAGGGGGCATTAGGCAGTACTAAGGGGGTGGGGCTGAATGGGGCAGGGCCTGATGGGGCAGGGCCTGTGGGGGTGGGATCAGTGGGAGTGGGGGGTCCCGCTGCCACTCTGTTGTTGGGCAGAATAACAGAGGGAGGGAGGCCAGCAACTTGGGCTAGCCATCGAGGTGGGGGGATGGTCAGTCTGTTGTGGGGGGGGGGGGGGGGGGGGGGGCGCGGGTGGTTGGGCTGCAGAGGGGGATCGGGACTGTGGGACGAGGGGGAGATCAGGGCGATCGGTGTTGGGGGGGGGCAGTAGAGAGATCGAAGCGGGCCAGGGGCAGGGGGCGAAGTGTATTGAGGCTGGCCAGACATGTCCGAGGGCCAGCTTTTGGGCCATGGGGAGTTGGAGAGTCGGATTTGGTGGGGGGATGCGGGGCTGGTCAACAATTGAACTGACCAGCGACTGGGAGGCCGGCAGTGCCGATCTCAGCGCTGACAGATCGGCGCATGCGCAGTGACCCGCTCAGCGCTATGCTCCAGTGGGAAGAGGCCCCACCCACACTTCTTCAGCCTGATTCACACTGAGGCACTCTGCAGTGCACAGAGTGTGGGAGATTCATTTGGAAACTCCCGCTGGAAAAACTAGTGGGATTTACTCCAGTTTTCACGTGAATTCAACACATAATTTTTTGGGAGAGTCACCCCCATTATTATCGAGCCAAAGGCATGTCTGTTCCCCCAGTGTGTGTTGGAAATCTGACCTTCCATCCTCTGAAAATGGATTCTTTGTCGACTTAGAAACATAGAAACTAGAAGCAGGAGGAGGCCATTCGGCCCTTCGAGCCTGCCCCGCCATTCATTTAGACCCTGGCTGATCATCGAGTTCAATATCCTGATCCTTCCTCCCCCCATAGCCCTTGATCCCTTTAGCCCCAAGAGCGATATCTAATTTCGTCTTGAAACAGACAATGTTTTGGCATCGACTACATTCTGTGATAGTGAATTCCACGCATTCACCACCCTCTGGGTGAAGAAATTTCTCCTCACCTCAGCTCTAAAAGGTTTACCCCTTATCACAGAATCACAGAATCACAGAATACTACGGTATAGAAGAGGCCCTTTGGCCCATCGAGTCTGCACCGACGCATGAAATGCCCTGACCTGCCCACCTAATCCCATTTGCTAGCATTTGCCCCATAGCCTTGAATGTTATAATGCGCCAAGTGCTCATCCAGGTACTTTTTAAAGGATGTGAGGCATCCCGCCTCCACCACCCTCCCAGGCAGCGCATTCCAGACCATCACCTCCCTCTGGGTAAAAAAGCTCAAATCCTCCCTAAACCTCCCACCCCTCACTTTTAACTTGTGTCCCCTCAAAACTGACCCTTTAACTAAGGGGAACAGCTGCTCCCTATCCACCTTGTCCATGCCCCTCATAATCTTGAACACCTCAATCAGGTCGTCCCTCAGTCTTCTCTGCTCCATCGAAAACAACCCAAGCCTATCCAACCTCTTATTCCGATCCTCAAATTATGACCTCTCATTCCGGACTCTCTCACCATTGGGAACATTTTTTCTGTATCTATCTTGTCTAACCCTGTTAGAATTTTATAAGCTTCTATGGGATCCCCTCTCGCTATTCTAAACTCCGATGAATATAATCCTCACTGACTCAGTATGACAGACCTGCCATCCCAGGATTTTTTTTTCTTTTTCCTTTCCTGGGATGTGGCTGTCCCTGGCAAGGCCAGCATTTATTGCCCATCCCTTAATTGCCCCTAAACTGAGTGTCTGCTAGGACATTACAGAGAGCAGTCAACCATATTGCTGTGGGTCACATGCAGGCCAGACTGGACAAGGAGGGTAGATTTCCTTCCCTGTAGTATAGTAGTGATGATTTTTGTTTGTCACGATTACTGCCAGTACCACGATCCCCATTACTGAGACTAGCTTTATATTCCGGAGTTAATCATTGTGTCTTCCATTTTCACTGGTTTCTATGGCGGGATTTGAACCCCTATCACCAGCCTATTAGCCTGGGCCTCTGGATTACTCATCCAGTAACATTCCCACTGCATCACCAACTCCCCAAATTGGAACTTTCAAGATTTTTGGGGGGCAGATAAGGGAATCAAAGATGAGGGTCAAAGGTGGGTAAATGGAGGTGAGGTGTTAATCAGTCAATGATCTAATTGAATGGTGGGAGAGGCTTGAGGCCTATACTCTCTGGAATTTAGAAGAATGAGGGGAGGTCAAATTCAGGTAAATAAGATGATAAAAGGTATGGATAAAGTAGACATGGAGCGGATGCTTCCCCTTGTGGGGCATTCTAGGACGAGAGGTCTTAGGATAAGGGGTAGCAAATTTAAAACAGAGTTGAGGAGAAACTACTTCTCCCAAAGGGTTGTGAATCTGTGGAATTCACTACCCAAAAGTGTGGTGGATGCTGGGACAGTGAGTAAATTTAAGGAGGAGTTAGATAGATTTTTAATTGGGAATGGGTTGAAGGGTTATGGGGAGGAGGCAGGAAAATGGGGATGAGGAGCATATCAGCCATGATTGAATGGCGGAGCGGACTCAATGGGCCGAATGGCCTAATTCTGCTCCTATATCTTATGAACTTATGAACTTGAGGGCCTGAATGGCCACCCTTTGTTCATACATTCTATATTTCCAAACAATCTCAGCTATTGTGGACTCTGCTCTTTTTTTAATCTACTGAAATGAAGCAAAAATGACCTGACTCCTCAAGGTTAACAAGCAACATTTTGGAAGAGTTATCCAGCCTCACATTGCCACCATTCAAACATTTGACTGTGGACAACAACAACTTGACTCATCATAGAGCCTTTACAGAGTCAACTGGGAGACTTTGTCCGAGGTGCTTGGCCAAGCCGTTAAGTCCTGGGCACTTCACCGAGGAGAAATGAAAGTGTTAATAGGAAAGACGGCAGTGAGAGAGGCCTCGGATTGAGGAGGGGTCCAGACACAAGTGAGTAGGTCATTGGTGGGGGAGGGGTGCATGGAGGAGGGGTGGAGGGACGGTCAGCTGAAAGGGGGTGGTGTCAGCAGGACCCTCCCTTCCAATGCCCTTGATGAGACATTGAGTGCCTTTGAACAAGAGAACCCTTACCCCCACCTCCTTCTCAACCTGTAAGCGCCCTCTTTCTCACACAGCATAAAGTTACTGTTTCCCCTGACATTGGTATCTCACGATTGTCCTGATGGGTGCAAGATGAAGAGCTTCGACATAATGGCCGGAATTCTCCGGCCGTTCATGCCGGTGGGATTCTCCGGTCCCGCCGGCAGCACACCCCTGCCGATGGGTTTCCCGTCAGCTTGGGGTGACGCCAATGGGAATTCCCATTGACAGTGGTGGGGCCAGAGAATCCCGCCACTAACAAACAACACGCCACCTCCCGCCTGCGGGAAACACGCGGCTGGAAGGCTGGAGAATCTCACCCAATGTCTTTTTTCATGCGATACTAAAAAATAATCCAAATTTATTTCAAGCTTATTAAAGCTAAGAAACAGTAATTCAGTTTGTGGAGGAAGGGTTAAGCACAAGACATCCGAGTTGGATGCATGCAGTCACAATAAAGAACTTTCCTTCCACCTTCCTTGAAACTACAGGAACCGGTGATAATGAGCAGGGAAACACTGCTTTTAGTGATATTTTTATTGTACATCTGTTATTGTTACTTAATTTAAAGGCAATTAACCCAGAATATAAGCGTCTGCTGCAAAGATGTTGGTGGCCTGATCATAAAGAGGTGCTGAAGGGGCATGGTTGTTGTCAAAGGACCTTTGTCAGGCTTGTCCCTGGGCCAAGTTTGCTTTGCCAGCTGTTTTGTCAAGGGTGGCTTGATCTATTCAAGCAATGAATCTTTGTTAAGGTTTAAATGGCTTTCCTGACCCCAATTCCCTCTCTTCCGAGGAAGGGAACAACTTGCAGTGACACAGCACCGTTTAACGTCGGGAAATCCTCCCCAGGTGCGCCACAGGAGTGGAAAGGAGACAAATGTTGGCACCGAGGCAAAGGAGAGATTAGTTAGCCACCTGGGTCTCAGTAGGTAGCATTTCCCACCTCTGAGATAGAAGTTTGTGTTGAAGTCCCACTCCAGTGATCTGAGCTCATAATCCTGGCTGGCACAGCCAGTGCAGTACTGAGGGGGTGCTGTGAGGGGCAATGACTTTCTGATGAGATGTTAAGCTGAGGCCCTGGCTGTTCTCTTAAGATGTAAAAGATTTCGTGGCACTATTGCAAAGAAGAGTGGGTGCATTATTCCTGGCCTCCGAGAAAACATTTATCCATCAATCAACAGATTATCTGGTTATTATGTGGGCGGCATGGTGGCACAGTGGTTAGCACTGCTGCCTCACAAAGCCAGGGACCTGGGTTCAATTCTGACCTCAGGTCACTATCTGTGCAGATTCTCCCTGTGTCTGCGTGGGTTTCCTCCGGGTGCTCCGGTTTCCACCCACAGTCTGAAAGACGTGCAGGTTAGGTGCATTGGCCATGCTAAATTCTCCCTCAGTGTACCCGAACAGGCGCCAGAGTATGGCGACTAGGGGATTTTCATAGTAACTTTATTGCAGTGTTAATGTAAGCCTACTTGTGACACGAATAAATAAACTTTTAAACTTTTATTACCTCACAATTTACTGCTGGATTTCTGACGTAATGTAGTATTCGGCTGTTCAGAACTGAAGGGATTAATGTTTGGGACTGGAAAAGCAGTGCTTGCCGCCCACGTGATGCTGGAAGTCTCGGGGTCTGAAAGGAGAAAACTCACAGCTTCGACTGAAGAACACCTGTCGTCTTGTGTCTCCGTAAATAGTCCCACCAACTTTTACAGATGCACCATAGAAAGCATTCCTTCGGGATGTATCACAGCTTGATATGGCCCCTGCTCTGCCCAAGACCACAAGGAATTACAAAGGATCGTGCACAAAGCCCAATCCATCACGCAAACCAACCTCCCATCCATTGACTCCGTCTACACTTCCCGCTGCCTCGGAAAAGCAGCCAGCATAATCAAGGACCCCATGCACCCCGGACATTCTCTCTTCCACCTTCTTCCGTCGGGAAAAAGATACAAAAGTCTGAGGATACGTACCAACCGACTCAAGAACAGCTTCTTCCCTGCTGACTTTTGAATGGACCTACCTCGCATTATATTGATCTTTCTCGACATCTGAGCTGTGACTGTAACATTACGTTCTGCACGCGCTCCTTTCCTTCTCTATGAACGGTATGCTTTGTCTGTATAGCGCACAAGAAACAATACTTTTCACTGTATACTAATACATGCAACAATAATAAATCAAATCAAATCAAATCGAATGGACCTACCATATACTAAGTTGATCTTTCTCCACACCTGAGCTATGACTGTAACACTACATTCTGCATCCTGTCCTTTCCTCCTTCCCTAGGTACTCTAAGAACAGTATGTTTTGTCTGTATAGCGTGCAAGAAACAATACCTTTCACTGTATACTAATACATGTGACAATAATAAATCAAATTTAATCAGTTACGTTGATCCAGTTCACACGGTGGGTATGTGATTGGGGCTGTTCACACTGGGGATATAGGATGGGAGATGTTAACAGGGTTGGTATTGGCTGTTCACTGTGGGTGTGTGTTCACTGTGGGTGTGTGTTCACTGTGGGTGTGTGAGATGGGGTTGTTCACTATGGGTGTGTGAGATGGGGGTTGTTCACAGTGGGTGTGTGTTCACTGTGGGTGTGTGAGATGGGGGTGGTTCACTGGGTGTGTGAGACGGGGGTTGTTCACTGTGGGTGTGTGAGATGGGAGTTGTTCACAGTGGGTGTGTGTTCACTGTGGGTGTGTGAGATGGGGGCTGTTCACTGTGGGTGTGTGTTCACTGTGGGTGTGTGAGATGGGGGTGGTTCAGTGTGGGTGTGTGAGATGGGGGTGGTTCACTGTTGGTATGTGAGGTGGGGGTGATTCACTGTGGGTGTGTGAGATGGGGGCTGTTCACTGTGGGTGTGTGAGATGGGGGTGGTTCACTGTTGGTATGTGAGGTGGGGGTGGTTCACTGTGGGTGTGTGAGATGGGGGCTGTTCACTGTGGGTGTGTGTTCACTGTGGGTGTGTGAGATGGGGCTGTTCACTGTGGGTGTGTGTTCACTGTGGGTGTGTGAGATGGGGGCTGTTCACTGTGGGTGTGTGTTCACTGTGGGTGTGTGAGATGGGGCTGTTCACTGTGGGTGTGTGAGATGGGGCTGTTCACTGTGGGTGTGTGTTCACTGTGGGTGTGTGAGATGGGGCTGTTCACTGTGGGTGTGTGTTCACTGTGGGTGTGTGAGATGGGGGCTGTTCACTGTGGGTGTGTGTTCACTGTGGGTGTGTGAGATGGGGCTGTTCACTGTGGGTGTGTGAGATGGGGCTGTTCACTGTGGGTGTGTGTTCACTGTGGGTGTGTGAGATGGGGCTGTTCACTGTGGGTGTGTGAGATGGGGGCTGTTCACTGTGGGTGTGTGTTCACTGTGGGTGTGTGAGATGGGGGCTGTTCACTGTGGGTGTGTGTTCACTGTGGGTGTGTGAGATGGGGCTGTTCACTGTGGGTGTGTGTTCACTGTGGGTGTGTGTTCACTGTGGGTGTGTGAGATGGGGCTGTTCACTGTGGGTGTGTGAGATGGGGCTGTTCACTGTGGGTGTGTGAGATGGGGCTGTTCACTGTGGGTGTGTGAGATGGGGCTGTTCACTGTGGGTGTGTGTTCACTGTGGGTGTGTGAGATGGGGCTGTTCACTGTGGGTGTGTGTTCACTGTGGGTGTGTGAGATGGGGGCTGTTCACTGTGGGTGTGTGAGATGGGGCTGTTCACTGTGGGTGTGTGTTCACTGTGGGTGTGTGAGATGGGGGCTGTTCACTGTGGGTGTGTGAGATGGGGGTGGTTCACTGTTGGTATGTGAGGTGGGGGTGGTTCACTGTGGGTGTGTGAGATGGGGGCTGTTCACTGTGGGTGTGTGTTCACTGTGGGTGTGTGAGATGGGGTTGGTTCACTGCTGCCAGCGGGATCTTCTGAGTTCGCCAATATCTGCGGAGTTTTGCATGGATCTCCCATCCCACCACTGGAAAACCCGCCGTAGGGGTCACTTTGGCAGAACTGGAAGATCCTGACAGTAGGAAGGGCCAACAAATCCCACCCTGTGTCTCTGCAGTTGTTCCAACCAAGGTAAAACACAGCACAACAGAGAGGATACTTCAAAAGTTCCTCATTGGCTGCAAAGGACTTTGGGGTGTCCTAAGGCCATGAAAGATGCTCCAGAAATGTAAATCTTTGTAATGTAAGTATTTGAAATTTAAGCAAATATAAGAAATGTAAGAGGCGGCACGGTGGCACAGTGGTTAGCCCTGCTGCCCCGCAGCGACAGGCACCCGGGCTCGATTCCTGGCTTGGGTCACTGTCTGTGTGGAGTCTGCACATTCTCCCCGTGTCTGCGTGGGTTTCCTCCGGGTGCCCCAGTTTCTTCCCACAGTCCAAAGATGTGCGGGTTAGCTGGATTGGCCATGCTAAATTGACCCTAGTATCAGGGAGGTTGGCTTGGGTAAGTGGGGATAGGGCCTGGGTGGGATTGTGGTCAGTGCAGACTCGATGGGCGAAATGGCTTCCTTCTGTACTGTAGGGGTTCTTTGAAATGGGTTGTGTTTATCCATTCATCCCAAACTTAAGATGAAGGGATACCCCAGTTTTACCGGAACGGTCCCGGATTTTCATTAAATGTCTCGGTGTCCCGATTGGTTCCTCAAAATTGTTCAAATGTCCCAGGTTTCAGCTCTTCCCCTACTTGAATCATAAAATCATAGAATCATAGAATCAGACAGTGCAGAAGAGGCCCTTCAGCCCATCGAGGCTGCACCGACACATTAGAAACCTGGCCTCCCATCAAATCCCATCTACCACATCTGCCAACACTTGGCCCATAGCCCTGAATGTTATGGCGTGCCAAGTGCTCATCCATGTACTTTTTAAAGGATGTGAGGCATCCCGCCTCTACCACCCTCCCACACAGCGCATTCCAGACCGTCACCACCCTCTGGGTAAAAAGGTTTTTCCTCACATCTCCCCTGAACCTCCCACCCCTCACCTTGAACCTAAGTCCCCTTGTGACTGACCCTTCGATTAAAGGGAACAGCTGTCTACATCAGAGATTTCCATCAGGACTTCACCATTTGTGCAACATCAGTGTCCTTCCCTCCCCTTTAACCTCATAGATTCACACAGTGCAGAAGAGGCCCTTCGGCCCATTGCGTCTGCACTGACAAAACTACACAAAAACTACACTAATCCCACATTCTAGCACTTGGCCTATAGTGTTGAATATTACCACATTTCAAGTGCTCATCCTCTTGACGTTGTGAGGTTTCCCGCCTCTACTATCCTCCCAGACAGTGCATTCCAGACTTCTACACACAAAGCATACCGTTGATAGAGACGGAAAGGAGAGAGTGCAGCATGTAGTGTTACTGTCATAGCTAGGGTGTAGAGAAAAATCAACTTAATATAAGGGAGGTCCATTCAACAGTCAAAAGCAGCAGGGAAGAAGCTGTTCTTGAGTCGGTTGGTACGTGTACTCAGATTTTTGTATCTTTTTCCCAACGGAAGAAGGTGGAAGAGAGAATGTTCGGGGTACGTGGGGTCCTTGATTATGCTGGCTGCTTTGCCGAGGCAGCGGGAAGTGTAGACACAGTCAATCAGCTAAAGGGAACAGCTGCTCCCTATCTACTCCCTATCCATGCCCCTCATAATCATGTACACTCGATCAGGTCACCCCTGAGTCTTCTCTGCTCCAACGAAAACAACCCATGTCTATCCAACTTCTCTTCATAACTTAAATGTTCCATCCCAGGCAGCATCCTGGTGAATCTTCTCTGCACCCCTTCCAATGCGATCACATCCTTCCTATAGTGAGGAGACCAAATCTACACATAGTGATGCGCAATTAATTCACTCGGGAGGCTGGATCGTACCCGGGAAATAAAGGCTTTTATTAGTAACAAGAATGGAGCATACTATATAACAATACAATCCCAGACTAAAGGGTCACCCGGCAATGCAGTGACCTTTATACTCCTACAGGTAGGCGGAGCCAACCGGAGTGTACCACAGAACAATACCAACAGGTAGAACACCCCAACCCTAACCCCAACAGTGACAACAGTAACATATGTACAAGTACCCATAGTGCTAACCATCTGTGGTTCAGTACCCATAGTGGTAACCATCTATGGTTCACCACACATAGTACGCCAGTTTTGAACAGCTCCAACATGATCTCCCTATTAGAAACATAGAAACATAGAAAAACTACAGCACAAACAGGCCTTCGGCCCACAAGTTGTGCCGAATACGTCCCTACCTTCTAGACCTACCTATAACCTTCCATCTTATTACGCTCCATGTACTCATCCAGGAGTCTCTTAAAAGACCCTATTGAGTTCGCCTCCACCACCACTGACGGCAGCCGATTCCACTCGCCCACCACCCTCTGTGTGAAAAACTTACCCCTAACATCTCCCCTGTACCTACCCCCCAGCACCCTAAACCTGTGTCCTCTCGTAGCAGACATTTCCACCCTGGGAAAAAGCCTCTGAGAGTCCACCCGATCTATGCCTCTCAACATCTTATACACCTCTATTAGGTCTCCTCTCATCCTTCGTCTCTCCAAGGAGAAAAGAGCGAGCTCCCTCAGCCTATCCTCATAAGGCATGCCACTCAATCCAGGCAACATCCTTGTAAATCTCCTCTGCACCCTTTCAATCTTTTCCACATCCTTCCCATAGCGAGGTGACCAGAACTGAGCACAGTACTCCAAGTGGGGTCTGACGAGGGTCTTATATAGCTGCATCATTATCCCCGGACTCCTGAACTCAATCCCTCGATTGATAAAGGCCAGTATACCATAAGCCTTCTTAACCACCTCTTCCACCTGCGGGGCCGATTTCAGAGTCCTATGGACCCGGACCCCAAGCTCCTTCTGATCCTCTACAGTACTAAGAGTCTTTCCCTTTATATTGTACTCCTTCATCCCATTTGACCTACCAAAATGGACCACGACGCATTTATCTGGGTTGAAGTCCATCTGCCACTTGTCCGCCCAGTCTTGCATCCTATCTATGTCCCTCTGTAACTTCTGACATCCCTCCAGACTATCCACAACCCCAACAACCTTCGTGTCGTCGGCAAACTTACCAACCCATCCCTCCACTTCCTCATCCAGGTCATTTATGAAAATGACAAACAGCAAGGTTCCCAGAACAGATCCCTGGGGCACACCACTGGTGACCGACCTCCATTTAGAAAAAGACCCATCTATACACACTCCCTGCCTCCTTTGGGCAAGCCAGTTCTGGATCCACCGGGCAGCAGCCCCTTGGATCCCATGCCCTCTCACTTTTTCTAGAAGCCTTGCATGGGAGATCTTATCGAACGCCTTGCTAAAATCCATATAAACCACATCTACCGCCTTCCCTTCGTCAATGTGTTTAGTCACATTTTCGAAGAACTCCACCAGGTTCGTAAGGCATGATCTGCCCTTGACAAAGCCATGCTGAGTATTCTTGAGCATACTAAACCTCTCTAAATGCTCATATATCCTGTCCCTCAGGATATTCTCCATCAGTTTACCAACCACTGAGGTTAGACTCACCGGTTGGTAATTACCTGGGCTATCCCTATTCCCCTATTCTTAGAATCTATCTCTCAGTTGATAAACTGCCCAGTTAAAGAGCTGGAAGGGAATCAGCCTCTGAGTGAAGACAGAAGATCGACAGCCGTGTCCGCCAACTGCAAGTTGTACTTCATAGAATTATAGCTTCCCTATCGTGCAGAAGGAGGCCATTCAGCCCATTGAGCCTGCGCTGACAACATTCCCAAGCAGGCCCTTTCCCCTTAATCCCACGTATCTATCCTGCTAACCCCCTGACGGGTTAGAATCCCACCACGGCCGATAGTGGAATTTGAATTTAGTTTTTTAAAATCTGGAATTAAGAATCTACTGATGACCATGAAACATTGTCAATTGTCAGAAAAACCCATCTGATGCACTAATGTCCTTTAGGGAAGGAAATCTGCCGTCCTTACCTGGTCTGGCCTACATGTGACTCCAGAGCCACAGCAATGTGGTTGACTTTCAACTGCTCTCGGGCAACTAGGGATGGGCAATAAATGCTGGCCAGCCAGTGACACCCATGTCCCATGAATGAGTAAAAAAAACAATAAGAGGCAATTTAGCAGAGCCAGTCAACCTAACCCACACATCTTTAAGATGGCATGGTGGCACAGTGGTTAGCACTGTGATGCGCTACTCAAACACGAGGCTTGAAGCTCAGTAAATGAAAGGCTTTTATTTACTGTAACGAAGCTACCAGAACTTATATACACTATCCCAGACTGAAGGGGTCCCGGCCAGAGCAGGGACTCTTATACCTCTCCCAGGAGGCGGAGCCCGACTGGGATGTGCCACAACACCACAGTACAAAGGTGTAACAACCCCACCCTAACCCCAACAGCAACAATAGCACAACCCAACAGTAACATATGTACATCCTTGTAGTACTGGCCAGACCCTGGCTCAGTACTATCCAGTGGGAACCAACGATGGTTCACCACATTCACCCCTCCTTTGAGAACAAAGGCCGGCGGGGTACAAAAAACAGAATAAAGTGTCAACAGTCTATAAGTTCAGACGGTCAGGGGGACCGCACCGTCATTGTGACCTCCTCAATACCGGCGGTGACACCGGAGTAGGCACTTGCGGTGGCGTTCTCCCCAAGGCGGCGTCCAGCTGTTCTTCCACGGACTCACAGGCCGGTTGACCCTGAGGTGACGGTTGTCCATGGGATCCTGACACGCCCTGCGGTGGTGACCATCTTCTGGGCTCAGGCAAGCTGTACATGGGAGTAAAATGGTTAAGCAATGGTCCCGATGCTGCCCGCGCCGTGTCCGGGGAAGAAACAAGAGATAAAGGGTTTGTTACAGGGGGTATGGGAGCGACAGGGGTTGCTACGTCCCCTGCTGGCGCCAGGTCTCGGATCGAGACCGTGTCCTCTCGCCCGTCAGGGTATGCCACATAGGCATACTGAGGGTTGGCGTGGAGGAGATGGACCTGTTCGACCAACGGGTCGGACTTGCGGGCCCTTGCATGTCGCCGCAGGAGGACGGGTCCTGAGTACGTCAACCAAGACGGTAATGAGGTCCCCGAGGAAGACTTCCGAGGGAATGAGAACATCCTCTCGTGGGGAGTAGCATTGGTTGCCGTACACAGGAGTGAGCGAATAGAATGGAGCGCATCAGGGAGCACCTCTTGCCAACGGGAGACTGGAAGACCTTTTGACTTCAATGCCAGTAAGACAGCCTTCCAGACTGTAGCATTCTCACGTTCCACCTGTCCGTTACCCCGAGGGTTGTAGCTCGTGGTCCTACTAGAGGCAATCCCGTATGAGAGCAGGAATTGCCTCAAGTCATCGCTCATGAACGATGAGCCCCTGTCGCTATGGATGTAGCCGGGGTACCCAAACAGGGTAAAGAGATCACGGAATGCCTTGATAACCGTGGCAGTGGATGTATCAGAGCAGGGAACAACAAAAGGAAACCGAGAGTACTCGTCAATGATATTGAGGAAGTACACATTCCGATCTGTTGAGGGAAGGGGGCCCTTAAAATCGACACTCAGTCTCTCGAAGGGACGAGTGGCCTTGACTAAATGTGCCCGGTCAGGTCGGTAAAAGTGCGGTTTGCATTCCGCGCAAACCCGACAGCTCCTTGTTACTGACCTGACGTCCTCCACCGAGTAAGGCAGGTTGCGGGCTTTTATAAAGTGGTAGAGCCGAGTGACCCCAGGATGGCACAGGTCATTATGGAAGGCGTGCAAACGGTCCTCCTGTATACTCGCGCATGTTCCACGTGAGAGGGCATCCGAGGGCTCATTGAGTTTCCCTGGACGGTACATGATGTCGTAGTTATAGGTGGAGAGTTCAATTCTCCACCGCAAGATCTTGTCATTCTTGATCTTGCCCCTCTGCGTGTTGTTAAACATGAACGCCACGGACCGCTGGTCCGTGATCAGGGTGAACCGTTTTCCCGCCAAGTAATGGCGCCAGTGCCTGACGGCCTCCACAATGGCCTGGGCCTCCTTTTCCACCGCTGAATGCCGAATTTCGGGGCCTTGGAGGGTGCGGGAAAAAAATGCGACGGGCCTGCCTGCCTGGTTAAGTGTGGCGGCCAGTGCGAAATCAGATGCATCGCTCTCCACCTGAAAGGGGATGGACTCGTCTACAGCGTGCATCGTAGCTTTCGCGATGTCGGCTTTCAATTTATCGAAGGCCAATCGGGCCTCTGGCGTTAAGGGAAAAGTCGTGGACTTAATGAGCGGACGGGCTTTATCCGCGTAGTTGGGAACCCACTGTGCATAATAAGAGAAGAAACCTAAGCATCTTCTCAGTGTCTTTGCACTAGCAGGTAAAGGAAGTTCAGAAAGGGGGCGCATACGGTCTGGATCAGGGCCAATGACCCCATTTTCCACCACGTATCCTAGGATGGCTAAACGGCGCGTACGAAACACACACTTCTCCCTGTTGTAGGTCAAGTTCAGGCGAGATGCAGTGCGTAGGAAGTTCTGGAGATTTGTGTCATGGTCCTGCTGGTCATGGCCGCAGATAGTGACATTATCCAGGTACGGGAAGGTAGCCCGCAGCCTGTTCTGGTCCACCATTCGGTCCATAGCACGCTGGAAGACCGAGACCCCATTGGTGACACCAAAGGGAACCCTGAGAAAGTGATACAAGCGACCATCCGCCTCAAAAGCCGTGTATTGTCGGTCCTCTGGGCGAATGGGGAGTTGGTGGTAGGCAGACTTGAGGTCTATGGTGGAGAACACCCGGTACTGCGCAATCTGATTGACCATATCAGATATGCGCGGGAGGGGATACACATCCAGCTGCGTATATCGGTTAATGGTCTGACTGTAGTCAATGACCATCCGGGGTTTGTTCCCGCTCTTGACCACCACAACCTGCACTCTCCACGGACTAGCACTGGGTTGTATGTTCCTTTCTTTGAGGAGCTGCTGAACCTCAGATCTAATGAAGATCCGATCCTCAGTGCTGTAACGCCTACTTTTAGTCGCGATGGGCTTGCAGCCTGGCACAAGATTCTGGAACAAGGAGGGTGTGGTGATCTTCAGCGTCGAGAGGCTGCAGGCGGGGCAATTTGGAGGCTGCTGCAGTTTTCCCACTGCCAGTGAATGGAGTGGCCCACCGTACTGTAGGATTACACTCCTCAAGTGGACCATGAAGTTTAGTCCGAGAAGTATTGGCGCGCAAAGATACGGCAACACAAGGAGCTTGAAACGCTCGTAAACTGTGCCTTGCACCTTCAAGGTTACCACGCAACTCCCTAGCACGGCAACAGACCGGGACCTCGATGCCATAGAGATTGTCTGTTTGGCAGGTTGAATCTGGAGTCCACACCGCTTCACAGTGTCTGGGTGGATAAAGCTCTCAGTGCTCCCGCTGTCAAACAGACAATAAATCACGTGGTCATTTACCTGGATATTCATCATAGATTTGTCAAGTCTATGAGGCTTGGCCTGGTCCAGGATGATCGACGCCACCGTTGGTTCACGAGCGCCACTGCAGGCAGCTGAAATCGATGAGGAGGACCCCTGCTGGTCGTTCGTGGTCAGTGTCGACCAACATGGCTGCCCCCATGAGTCGCACGTGGGTGAGGGCGCCAAACTCAGCGACCCCTGGTGGTCATACTCCTCCGACTCCGTCGACCGTAATGGCGTCGTCCTGGTCTCGCACGTGGACGAACCCTGCGATGACTTCGATGACGAAGACCCGAGCTCTGAAGAATCGCAGGCCGCACTGCCGTTCCTGGGTTTAGATCGGCACACTTTTGAATAATGCCCTTTTTTACCGCATGCGGTGCACAACACAGCTTTAGCGGGACACTTTTGCCGAGTATGCTTTGCTCCTCCACAGAAATAGCACCGCGGGCCGCCTGGGGCTGCAGCCGTCGTCTGGCCCGAGTGGGAGCACGCCATTATGCAGCATTTCGAACCCGAGGGACGAGGAGGGACTAGCGACTGCTCCTGCCACGTTGTCTCCACATGGTCCTCCGGATATAATACTAAGGTTTTGGAGGGCGTCTCGAGCATCTCTGCTAACTCGATGGCCTGGGTAAGATTAAGGTTACCCTTCTCCAACAGTTTAAGTCGAATGTACGACGATCCGACCCCGGCCACAAACGCATCTCGGGCGAGGTCATACATGCTCTGCTCAGCCGACACAGCTTTGCAGTTACAGCCCCTGGCTAGCTGTAGGAGCTCGTTCGCATATTCCTCCATCGTTTCGCCAGACTGCCGTTGTCGAGTGGCTAGGAGGTAACGAGCGTGTATCTCATTAGGTGGTTTGGTATAGCGTTTCTTCAGAAGCTCGAGGGCCTTAGTATAATCGGTGGCTGCACGGATCGCGAGGTAGACAGTGTCGCTTACCCTCGCATGGAGGACCCGGAGTCTGTCATCATCTGTGGTGACCGCTGCGGAGGCTGCCAGGTAGTCTTCGAAACACTTCAGCCAGTGGTCGAAGGTGTTAGAAGCTCCCACCGCACGTGGATCTAGCGTAAGGCGTTCCGGCTTCAGAATTTGCTCCATACTCTCTCTCTTTTTTTTCTCGACAAGAGTTTAACGACAGTAAATAAAATTGATGCGCTACTCAAACACGAGGCTTGAAGCTCAGTAAATGAAAGGCTTTTATTTACTGTAACGAAGCTACCAGAACTTATATACACTATCCCAGACTGAAGGGGTCCCGGCCAGAGCAGGGACTCTTATACCTCTCCCAGGAGGCGGAGCCCGACTGGGATGTGCCACAACACTACAATACAAAGGTGTAACAACCCCACCCTAACCCCAACAGCAACAATAGCACAACCCAACAGTAACATATGTACATCCTTGTAGTACTGGCCAGCCCCTGGCTCAGTACTATCCAGTGGGAACCAACGATGGTTCACCACACACTGCTACCTCATAGCGCCAGGGACACAGGTTCAATTCCGGCCTCGGGTCACTGTTTGTGTGGGGGGGGTTGCACTTTCTCCCCGTGTTTGTGAGGGCTTCCTCCGGGTGATCCGGTTTCCTCCCACAGTCCAAAGATGTGCGGTTTAGGATGATTGGCCATGCTAAATTGAACCTAGTGTCAGGGGGATTAGCAGGGTAAGTATGCGGAGTTACGGGAATAGGACCTGGGTGGGATTGTGGTCGGTGCAGACTCAATGGGCTAAATGTACTTAGGGATTCTATGATTCTATGATCCTTGGAATGTGGGAGGAAACCGGAGCACCTGGAGGAAACCCATGTAGACACAGGGAGAACGTGCAAACTCCATACAGACAGTCACCCGAGGCCAAAATTGAACATTCGTCCCTGGTGCAACCACTGTGCCACCGTGCTGTGCCATTTGAAGAGATAGTTGGATGGCATTCATTGATAAAGCACCAATCAACACTGGGATAGTTGATCAATAGTGCGTTCTACCAAATTTTTAATTGAAAAATTACTACAAACAATATCTCTGTAATAACTCCACGGAGGCGAAAGTCCTGTCACCAAGTTACTTTATTTACACCATACATCTGTACACAACTAGCTCTCCAGTTTCTCCCTGCTAAATGCAGGCTGGGAGTCTGACACATCTGCTTTAAATAGGGAGCATGAGGCTCCCTGATTTAACCATTAATTAAGCCAACCTCATTAGCCTGGCTGAAGTCATCACAATCTCCCACCCTTGAGGTCCCTTCACTAGTTTTAAAATCCAACTTCTGGCCTATTGTTAGAACTCATCACGTGGAAATGACAATAAACAAGGTTGTTACGTATCCCCACGATATTTTAATTTCCTGATAATTTCCTGATCATGTTTGTTGTTCATGTGGGACAGTTGTATGTTTTTGTTCCCTGTGCACAGACCCCAGAGTCAAAAATCCTACCATCGAGACAAAAGGCGGGATTTTCCGGCCGCGCTCGTCCCAAAACCGGAAAATCCCACCCAAGGTCAACGGACATTTACATGGTCCGTGTTCCGCCCGCTACGATTCCCGTGGCTGGTGGGATGGGAAAATTCTGCCATAGAGTCGTACAGCACAGAAAAGGCTCTTGGGCCCATTGGGTCTGCCCGACAATAACTACCATTGTGCTAATCCCAGTTTCCAGCACTTGTCTCATATCCTTGAATGTTATGATGTTTCAAGTGCTCACCCAAGTACTATCAAACTATCAAACTTTCACTTTAATTTCCATTGCTCAATGAAATCCGATTTGCAAATGAACTTCGATTTATTGCAACTTGCTTCAAAACGTAATTCTAACACAGGCTTTAGATCATAATGGTCTGTGTTTGAGATCATGTTTGTCGTAAATTTGACTCACTGTGGTTTCAACAAGAAACTATTTATTAACTGATATAATATATACATATATACAAGGTAAGAGTCTGACAGAACTAATGCACAGTCTGTTCTCTTCTCCTCCCTGATCTTATAGATGTCCATAAAATATTGAAGGCATAGATCAGCTAGATAGTCAATATCTTTTCCTAAAGGTAGGGGAGTCTAAAACTAGGGGGCATAGGTTTAAGATGAGAGGGGAGAGATACAAAAGGGTCCAGAGGGGTAATTTTTCACACAGAGGGTGGTAAGTGTCTGGAACAAGCTGCCAGAGGTAGTGGTAGAGGCGGGTACAACTTTGTCTTTTAAAAAACGTTTAGACAGTTACATGGGCAAGATGGGCATCGAGGGATAGGGGCCAAATGCGATCAATTGGGACTAGCTTAGTGGTTAAAAAAATGGACGGCATGGACAAGTTGAGCCGAAGGGGCTGTTTCCATGCTGTAAACCTTTATGACTCTATGGCTCCAACTGAGGGTGTGCATGCTCTATCCCAGGGTGTGCATAGCTTTCTCCCAATTGGCTTGGCTTCCCTCGTGGCCTCTCCATAGGTTCCAGACCGATCACATGGCCCTCAAAGGATCATTCCCTTAAAGAGGCCACGCTACCACAATGTTGTAGATACCTTTCTCCTAATGTGTGCTCGGAAATTCTAGTACCTGCTTTAATTTGCTGAAATAAGGACTCAAACAGTGGACCTGTGTAGCTAAATTGCGACATTTATGAATCATTTTCAATATGTCCCAGTCTCGGCTTTGGAAAGACTGGCCACCCTACTCAGAGTAAAACCTGGTGGAGTGCAAAAGCCCTGTGTTTGATTCCTTCCTGCTGGGCGAGTTAGCTCAAAAACCAGTAGCAAAGGCACTGAGGCCAATTGTGGCCTTCCCCAGTCCTGGTTCTGGTGAATACGGTTACCTCATCACGCAACCATGTATCACTTGGTCTGTGCAGGCTGGTACGCACAGTAAGAAGTCTCACAACACCAGGTTAAAGTCCAACAGGTTTATTTGGTAGCAAATACCATAAGCTTTCGGAGCAGAGCTCCTTCGTCAGATGGAGTGGATATCTGTTCTCCTATATAGACTAGCCCATGAAAGCGAGATACTGCCAAGTGCCAACCAGCAGGAGAAAGCCCTCTCAAAACGGGTTGCAAAAGAGCTCCATTGGCAAGCTGAGTTTGCCAGTTTTGACTGGAAGGATGTCCAATGTATAAATCCTACAATAAACCTCCCCAGGGCATCCATGGCTGGCTTTCAATAACAGCTCAGCAACAAACCACCCCCCCTCCCAAAAACACCACATCCTAGGTCGAAAAGCAGGAAGCAGAACAAAGGATAGTGGAGAAATGACTGGAAGGAAAGGATAGGGCAAGAGTGAGAATGAGCTGACCTCTCCATTAAGAGTTGGAATTGGCTTTAAACCAGCATCCTTTCTCCACTCCCAGCTTTAACAATCAGACAGCTTGGTAATATGTCGAGGGCTGGGCACTGGTGACGGTTTTCATGGTTTTATCATGGGAGGAGGTGGGGAAGAGAAAGAGAGGACAGGCCAAGAATATAATAGAATCATAGAATCCCTACAGTGCAGAAGGAGGCCATTCGGTCCATCGAGCCTGCACCGACCACAATCCCACCCAGGTCCTATTCTCATAACCCCACATATTTACCCCACATAATCCCCCTGACACGAGAGTTAATTTAGCACGGCCAATCAACCTAACCTGCACATCTTTGGACTGTGGGAAGAAACCGGAGCACTGGAGGAAACCCACGCAGACACGGGGGGAGCGTGCGGACTCTGCACAGACAGTGACCCGAGGAGGGAATTGAACCCGGGTCCCTGATGCTGTGAGGCAGCAGTGCTAACCACTGTGCCACCGTGCCACCCATTTCTGAAGAGAAAACAGTTTAACATTACAGAGTTAATGGTGAGCTGTTTCAGGTGGAAATCGTTGGACTTCCCAACAACTGAAAAGACTAATTGTGTGACCCTTTCACTGTTATTTTGTATATTGTGTTGTCAGGAGGAACTACTAAACACTGGGACAGATCACAGTCGAACCTTCTGGAAGGTTCATTGAATTTGTCCAAAGCAATTTTTGACATATTTTAATCTTTCCCACTTGTTGGTTACAAACTGGGCCAACAGTTGCCTCCAATGAAGGCCTGGGAAGACATGGTGGCACAGTGGTTAGCACTACTGCCTCATAGCGCCAGGGACAGAGGTTCAATTCCTGGCCTGGGTCACTGTCTGTGCGGAATCTGCATGTTCCCCCCGCGTCTGCATGGGTTTCCTCCGGCTGCTCCGGTTTCCTCCCACAGTCCAAAGACGTGCTGGTTGGATGCAATGGCCATGCTAAATTCTCCCTCAGTGTACCTGAACAGGTGCTGGAGTGTGGCAACTTGGAGATCTTCGCAGTAACTTCATTGCAGTGTTAATGTAAGCCTACTTTTGACACCAATAAATAAACTTTAAAAACAAACAGAGAAAACGTTATCCTTTCCCCAAGAGATAAAATACTGGAAAATCTCAGCAGGTCTGGCAGCATCTGTAAGGAGAGAAAAGAGCTGACGTTTTGAGTCCAGTTTGTCAAACTCTGACAACGGGTCGTCTGGACTTGAAACATCAGCGTTTTTCTCTCCTTACAGATGCTGCCAGACCTGCTGAGATTTTCCAGTGTTTTCCCTTTTGGTTTTGGATTCCAGCATCTGCAGTAATTTGCTTTTATACTTTATCCTTTTGCTTTCTTCCGAGTAATGACCATTGAATCATTTTGAATTCAATGAAAGCGGAGTTGGGAAGTGACTCATCACCAGTTACTAAGGGATTAATGTTTAATCCCAGGATTAATTATGGGGGAGGTGGTTAACAAGCCTAGTGTAACATTGGGCCTATGCATACTCAAGTCACCTGACCGGGGTGCCTCAGGATCAGTGGACTGACAAAACGCCCACTTCCTTCTCATCATTGCATTTGAGAATCCCTTGACAGGAAACACAAAAGTACCACCTTGGTCCAATAAAGAGGAAAAACACCCCCAAGAAGTGTCAAGGGGAAATCGGGGTTCATAGCTGACACCCATGATATATTTTTTCTAAATTTGTTACTGGGATATTGGCGTTGCTGGCTAGGTCGGCATTTATTGCCCATCCCCAATTGCCTTTGATAAAGTGACGATGAGGCACATTCTTGAACCGCTGCAGTCCATGTGGGTAGCTGCACCCACAGTGCTGTTAGGGAGGGAGTTCCAGGATTTTGCCCCTGTAACAGTGAAGGAACGGCGATACATTTCCAAGTCAGAATGATGTTTGGCTTGGAGTTGGACTTGCATGTGGTTGCGTTGCCAGGCAACTGCTGCCCTTGTCCTCCTCGGTGGTAGAGGCTGCGGGTTTGGAAGGCGCTGTCGAAGGAGCCTTGCAGGAATTGCTGCAGTGCATCTTGTAGTTGGCATGTGCCCACCCTTCCCAGCAAGGATGGCATTTGAGAAGGGGAAGGTGGAATGTTTGCTCAGTTTAACCGAGTAGGGCTGTCAACCCTCCAGGATTGCCCTGGAGGCTCCAGAGAATAAGGATTAATCACCAGAACATTGTCCCGAGCAAACCCAAAGAGGGAAATCATCGGGAAATTAAAATAATGCTGTCCTTTCAATTTCCTTTGAATGCTTTCATTTACTAGTTCTGAAAATATGAAAGTTGGGGAAGAACGTGCATCAGTCACTGAAAGTAAGCACGCAGGTACAGCAGGCAGTAAAGAAGGCAAATGATATGTTGGCTTTCATAGTGAGAGGATTTGAGTATAGAGATAGGGGTGTTTTGCTGCAATTGTACAGGGCATTGGTGAGGCCACATCTGGAGTATTGTGTGCAGTTTTGGTGTCCTTATCTGATGAAGGATGTCCTTGCTATAAAGGGAGTACAGCGAAGGTTTACCAGGCTGATTCCTGGGATGGCAGGTCTGTCATATGAGGAGACACTAAGTCAGTTAGGATTATATTCACTGGAGTTTAGAAAAGTGAGAGGGGATCTCATAGAAACTTATAAAATTCTAACAGGGTTGGACAGGGTAGATTCAGAAAGAATGTTCCCAATGGTGGGGGAGTCCAGAACTAGGGCGTCATAGTTTGAGGATAAGGGATAAACCTTTTAGAACTGAGGTGAGGAGAAATGTCTTCACTCAGAGAGTGGTGAATGTGTGGAATTTACTACCACAGAAAGTAGCTGAGGCCAAAACATTGTCTGATTTCAAGAATAAATTAGATATAGCACTTGGGGCTCAAGGGATCATTGGATATGGGGGGAAGGGGGGATCAGGATATTGAATTTGATGATCAGCCATGATCAAAATGAATGGCGGAGTAGGCTCGAAGGTCTACTCCTGCTTCTCGTTTCTATGTTTCTGTGTAAAAAACAGTTAACTGGACAGGGCTGTTGGAGGACATCCTGATGATATCTGCAGGGTTACACAGAGACGAAATGGACACCTTGATTGCTGACCTGGCTACAACTGGCTCTGTCAGCAGAAACCTGACAGTGGGAAAGATTTCCATGTCCTGCAGAGAGATTCCTGCTTGCTTCTCAGCGAGGGCCCTGTCTCTGTCCACCAACTATAAATTGTGGCTAATCTGCCAAAGGCGTTGGGCCATAAACAGTCGTCGCTGTAACAAAGTGCAACTCGATGGGGCGCCGTGAATAACTAGGTGCGGACAGCGCTGACAGTAAGTAAGCAAACAAGTTCAAAATATTATCACTGGCCCCACAATGCTTCTGTCACCGGTCTGGCAGGCAGGCTATGAAACTGAGCAGGCCACAGGGGATGAGAGGAGGGGGGCGGGGCGGAGGGCACACAGGAACCGTATAGTGTTAAACCTAAAACCAAACCTAACCTAAAAGCTTATCACCCTTTAAGACAATTCTGGTCACCGCACTATCGGAAGGATGTTGATGCATTGGAAAGGGTGCAGAAGAGATTTACCAGGATGTTGCCTGGTTGGGGGGATATGGACTATGAAGAAAGGTTGAACAAACTTGGATTGTTTTCACTGGAGCATCGGAGGGTGAGGGGGGCCCTGATAGAGGTTTACAAGATTATAACAGGCTTGGCTAGAGTGGATAGTCAGAGTCTTTTTCCCAGGGTTGAAAGGTCAATTACTCGGGGGCATAGGTAGAAAGTGAGAGGGGGAAAGTTTAAAAGAGATGTAAGGGGCAGGTTTTTCACGCGCAGGGTGATGAATGCCTGGAACGCGCTGCCGGAGGAGGTGGTGAAGCAGATTCTGTAACAATGGTCAAGAGGCATAAAAACATAGAACATAGAAGATAGGAGCAGGAGGAGGCCATTTGGCCCTTCGAGCCTGCTCCACCATTCATCACGATCATGGTTGATCATCCAACTCAATAGCCTAATCCTGCTTTATCCCCATAACCTTTGATCCCATTCATCCCAAGTGCTATATCTAGCTGCCTCTTGAATACATTCAATGTTTTGGCATCAACTACTTCCTGTGGTAATGAATTCCACAGGCTTACCACTCTTTGGGTGAAGAAATGTCTCCTCAACAGCGTCCTAAATGGTCTACCCTGAATCTTCAGATTGTGACCCCTGGTTCTGGACTCCCCCACCATCGGGAATATCCCCCCTGCATCTACCCTGTCTAGTCCTGTTAGAATTTTATAAATCTCCATGAGATCCCTGCTCATTCGTCTGAACTTCAGCGAAACCCACACCTAATCTGAGGTTGGGGGGAAACTTAAGACCTGTTAACTCTAACCCTCCCTCTCCCCCACCACTGCATTCTGTCAAAAGGGGGTTTTCTTCCATCCCTCACCCTATCCACTCTTTCTATGACCAAGAAATAAAGAAAGAAACACTTCTGTTATTTCTGTGATTCTGTGATTTTTCTTCTAGTCTCTCTTTGCTTGCAAGTGTCCAGGATTTTGATCTTTACTTCATGGACAACCCTAAAGACTGGAAACATTACTGGTCGAAAGGGCATCAGTCATCCCCTGGCACTTTCTCACTGTTGGCCAGTGAGACTGAGTCAGGGAATGTGGGTTAGGCTTCTCAACTGTAATTAAATGTATTCCCGGAGGTTTCATTACATGACTTGTCCCTCCATGATCCAGCCATTGCTCGGCCAACACATCCATCCTTGTGAAGCACTGCCTTCCTACGCCAAGCAACAAGACTCATCACCCAATTGGATGATGCCTGACTGTCAGCCAAACACCCTTTTTCCCCCCAATTTTCAATATTTTTATAGCAGGGAAAGAGAAACATTCGAAGAAAATGACAAAAAAACCCAATTGTTTTTAATGTCCCGGTGTTATGTCCTGAAGTTTGATCTACGATTCCTTGAGATTTCAGGTTAATTCTGGAGGGTTGTAGTAGCAAGCCCCTTTAAGAGGCCGGGGTTTTGAAGGATCACGTGACCAATTCGACCAATTGGGTTGAAGAGCGCAAATCTTGGGGCTGAGTGCGGGCACTCCCAGGCAGTCTGGAGACTGGAGTTGAAGTAATCGGTAACATCTTTCTCACTCTCTGTATATTTTTTTATTCGTTCATGGGATGTGGGCTTTGCTGGCTGGGCCAGCATTTATTGTCCATCCCTAAGGACATTTAAGAGTTTTTTTTAATTCAGTTGTTGACATGGACGCTGCTGGCTGGGCCAGAATTTATTACCCATCTCTAGTTGCCCTTGAACTGAGTGACTTGCTAGACCATTTCAGAGGACAGTTAAGAGTTGACTCCAGAGCCACATTGCTGTAGCTATGGAGTCACATGTAGGCCAGACCAGGTAAGGATGGCAGATGTCCTTCCCTAAAGGACATTAATGACCCAGGTGGGTTTTTCCGACAATCAACAATGGTTTCATAGTCATCAGTGGATTCTTAATTCCAGATTTTAAAAAAAAATTCAAATTCCACTATCTGTCGTAGCGGGATTTGAATCCGTGTCTCCAGAACATTCGTTGAGTTTCTGGATTAATAGTCAACCCCATTGTTGTGGATTTGGAGTCAGATGTAGGCCAGACCATGTAAGGATAGTGCAATTCCAATTCCAACTTTCAATTCCAGATTTTTATTAAATTCAAATTTCACCATCTGCCATGGTGGGATTCCAACTTGGATCCCCAGACCATTACCCTGGATCTCTGGATTACTGATCCAGAGACAATACCACTGACTACCCCCAAAGTTATAGTTATATAGTTAACCCTGTTAATAAATAGTTGCCCCTCTCGGTGTTGCCACCCTGTACAAGATGTTACACAATCCTAATATCAATAGACTGCATGAGATGATTTGCAATTAAGCCTGACTCTGTTCTCAGGCGAGGTTCATGGGATTCCTACCCTTCTAGTGGTGGGGGAGAAGGAGATGTTGGTTGGGGTAGGGGGTAAGGGCTGTTTGCAGCTTTCTTTATGTGGGAGAAAAGAACTGAGCTCAGCAGGCAGTTGGCCAGGGGGCCAGGAAAACTAGCTACACCCTCAGTGTAGACTGGCTGTCTGCATATGTGTGAAATAGTCAGCGCAGACAAAGGGGATATTTCATTATACCTATCAACAGGACACAGCTGAATGTCCTTGCCAACAGCACCAAAACTGTATTTAAAGACATGATTAAGTCTGAACGGACATTCCATCCATCGACCACTAAAGATTATGACATTACAGACGGGACGCGATTAAACAGCTATTGTCTTGGACCTACCTCTTTGAATCAAATGTAAATTATTTACCAGTGTGTGTGACTGGAAACAATGATCTTTATTAGAAGTTGTGTCCTATAAAAAAGGCTGACTGTACACAATTGAGCAGAGCAGACTGAAGAAGCCATAGGAATTCTTCAGTTCTCTCCTTATCGATAAGAAGGCAATAAAGGATCCATCAATTGCGAACGCTGTGTCTGAATATCTTTTTAGTTCTGACACTTACTTTTACTTTGGGAAGGGAGGTCTTAAAAATCGGAGCTGGACTATTCAGGAGGGATGTCAGGAGGCACTTTTTCACACCAAGAGTGAGAGAAATCGGGAACCTCTCTTCCCGAAAAGCTGGAGGCCAACTGGAACTTTCAAGACTGAGATTGGATGACTTGATGACTAAGGAAATTTGGCATGTCCGCTACGACTTTCACCAACTTTTACAGATACACCATAGAAAGCATTCTTTCTGGTTGTATCACAGCTTGGTATGGCTCCTGCTCTGCCCGAGACCGCAAGGAACTACAAAAGGTCGTGAATGTGGCCCAATCCATCATGCAAACCTCCCATCCATTGACTCTGTCTACACTTCCCGCTGCCTCGGCAAAGCAGCCAGCATATTTAAGGACCCCCACATACCTCGGACATACTTTCTTCCACCTTCCTCCGTTGGGAAAAAGATACAAAAGTCTGAGGTCACCTACCAACCAACTCAAGAACAGCTTCTTCCCTGCTGCTAAGAAAATAATCTCTTAAGAGAACTCTCCATAGCTAGTGTGTAGAGAAAGATCAACTTAATGCAAGGTAGGTCCATTCAAAAGTCTGACAGCAGAGTCAATGGATGGGAGACTGGCTTGCGTGATGGATTGGGCTACATTCATAACATTTTGTAGTTTCTTGCGGTCTTGGGCAGAGCAGGAGCCATACCAAGCTGTGATACAACCAGAAAGGATGCTTTCTATGGTGCATCTGTAAAAGTTGGTGAGAGTCAAAGAACAAAGAACAAAGAACAAAGAACAGTACAGCACAGGAAACAGGCCCTTCGGCCCTCCAAGCCTGTGCCGCTCCTTGGTCCAACTAGACCAATCGTTTGTAACCCTCCATTCCCAGGCTGCTCATGTAACTATCCAGGTAAGTCTTAAACGATGTCAGCGTGCCTGCCTCCACCACCCTACTTGGCAGCACATTCCAGGCCCCCACCACCCTCTGTGTAAAAAACGTCCCTCTGATGTCTGAGTTATACTTCGCCCCTCTCACCTTGAGCCCGTGACCCCTCGTGATCGTCACCTCCGACCTGGGAAAAAGCTTCCCACTGTTCACCCTATCTATACCCTTCATAATCTTGTATACCTCTATTAGATCTCCCCTCATTCTCCGTCTTTCCAAGGAGAACAACTCCAGTCTACCCAATCTCTCCTCATAGCTAAGACCCTCCATACCAGGCAACATCCTGGTAAACCTTCTCTGCACTCTCTCTAACGCCTCCACGTCCTTCTGGTAGTGCGGCGACCAGAACTGGACGCAGTACTCCAAATGTGGCCTAACCAGCGTTCTATACAGCTGCGTCATCAGACTCCAGCTTTTATACTCTATACCCCGTCCTATAAAGGCAAGCATACCATATGCCTTCTTCACCACCTTCTCCACCTGTGTTGCCACCTTCAAGGATTTGTGGACTTGCACACCTAGGTCCCTCTGTGTTTCTATACTCTATATTTAGGTTGTGATGAACAAAGCATCGTAGCTGTGAGGGACAGCTCGGTGGATAGGATATTGGTATGTAGATAGGCTGGAAAATTGGGCGGGGTTCCTGGATTCAGGATTCAATCCTGGACCGGGGAGCGGCGCGGACTTGGAGGGCCGAAGGGCCTGTTCCTGTGCTGTATTGTTCTTTGTTCTTTGTATACTCCTGATGACTCTGCCATTTATTGTATAACTCCTCCCTACATTATTTCTTCCAAAATGCATCACTTCGCATTTATCCGGATTAAACTCCATCTGCCACCTCTCCGCCCAATTTTCCAGCCTATCTATATCCTGCTGCATTGCCCGACAATGCTCTTCGCTATCCGCAATTCCAGCCATCTTCGTGTCATCCGCAAACTTGCTGATTACACCAGTTACACCTTCTTCCAAATCATTTATATATATCACAAATAGCAGAGGTCTCAGTACAGAGCCCTGCGGAACACCACTGGTCACAGACCTCCAGCCGGAAAAAGACCCTTCGACCACTACCCTCTGTCTCCTATGGCCAAGCCAGTTCTCCACCCATCTAGCCACTTCTCCTTGTATCCCATGAGCCTTAACCTTCTTAACCAACCTGCCATGTGGGACTTTGTCAAATGCCTTACTGAAATCCATATAGACGACATCCACGGCCCTTCCTGTCGTAGCTGATGTGACAAATTTCTTTAGTCTGAGAAAGTAGAGACATTGGTGGGCTTTCTTAATTATAGTGTTGGCATGGGGGGACCAGGACAGGTTGTTGGTGATCTGGACACCTAAAAACATGAAGCTCTCGACCGTTTCTACTTCATCCCCGTAGATGTAGACAGGGGCACGTTCTCCTCTACGCTTCCTGAAGTCGATAACAATCACCTTTATTTTGTTGACATTGAGGGAGAGATTATTGTCACCACACCAGTTCACCAGATTCTATATCTCATCCATGCTTGAGGAGGATTGAGTGAAAGTGTTCTGTGGAATGGTCACCCGGACTGTATTTGGTCCCCAATTGTTGGAGACTGCATTGTGATCAACGAATACAGTATGCTCATTCACTTTTATTCATGGGATGTGGGAGTCGCTGGCGAGGCCAGCATTTATTGCCCACACCCAATTGCCCTTGAGAAAGTGGTGGTGAGCTGCCTATTTGAACCGCCGCAGTCCCTGTGGTGTAGGTATACCCACAGTGCTGCTAGGGAGGGAGTTCCTGTATTTGGACCAAGTTACAGTGAAGGAAGTTGAAGGAAGTATCAGTAAATCTCTGCTTTACCTGGAAGGAGAGTTTGTTGTCTTTGACAGTAAGGAAGGAGAGAGGAAAGGGGCAAGTAAAACCTCTCCTGCCATTACAAGGGAAGATGCTGTGGGAAGGGGATGAGGTGACAAAGATGGTAGAGGAGTGGACAATGGTGTTGGGGAAGGAACAGTCCCTTCACAGTGCTGGTCGCGGAAGGGAGGGGAAGATGTGTCAGTGGCGGTATCTTGTCAGATGTGGCAGAAACAGCGGAGGATGGTCCTTTGAATATGGAGGATGGTGCTGAGGCAAGTCAGGGCATAGGCAACCCTATCATGGTTCTGGGAGAAAAGGGAAGGGGTGAGGACAGAAGTGTGGGAAGTAGGTCAGATACACTCGAGAGCCCTGTCAACAGCAGTATCTTGAATTCCACCCCCTCCACGCCCCCCCACCTCCCAACAAGTGACAATCTATATCTTGGGGCGGCACGATGGCACAGTGGTTAGCACTGCTGCCTCACAGCGCCAGGGTCCCGGGTTCAATTCCGGCTTCATGTCCCTGTCTGTGTGGAGTTTGCACTTTCTCCCCGTGTCTGCGTGGGTTTCCTCCGGGTGCTCCGGTTTCCTCCCACAGTCCAAAAATGTGTGGGTTAGGTGGATTGGCCATGATGAATTAATCTTAGTGCCAGGGTAAATGTGTGGGGTTATGGGAATACGGCCTGGGTGGGATTGTGGTTGGTACAGACTCGATAGACCAAATGGCCTCCTTCTGTACTGTAGGGATTCTATGTTCTCGTGCTTCTGCTTTCAGACAGAGCTAATCTTTCTTCTGCCATTATTATCTACTCTGGACTGTGTGTGGTCTCAACTCCACTTTCCTGCCTGCTCCCCACGACCCTTGACTCCCTTGGCTGTCTGTTACCGTTTCCTTTGCCTTTTCTTCCATGACATCTTAGTCAATTAATCTCCACCATCCTTTAACCTAACCTTCTCTTTGGTTCCACCTGAGCGAGCGCCCCTCCCTCCCACCTCTCCCCCCACCCCCAAACCTCTTCATCACCACTTTTCTCAACAGCATGAGACCCAGCACTTTCCTTGGTTCTGAAGAAAGGTCATAGATTCCTAGAGTCATAGAACAATACAACATGGAAGCAGGTCCTTCAGCTCAACCGGTCCATGCCGACCATGGTTCCCTCCCAGCTAGTCCCAATTGACCGCGTTTGGCCCATATCCCTCTAATCCTTTCCCATCCATGTACTTATCCAAATGCTTTTTAAATGTTGCGATTGTACCTGCCTTAACCACTTTCTCTGGCAGCTCATTCCATATACGCACCACCCTCTGTGTGAAGAGGGTGCTGCTCAGTTCCCTTTTAAATCTTTCCCCTCTCACCTTAACATTAACTCTGTTTCTCTCTCCAAGGATGCTGTCAGACATGTTGGCTTGTCCCAGCATTCAGTTTTTATTTCAGATCTCCAGCACCTCAGCATTTTGCTTTTTATGCCACCAATAGTGCCCATCACAAGCACAGTTTGGAATATCGCAAATGTAAAAAATAGATGCAGTAAATGTGTCCCTGAATGACTTTCTCAGACGTCCCTCCCCCCTACGTGGTCTAATATCTGTTAAAACTGCTATCACCTCACACTCATTACTTTGATTGATTTTGTCTCCTCTGCTCCTTTCACCTTTGCCCACCCTGTGTTAGAAGCCTCAGGCTTTCATCGAGGCTCTGCAGTAAAAACGCCCATAGCAACCTCCCCACAATGCAGTGCGGGAAGGTGAACCAGTGCCCCTCCAGGTTGCCTTGACCCCCTAAGTCTGACAAACAGGGACGGCACGGTAGCACAGTGGTTAGCACTGCTACTTCACAGTGCCAGGGACCCGGGTTCGAATCATGGCTTGTGTCACTGTCTGTGTGGAATCTGCATGTTCTCCCTGTGTCTGCGGTGGGTTTCCTCTGGGTGCTCCGGTTTCCTCCCACATTCTGAAAGACGTGCTGATTGGGTCCATTGACCCAGGCACCAGACTGAGGCGACTAGGGGAATTTCACAGTAACTTCATTGCAGTGTTAATGTAAGCCTTACTTGTGACTAATAAATAAACTTTAGCTTTGAGATCACAGCTGGAGTTGGGAAGTTAGGTTAAAGCCTTTGATTGGATTTTAACCATCCAGGATTCTCCTGAAATCTCTGAAATTAAAAATTAATCTCACAGAGAATAGTCACAGAGGTATTGAAAGGCTTTGAAACCTTTAATAACTCTAATGCCTGCACCTCAGAGGCAGGTACAAGTCCTGTTCTTGTAGTTGAAAGAGTTGGAAGCCCATTCTCCCTGGAAAGACGGAGAATGAGGGGAGATCTAATAGAGGTGTACAATATTATGAAGGGGATAGATAGGGTGAACGGTGGGAAGCTTTTTCCCAGATCAGAAGTGACGATCACGAGGGGTCACAGGCTCAAGGTGAGAGGGGCGAAGTATAACTCAGATATTAGAGGGATGATTTTTACACAGAGGGTCGTGGGGGCCTGGAATGCGCTGCCAAGTAGGGTGGTGGAGGCAGGCACGCTGACATCATTTAAGACTTACCTGGATAGTCACATGAGCAGCCTGGGAATGGAGGGATACAATCGATTGGTCTAGTTGGACCAAGGAGCGGCACAGGCTTGGAAGGCCGAAGGGCCTGTTTCCTGTGCTGTACTGTTCTTTGTTCTTTGTTCTTTTATTCAAAAACAGGACTTTGGTTTAGATTTAGAATGGTGATGCTAAACGAATGTCAGGGGCTGAATTTGTACCCTGACTCCCTCCTACATCTTAGTTGTTGGTTCGAGTCCCACTCCAGTAAAATGACAAGAGTGGGGGGTGCCGCTCTTTTTGAAACCGAGCACTGAATCTGTGTTAACCACCCCGTTTCTGCGTGGGTTTCCTCCGGGTGCTCCAATTTCCTCCCACAGTCCAAAGATGTGCGGGTTAAGTTTATTGGCCATGCTAAATTGCTCCTTAGTGTCCCGGGAGTGTAGGTTAGAGGGATGAGCGGGGTAAACATGTGGGGTTATGGAGATAGTGGCGAGGTGGGATTGTTGTCAGTGGAGACTTGCTGGGCTGAATGGCCTTCTTCTGCACGTAGAGACTATATGACTCTTTTATGACACCCTGTCAGACAGTACATTGCACATCCTAACCGAATATTGCATATAGAACATAGAACATAGAACAGTACAGCACAGAACAGGCCCTTCGGCCCACGATGTTGTGCCGAGCTTTATCTGAAACCAAGATCAAGCTATCCCACTCCCTATCATCCTGGTGTGCTCCATGTGCCTATCCAATAACCGCTTAAATGTTCCTAAAGTGTCTGACTCCACTATCACTGCAGGCAGTCCATTCCACACGCCAACCACTCTGTGTAAAGAACCTACCTCTGATATCCTTCCTGTATCTCCCACCACGAACCCTATAGTTATGCCCCCTTGTAATAGCTCCATCCACCCAAGGAAATAGTCTTTGAACGTTCACTCTATCTATCCCCTTCATCATTTTATAAAACTCTATTAAGTCTCCGCTCAGCCTCCTCCGCTCCAGAGAGAACAGCCCTAGCTCCCTCAACCTTTCCTCATAAGACCTACCCTCCAAAACAGGCAGCATCCTAGTAAATCTCCTCTGCACTCTTTCCAGTGCTTCCACATCCTTCTTATAGTGAGGTGACCAGAACTGCACACAATATTCCAAATGTGGTCTCACCAAGGTCCTGTACAGTTGCAGCATAACCCCACGGCTCTTAAACTCCAACCCCCTGTTAATAAAAGCTAACACACTATAGGCCTTCTTCACAGCTCTATCCACTTGAGTGGCAACCTTTAGAGATCTGTGGATATGGACCCCAAGATCTCTCTGCTCCTCCACAGTCTTCAGAACCCTACCTTTGACCCTGTAATCCACATTTAAATTAGTCCTACCAAAATGAATCACCTCACATTTATCAGGGTTAAACTCCATTTGCCATTCTTCAGCCCAGCTTTGCATCCTATCTATGTCTCTTTGCAGCCTACAACAGCCCTCCACCTCATCCACTACTCCACCAATCTTGGTGTCATCAGCAAATTTACTGATCCACCCTTGAGCCCCCTCCTCTAAGTCATTAATAAAAATCACAAAGAGCAGAGGACCAAGCACTGATCCCTGTGGCACTCCGCTGGCAACCTGTCTCCATTCTGAAAATTTTCCATCCACCACCACCCTCTGTCTTCGATCAGACAGCCAGTTACCTATCCAATCGGCCAACTTTCCCTCTATCCCACACCTCCTCACTTTCATCATAAGCCGACCATGGGGGACCTTATCAAACGCCTTACTAAAATCCATGTATATGACATCAACTGCCCTACCTTCATCAACACACTTAGTTACCTCCTCAAAAAATTCAATCAAATTTGTGAGGCACGACTTGCCCTTCACGAATCTGTGCTGACTATCCCGGATTAATCCGCATCTTTCTAAATGGTCGTAAATCCCATCCCTAAGGACCTTTTCCATCAATTTACCAACCACCGAAGTAAGACTAACCGGTCTATAATTACCATGGTCATTTCGATTCCCTTTCTTAAACAGAGGAACAACATTCGCCAGTCTCCAGTCCTCTGGCACCATCCCCGTGGACAGTGAGGACCCAAAGATCAAAGCCAAAGGCTCTGCAATCTCATCCCTTGCCTCCCAAAGAATCCTAGGATACATTTCATCAGGCCCAGGGGACTTATCGACCTTCAGTTTATTCAAAACTGCCAGGACATCCTCCCTCCGAACATCTATTTCCTCCAGCCTATTAGCCTGTAACACCTTCTCTTCCTCAAAAACATGGCTCCTCTCCTTGGTGAACACTGAAGAAAAGTATTCATTCATCACCTCACCTAACTCTACTGACTCCATACACAAGTTCCCACTACGTCCTTGACCGGCCCTAACCTTATCCCGGTCACTCTTTTATTCCTCACATAAGAGTAAAAAGCCTTGGGGTTTTCCTTGATCCGACCCACCAAGGACTTCTCATATCCCCTCCTCGCTCTCCTAAGCCCCTTTTCCAGCTCGTTCCTGAAAAAGGGGCTTAGGAGAGCTAGGAGGGGACATCTGAATGTTTTCCCTCAAGTTGCCTCTATCGATGGATATAGAGCGATATGTGCCAAATGCGGGCAATTGGGACTAGCTTAGTGGTAAAAAAAAGGATGGCATGGACAGGTTGGGCTGAAGGGCCTGTTTCTATGCTGTAAACCTCAATGACTCTATGGTTCCTTTGCCAATCACCTTAGAACCTATTCCTGTTTATTGACCGTCCAGTTCTTGGAGACAGATTTTGTTCATCTCCAGAGCTTTTTTCTCTGACTGGAGAGGATTGACCCGGGCGGCCATCTCCCATATGTCAGGCCTTTTGATCACCAGCTCAAAGTTTCCCTTCTTCCCCCTGACGCCCCCGACACTATCTGGCTCATGCCAGGTACTCAGTACCGCATGTGCCACCAGGCTGGAGTCACCCTGTTCAGGGAAAAGGCACAAAGGAAAGGGAGCAAAGACCTGTTTAAAATATTCTTTCATGGGATCTGGGCGTGACTGACAAAGGCAATATTTGTTGCCCATCCCTAATTGCCCTTGAACAGAGTGGTTTGTTCGGCCATTTCAGAGGGCAGTGTTGCGAAGTTGAGTGGAGTAATTGTAGATTGGGAGCTCAGAAGTTAGAATTTGGTGTTTGTAAGAATGGTAAAATTGTAAAATGCTGGGGGGGGAAAGCATTGCATTACCCCTTTAAAAGGCGGTGCTTTTTCTCTGCTTAGAGAGTTAAAATAATGCAAGCACACAGACAGTCCAAACTGAAGCATTTGTGTCGAAAGGCCAAGCAGCTGTTTTACCAAGACAACAGGTTTTTGAATTTAGCCAATCAATTTAAACCAGCCACTTAGATCCCAAAAACCTATTACATTTAAATCTGATGGTTTTGACAACCGAGGATCAATCCTATAGTGGGAAATATTGCTATGTCACCATGAGTATAAAAGAAGGGGGCCATGGGAAAAAAAGAGAGAGCAGCTGCCATTTACCAGAGATAACAGCTCACAGCTCTCATAGCTTCATCTATGTCTTAGAGAAAGCACCATCTAGATAGCAAAGATACCAAAGAAGAAAGAAGCTCCAGATAGAAGAATCAACAGAGAAAGCCCAGAGTATTCTGGAAGGCGCAAAACCTGGTTGTAATTTAGAGAGTGGCTATATTCTATTTTAGTGAATGAGTGGGAATTGTATTTGTTTGAACATCTTTCCATTTGAATCTTACTTTATTCGGGAATAGTTAATAATTAGAAGGGATTTATTTGGTTTGTTAATAGGTCAGTTAATTTGGGTGGCATGGCGGCACATGCTGCCTCACAGCATCAGGGACCTGGCTTCAATTCCCGGCTTGGATCACTGTCTGTTTGGAGTTTGCACGTTCTCCCTGTGCCTGCGTGGGTTTCCTCCGGGTGCTCCGGTTTCCTCCCACAATCCAAAAGACGTGCTGGTTAGGTGCATTGGCCATGCTCCCTCAGTGTACCCGAACAGGCACTGGAGTGTGGCGACTAGGGGATTTTCACAATAACTTCATTGCAGTGTTAATGTATGCCTCCATGTGACACTAATATCTTATCTTGTTCACTTCTAGTTCGATAAATAAATTGTTAGGTGTTGATTTTAGACAGAGCGTCAGGGATTTATTTTGTATTTGGCCACTAGGGGTTGCTGAAGAGCAGGTTGCACCACTTCACACACACTTTTTACAGATTATAAGGCGAGGTCGGATCATGGCTAGGATCATTTAAGACTTATCTAGATAGCCACATGAACAGACTGGGAATAGAGGGATACAAAAGGATGGTCTAGTTAGGAACACATGATCGGTGCAGGCTTGGAGGGCCGAAGGGCCTGTTCCTGTGCTGCATTGTTCTTTGTTCTTTGTTTTGTTCTTTGTATTCCTCTTTGGGCGTTTCAGTGTTAGTTCTCAGAGGGGGAATCAACCTTCACTTTATAACAGCAGTTCAGAGTCAACCACATTGCACTGTGGGATGGGAATCACGTGTGGGCCAGAATTCCCCCCCGAAAGAGCCCGGTGAGTTTTCACATCAATCGATGATAATTGTATGGCCACAATTGCCGAGAGTAGCTTTTCATTTAAAAAAATTCAGATTCTTCACATGAATATAAATTTGACCAGTTGCCAATGGTGGGATTTGAACCCACGTCTCAAAGCTTTAGCTGGGCCTCTGGACTTACGAAGCAAGTGATGTTACCACTACTCCACCCGTCTGGGTTTTCCAGGCCTTCCCTCTGGCGGAATCTCGCGGTACCACTGAAGGTGACTGTCCCAGCCATGGGGTCACTGGTGGTGCGACCAGCGAGCAACGCGAATGGCCACTGACTGCGGCAGGACTGGAAGATCCCGCAGGCGGCCACCTCTGCCGCTGGAAAATCTCAGCCACTGTCACCCTGTTGATTTTATTTTTATTTCATTCATGGGACATGGGCGTTGCTGGCTGACCGGCATTCAGTTTCAATGAGTTTAAAGAAGTGCGCATGCAGACTCTAAGCAGCATGTTGCCCAGTGTGTGTCCACTTCTCTGTCAGAGCCAGTGTTTGAACAGGGTTTCTGTGAAGCTGACAGGATTGTCATTGGCCATAAATTGGTTAATAGTCAGGGAGAAATTAATTTATTGCAGCAGTAAATAATACCACATCTGGCAACCAGGAGCAGTCTTGGAATCATTGCTAAAACAGACTGGGATGATGGAATATGCACGTATTCTCTAACCCTTTCTGCCCAATGAGCAAGCCAACATTGGTTCTGAGAACTAGAAACTCTACAGTGCAGAAGGAGGCCATTCTGCCCATCAAGCCTGCACCGATAACAATCCCACCTATCCCCGTAACCCCATGCATTTACCCTATTAATTCCTCTGACACTAAGAGGCAATTTAGCATGGCCAATTAGCCTAACCCGCACATCTTTCGACTGTGGGAGGAAACCGGAGCACCCGGAGGAAACCCACGCAGACACGGGGAGAATGTGCAAACTCCACACAGACAGTGACCCAAGCTAGGAATCGAACCCAGGTTCCTGGCGCGGTGAGGCAGCAGTGCTAACCACTGTACCACCATGCCGCGCCATACTCCACACTGGGAAAACCCATAAACAACCTGCAGTCCCTGCAACATCAGCTGACAGGTGTCAGGCAGTAGGGAGGGCAGTGAGGAGTAGGTATGGAGGTGTGGGGCAGGGGACATGCTGGTGTGGTACCTCAGTTGGTCTCAACACAGAATGTTACAGAAAGTTACAATCGGCTAATACCCCCTTCATTACCACAACAGCTTGGAAAGAAAGTCCTTGCATTTCATCTCCTCAGGATGCATGGTGGCACAGTAGTTAGCAATGCTGCCTGACAGCGCCAGGGACCTGGGTTCAATTCCCGGCTTAGGTCACTGTCTGTGTGGAGTTTGCACATTCTCCCCGTGTCTGCGTGGGTTTCCTAAGGGTGCTCCGGTTTCCTCCCACACTCCAAAGACGTGCTGGTTAGGTGCATTGGCTGTGCTAAATTCTCACTCAGTGTATCCAAACAGGCGTCGGAGTGTGGCGACTAGGGGATTTTCACAGTAACTTCATTGAAATGTTAATATAAGACTACTTGTGATGTGTGGGTTGGGTTGATTGGCCATGCTGAATTGATCCTAGGAGATTAACAGGGTGAATGTGTGGAGTTGCGGGAGTAGGTCCTGGGTGGGATTGTGGTCGCTGCAGACTCGATGAGCCAAATGGCCTCCTTCTGCACTGTAGGGATTCTGTGATCAATCTATGATGTCCCCAAGTGCTTCAGAACCAATGAAGGACTTCATTCGAAGTGTAGCCATTGTTGAAATGTAGGAAATGCAGAAACCTACCCCCTATAGACTGAAGCTGCCCTGCCAGCAGAGGAAAAGAAGAGGGGCAAATTTAGCCAGGTCACCTCTACACAACAATATCTTACATTTGTGTAGCACCTTTAATGTAATAAAACACCCAAAAGTTAATCACAGGAGCATTATAAAACACAATGACACAGAGTCACTCAAGGGGATATTGGGAAGAAAACCATTGGGAGTTCTGTGTTACTTCTGCCTGGGAAGCCCAAAGATATTGAAGTAAAATTAAAGAAGAAGATACTAGTACAGCACACTGAAAAAGGTGGGCTTTAAGGTGCATCTTAAAGTTTATTTTATTAGTGCCACAAGTAGGCTTACTTACACTGCAATGAGGTGACTGGGAAAAATCCCCGAGTCGCCACACTCCAGCACCTGTTCGGGTACACTGAGGGAGAACTTAGCACAACCAATGCACCTAACCAGCACATCTTTCAGACTGTAGGAGGAAACCAGAGCACCCGGAGAAAACCCATGCAGACACGGGGAGGATGTGCAGTCTCCGCACAGTGACCCAGGCTGGGAATCGAATCCAGGTCCCTGGCGCTGTTAGGCAGCAGTGCTAACCACTGTGCCCCCGTGCTGCCCACATTGAAGCACTACTATAGTGTAACATGATGTATAGAAACATGGAAACATAGAAGACAGGAGCAGGAGGAGGCCATTTGGCCCTTCGAGCCTGCTCCGACATTTAGCACGATCTTGTCTGATTGTCCAACTCAAATAGCCTAATCCTGCTTTCTCCCCATAACCTTTGATCCCATTCGCCCCAAGTGCTATATCCAGCCGCCTCTTGAAGACATTCAATGTTTTGGCATCAACGTCTTCTTGTGGTAATGAATTCCAGAGGCTCACCACTCTTTGGGTGAAGAAATGTCTCCTCACCTCCATCCTAAATGGTCTACCCCGAATCCTCAGACTGTGACCCCTGGTTCTGGACTCCCCCACCATCAGGAACATCCTCCCTGCATCTACCCTGTCGAGTCCTGTTCGAATTTTATAAGTCTCTATGAGATCCCCCCTCATTCGTATGAACTCCAGCGAAAACAATCCTAACCTTGTCAATCTCTCCTCATACATCAGTCCCACCATCTTGAGCGTCTTTAGGAACAGAGGGGGGCCAGTTTTGCTGGACAGTACACACATATAAAATTCAAGTGGGTGTGAGATCAGGCCCCCTTCCCCGATGGTTAAATATAGATCGTAAGAAGTTTAACAACACCAGGTTAAAGTCCAACAGGTTTATTTGGTAGCAAAAGCCACACAAGTGTGGCTTTTGCTACCAAATAAACCTGTTGGACTTTAACCTGGTGTTGTTAAACTTCTTACTGTGTTTACCCCAGTCCAACGCCGGCATCTCCACATCATAAATATAGATCGCCAGCCCTTCTTCTGAGCTGCCCGTTTGCAAAATGCCCATTTATTGCACTCTGCGAGGTGGCAGAGTCCATTGCTGCAGTACTCCAAAACCTTCCACCAATCCCTCCACGTACCTGGGTGAGGGTCCCCCAGATTGGTACGCCACTGGACCAGGAAGAGTCCAATTCCCTCAGGCCTGTAGATGGTGCTGTAGTCAAATGAATCTTCAAAGCCTCCGCAGGTCCGTTCAGTCCCAGTGGGATTGCAGTTCCTGGCGGGGGAGGTGTGGGGGGGATGGGCGATTAATTGACCGGTTAGAGATATATTTTAAATAACGCATAGATGTGCAAAAAGATCCCATTGACCTGGATTATAGGCAAAGGAATAACATTTTGTATAACTGCGTGACTCCAATTGAGTTTTGAGACACAAGAGGATCATATTTTAGGCATATTGTGCGAAATTCTGTCTGTCTTCAATGCATCTTCCCCCCTTAACTAACTCTGCCCTTCTTTCCAACATCTATTCAGGGGGTTTTCATAGAATCCCTACAGTGCAAAATGAAGCCATTCAGCCCATTGAGTCTGCACCGACCACTATCCCACACAGGCCCTATCCCCATAACCCCATACATTTACCTGAGCAAGTACCCCTGACACTGAGGGGCAAGTTAGAATGGCCAATGCATCTAACCCGCACATCTTTGGAGTGTGGGAGAAAACCGGAGCATCTGGAGGAAACCCACGCAGACACGGGGAGAACGTGCAAACTTCACACAGACAGTGACCGAAGCCGGGAATTGAACCTGGGTCCCTGGCACTATGAGGCAGCAGTGCTAACCACCATGCCACTGTGCCACCCTATCGCATTCTCTACTTCTACATCTGTCTATTGCCCGCATTCTTTCCCTCTATAATTTACATTGTTACTCTCCCACAACTTGTACAAGGCATTTTTTGACGCAAAAATATACTTGATTCATAAAATATCTGGAAGGACATTACAAACATTTCAAATTGTCCTGCACCCAAAGTGCAATAATATTCACGCCCTCCCCATACAGCAAATTACACTCTTAGGTGATTCTGTATGGACAAAGAAATTTCAAAATAGCCCTTAGAAATGGCACAATGGAATTTAAGTTGTCTACACAGACCAAGTTATATTCTGAGGTACTTCCATACAATTGCGATACGTGTAATAGTCACTGTAGACATTCAGTGTGAGTCACATGGCCCGAGGGAGTTCTGCTCCACTCGGTCACCTGCGCATTACACTGTTATTCTGTGTCTTGGCGTCGCTTGCACATCTATTCTGCCTCTATCCATTCCATTGTTACTCTGCCTCACTGTCCATTCCATTGTTACTTTTTGCCTCACAATCCATTCCATTGTTACTCTGTGTCTCACTGTCCATTCCATTGTTACTCTGCCTCACTGTCCTTTCCATTGCAACTCTGTGTCTCAGTGTCCATTCCATTGTTATTCTGTATCTCACTGTCCATTCCATTGTTACTCTGTGCCTCACTGTCCATTCCATTGTTACTCTGTGTCTCACTGTCCATTCCATCGTTACTCTGTGTCTCACTGTGCATTCTATTGTTACTCTGTATCTCACTGTCCATTCCATTGTTACTCCGTGCATCACTGTCCATTCCATTGTTACTCTGTATCTCACTGTCCATTCCATTATTACTCTGCCTCACAGTCCATTCCATTCTTACTCTGCTTCACTGTCCATTCCATTGTTACTCTGCCTCAACGTCCATTCCATTGTTACTCTGTGTCTCACTGTCCATTCCATTGTTACTCTGTGTCTCACTATCCATTCCATTGTTACTCTGCCCCACTGTCCATTCCATTGTTACTCTGCCTCACTGTCCATTCCACTGTTACTCTGTGCCGCACTGTCCATTCCATTGTTACTCTGCTTCACTGTCCATTGCATTGTTACTCTGTGCCTCACTGCCCATTCCATTATTACTCTGTGTCTCGCCATCCATTCCATTGTTACTCTGTGTCTCACTGTCCATTCCATTGTTCCTCTGTGTCTTACTGTCCATTCCATTGTTACTCCGCCTCACTGTCCTTTACATTGTTACTCTGCTGTACTATCCATTCCATTGTTACACTGTGCCTCACCATCCATTCCATTGTTACTCTGCTACGCTGTCCATTCCATTGTTACTGTTCCACAATTTCCATTCCATTGTTACTCTGTGTCTCACTGTCCATTCCATTGTTACTCTGCCTCACCGTCGATACCATTGTTACTCTGTGCCTCACTGTCCATTCCATTGTTACTCTGCTTCACCATCCATTCCATTGTTACTCTATGTCTCAGTGTACATTCCACTGTTACTCTGCCTCACTGTCCATTCCATTGTTACTCCGTGTCTCAGTGTCCATTCCATGGTTACTCTGCCTCACCGTCCATTCCATTGTTACTCCGTGTATCAGTGTCCATTCCATTGTTACTCTGTGCCTCAATGTCCATTCCATTGTTACTCTGTGCCACACTATCCATTCCATTGTTACTCTGCTTCACTGTTCATTGCATTGTTAATCTGTGCCTCACAGTCCATTCCATTGTTACTCTGTGTCTCACTGTCCATTAAATTGTTACTCTGCCTCACCGAACATTCCATTGTTACTCTGTGCCTCACCGTCCATTCCAATGTTACTCTGCCTCACCGAACATTCCATTGTTACTCTGTGCCTCACCGTCGATTCCATTGTTGCTCTGTGTCTCACTGTCCATTCCATTGTCACTCTGTACCTGAATGTCCATTCCGTTGTTCTTCTGCCTCACTGCCCATTCCATTGTTACTCTGCCTCACTGTACATTCCATTGTTACTCAGTGCCTCACTGTCCATTCCAATGTCACTCTGTGTCTCACTGTCCATTCCATTGTCACTCTGTGCCTGACTGTCCATTCCGTTGTTCCTCTGCCTCACTGTCCATTCCATTGTTACTCTGTGTCGCACCGTCCATTCCATTGTTACTCTGCCTCAATATCCATTCCATTGTTACTCTGCCTCACAGTCCATTCCATTGTTACTCTGTGCCTCACTGTCCATTCCATTGTTACTCTGCCTCACTGTCCATTCCATTGTTACTCTGTGTCTCACCATCCATTCCATTGTTACTCTGCCTCAATATCCATTCCATTGTTACTCTGCCTCACTGTCCATTCCATTGTTACTCTGTGTCTCACCGTCCATTCCATTGTTACTCTGCCTCAATATCCATTCCATTGTTACTCTGCCTCACAGTCCATTCCATTGTTACTCTGCCTCACTGTCCATTCCATTGTTATTCTGCCTCACCGTCCATTCCATTGGTAGTGTGTGCCTCACCATCCATTCCATTGTTGCGCTGCTTCACTGTCCATTCCATTGTTACTCTGTGTCTCACCGTCCATTCCATTGTTACTCTGCCTCAATATCCATTCCATTGTTACTCTGCCTCACAGTCCACTCCATTGTTATTCTGCCTCATTGTCCATTCAATTGTTACTCTGCCTCATCGTCCATTCCATTGTTACTCTGTGTATCACTGTCCATTCCATTTTTATTCTGCCTCGCTGTCCACTCTATTGTTACTCTGTGCCTCACTCTCCATTCCATTGTTTCTCTGTGTCTGACTGTCCATTCTATTGTTACTCTGCCTCACCGTCCATTCCATTGTTAACCTCTGTCTCACTGTCCATTCAATTGTTACTCTGCCTCATCGTCCATTCCATTGTTACTCTGTGTATCACTGCCCATTCCATTGTTACTCTGCCTCACTGTCCATTCCATTGTAACACTGCCTCACTGTCCATTCCATTGTTACTCTGTGCCTCACTCTCCATTCCATTGTTACTCTCTGCCTCACTCTCCATTCCATTGTTACTCTGTGCCTCACTCTCCATTCCATTGTTACTCTCTGCCTCACTGTCCATTCCATTGTTTCTCTGTTTCTCACTGTCCATTCCATTGTTTCTCTCTGTCTGACTGTCCATTCCATTGTTACTCTGCCTCACCGTCCATTCCATTGTGAACCTCTGTCTCACTGTCCATTCCATTGTTACTCTGTGCCTCATTGTCAATTTCATTGTTACTCTGTGTCTCACCATCCATTACATTATTACTCTGTGTCGCCGTCCATTCCATTGTTACTCTGTGCCTCACTGTCCAGTCCATTGTTCCTCTGTGTCTCACTGTCCATTCCATTGTTCCTCTGTGTCTCACTGCCAATTCCATTGTTACTCTGCCTCACTGTCCATTGCCTTGTTACTCTGTGCATCACTGTCCATTCCATTGTCACTATACCTCAGTGTTCTTTCCATTGTTACTCTGTGCCTCACTGTCCATTCCTTTGTTGCTCTGCCTCACTGTCTATTCCATTGTTACTCTGTCCCTCACTGTCCATTCCTTTGTTGCTCTGCCGTACTGTCTATTCCATTGTTACTCTGTCCCTCACTGTCCATTCCATTGTTACTCTGCCGTACTGTCTATTCCATTGTTACTCTGTCCCTCAATGTCCATTCCATTGTTACTCTACCTCGCTGCCTATTCCATTGTTACTCTGTGCCTCACTCTCCATTTCATTGTTGCTCTGCCTCAGTGTCCATTCCATTGTTACTCTGCCTCAGTGTCCATTCCATTGTCACTCTTTGTCTCACTGTCCATTCCGTTGTTACTCTGCCTCACTCTCAACTCCATTGATCCTCTGTGCCTCACTGTCCATTCCGTTGTTACTCTGTCTCACTGTCCACTCCATTGTTACTCTGCCTCATTGTCCATTCAATTGTTACTCTGCCCCATCGTCCGTTCCATTGTTACTCTGTGTATCACTGCCCATTCCATTGTTACTCTGCCTCTCTGTCCATTCCATTGTTACACTGCCTCTCTGTCCATTCCATTGTTACACTGCCTCTCTGTCCATTCCATTGTTACTCTGCCTCACTGTCCATTCCATTGTTGCTCTGCCGTACTGTCTATTCCATTGTTACTCTGTTCCTCACTGTCCATTCCATTGTTACTCTGCCTCACAGTCTATTCCAATGTTACTCAGTTCCTCAATGTCCATTCCATTGGTACTCTACCTCGCTGTCTATTCCATTGTTACACAGACAGAGAAACGCTACGGTGCAGAAAGAGGCCATTTGGCCCATCGAGTCTGCTCCGACCACAATCCCACCCAGGCCCTACCCCCATATCCCTACATATTTACCCGCTAATCCCTCTAACCTACGCATCTAAGTACACTAAGGTGCAATTTTAGCATTGCCAATCAACCTAAACTGCACATCTTTGGACTGTGGGAGGAAACCGAAGCACGCGGAGGAAACCCACGCAGACACGAGGAGAATGTGCAAACTCCACACAGACAGTGACCCAAGCCGGGAATCGAACCCAGGTGCCTGGAGCTGTGAAGCAGCAGTGCTAACCAGTGTGCTACCGTGCCGCCCACTCTGTGCCGTTACTCTGTGCCTCACTCTCCATTCCATTGTTACTCTGCCTCAGTGTCCATTCCATTGTTACTCTGCCTGAGTGTCCATTCCATTGTCACTCTTGTCTCACTGTCCATTCCATTGTTACTCTGTGTCTCAGTGTCCATTCCATTATTACTCTGCCAAACTGTCCATTCCGTTGTTACTCTGCCTCACTGTCCACTCCATTGTTACTCTGTTTCATAGAAACCCTACAGTGCAGAAGGAGGTCATTCGGCCCATCGAGTCTGCACCAACCACAATCCCACCCCACATATTTTACCCGCTAATCCCTCCAACCTACGCATCCCAGGACTCTAAGGGGCAATTTTTAACCTGACCAATCAACCTAACCCGCACATCTTTGGACTGTGGGGGGAAACCGGAGCACCCGGAGGAAACCCACGCAGTCCTCACAGTCCATTCCGTTGTTACTCTGTCTCACTGTCCACTCCATTGTTACTCTGCCTCACTGTCCATTCCATTGTTACTCTGCCTCATCGTCCGTTCCATTGTTACTCTGTGTATCACTGCCCATTCCATTGTTACTCTGCCTCACTGTCCATTCCATTGTTACTCTGCCTCACCATCTATTCCATTGTTACTCTGCCTCACTGTACATTCCATTGTTAATCTGTGTCTCACTGTCCATTCCATTGTTACTCTGCCTCACTGTCCATTCCATTTTTATTCTGCCTCGCTGTCCACTCCATTGTTACTCCATGCCTCACTCTTCATTCCATTGTTACTCTGTGCCTCACTGTCCATTCCATTGTTTCTCTGTGTCTGACTTTCCATTCTATTGTTACTCTGCCTCACCGTCCATTCCATTGTTAACCTCTGTTTCACTGTCCATTCCATTGTTACTCTGTGTCTCACCGTCCATTCCATTGTTACTCTGCCTCAATATCCATTCCATTGTTACTCTGCCTCACTGTCCATTCCATTGTTACTCTGTGCCTCATTGTCAATTTCATTGTTACTCTGTGTCTCACCATCCATTACATTATTACTCTGTGTCGCCGTCCATTCCATTGTTACTCTGTGCCTCACTGTCCAGTCCATTGTTCCTCTGTGTCTCACTGTCCATTCCATTGTTCCTCTGTGTCTCACTGCCAATTCCATTGTTACTCTGCCTCACTGTCCATTGCCTTGTTACTCTGTGCATCACTGTCCATTCCATTGTCACTATACCTCAGTGTTCTTTCCATTGTTACTCTGTGCCTCACTGTCCATTCCTTTGTTGCTCTGCCTCACTGTCTATTCCATTGTTACTCTGTCCCTCACTGTCCATTCCTTTGTTGCTCTGCCGTACTGTCTATTCCATTGTTACTCTGTCCCTCACTGTCCATTCCATTGTTACTCTGCCGTACTGTCTATTCCATTGTTACTCTATCCCTCAATGTCCATTCCATTGTTACTCTACCTCGCTGCCTATTCCATTGTTACTCTGTGCCTCACTCTCCATTTCATTGTTGCTCTGCCTCAGTGTCCATTCCATTGTTACTCTGCCTCAGTGTCCATTCCATTGTCACTCTTTGTCTCACTGTCCATTCCGTTGTTACTCTGCCTCACTCTCAACTCCATTGATCCTCTGTGCCTCACTGTCCATTCCGTTGTTACTCTGTTTCTCACTGTCCATTCCATTGTTTCTCTCTGTCTGACTGTCCATTCCATTGTTACTCTGCCTCACCGTCCATTCCATTGTGAACCTCTGTCTCACTGTCCATTCCATTGTTACTCTGTGCCTCATTGTCAATTTCATTGTTACTCTGTGTCTCACCATCCATTACATTATTACTCTGTGTCGCCGTCCATTCCATTGTTACTCTGTGCCTCACTGTCCAGTCCATTGTTCCTCTGTGTCTCACTGTCCATTCCATTGTTCCTCTGTGTCTCACTGCCAATTCCATTGTTACTCTGCCTCACTGTCCATTGCCTTGTTACTCTGTGCATCACTGTCCATTCCATTGTCACTATACCTCAGTGTTCTTTCCATTGTTACTCTGTGCCTCACTGTCCATTCCTTTGTTGCTCTGCCTCACTGTCTATTCCATTGTTACTCTGTCCCTCACTGTCCATTCCTTTGTTGCTCTGCCGTACTGTCTATTCCATTGTTACTCTGTCCCTCACTGTCCATTCCATTGTTACTCTGCCGTACTGTCTATTCCATTGTTAATCTGTCCCTCAATGTCCATTCCATTGTTACTCTACCTCGCTGCCTATTCCATTGTTACTCTGTGCCTCACTCTCCATTTCATTGTTGCTCTGCCTCAGTGTCCATTCCATTGTTACTCTGCCTCAGTGTCCATTCCATTGTCACTCTTTGTCTCACTGTCCATTCCGTTGTTACTCTGCCTCACTCTCAACTCCATTGATCCTCTGTGCCTCACTGTCCATTCCGTTGTTACTCTGTCTCACTGTCCACTCCATTGTTACTCTGCCTCATTGTCCATTCAATTGTTACTCTGCCCCATCGTCCGTTCCATTGTTACTCTGTGTATCACTGCCCATTCCATTGTTACTCTGCCTCTCTGTCCATTCCATTGTTACACTGCCTCACTGTCTATTCCATTGTTACTCTGCCTCACTGTCCATTCCATTGTTGCTCTGCCGTACTGTCTATTCCATTGTTACTCTGTTCCTCACTGTCCATTCCATTGTTACTCTGCCTCACAGTCTATTCCAATGTTACTCAGTTCCTCAATGTCCATTCCATTGGTACTCTACCTCGCTGTCTATTCCATTGTTACACAGACAGAGAAACGCTACGGTGCAGAAAGAGGCCATTTGGCCCATCGAGTCTGCTCCGACCACAATCCCACCCAGGCCCTACCCCCATATCCCTACATATTTACCCGCTAATCCCTCTAACCTACGCATCTAAGTACACTAAGGTGCAATTTTAGCATTGCCAATCAACCTAAACTGCACATCTTTGGACTGTGGGAGGAAACCGAAGCACGCGGAGGAAACCCACGCAGACACGAGGAGAATGTGCAAACTCCACACAGACAGTGACCCAAGCCGGGAATCGAACCCAGGTGCCTGGAGCTGTGAAGCAGCAGTGCTAACCAGTGTGCTACCGTGCCGCCCACTCTGTGCCGTTACTCTGTGCCTCACTCTCCATTCCATTGTTACTCTGCCTCAGTGTCCATTCCATTGTTACTCTGCCTGAGTGTCCATTCCATTGTCACTCTTGTCTCACTGTCCATTCCATTGTTACTCTGTGTCTCAGTGTCCATTCCATTATTACTCTGCCAAACTGTCCATTCCGTTGTTACTCTGCCTCACTGTCCACTCCATTGTTACTCTGTTTCATAGAAACCCTACAGTGCAGAAGGAGGCCATTCGGCCCATCGAGTCTGCACCAACCACAATCCCACCCCACATATTTTACCCGCTAATCCCTCCAACCTACGCATCCCAGGACTCTAAGGGGCAATTTTTAACCTGACCAATCAACCTAACCCGCACATCTTTGGACTGTGGGAGGAAACCGGAGCACCCGGAGGAAACCCACGCAGTCCTCACAGTCCATTCCGTTGTTACTCTGTCTCACTGTCCACTCCATTGTTACTCTGCCTCACTGTCCATTCCATTGTTACTCTGCCTCATCGTCCGTTCCATTGTTACTCTGTGTATCACTGCCCATTCCATTGTTACTCTGCCTCACTGTCCATTCCATTGTTACTCTGCCTCACCATCTATTCCATTGTTACTCTGCCTCACTGTACATTCCATTGTTAATCTGTGTCTCACTGTCCATTCCATTGTTACTCTGCCTCACTGTCCATTCCATTTTTATTCTGCCTCGCTGTCCACTCCATTGTTACTCCATGCCTCACTCTTCATTCCATTGTTACTCTGTGCCTCACTGTCCATTCCATTGTTTCTCTGTGTCTGACTTTCCATTCTATTGTTACTCTGCCTCACCGTCCATTCCATTGTTAACCTCTGTTTCACTGTCCATTCCATTGTTGCTCTGTGCGTCACTGTCCATTCCGTTGATACTCTGTGTCTCACCATCCATTCCACTATTACTCTTTGTCTCGCCGTCCATTCCATTGTTACTCTGTGCCTCGCTGTCCATTCCATTGTTACTCTGCCTCACTGTCCATTCCATTTTTATTCTGCCTCGCTGTCCATTCCATTGTTACTCCATGCCTCACTCTTCATTCCATTGTTACTCTGTGCCTCACTGTCCATTCCATTGTTTCTCTGTGTCTGACTTTCCATTCTATTGTTACTCTGCCTCACCGTCCATTCCATTGTTAACCTCTGTTTCACTGTCCATTCCATTGTTGCTCTGTGCGTCACTGTCCATTCCGTTGATACTCTGTGTCTCACCATCCATTCCACTATTACTCTTTGTCTCGCCGTCCATTCCATTGTTACTCTGTGCCTCGCTGTCCATTCCATTGTTACTCTGCCTCACCGTCCATTCCATTGTTACTCTGTGCGTCACTGTCCATTCCATTGTTACTCTGTGTCTCACCATCCATTCCATTGTTGCTCTGTGTCTCACCATCCATCCCATTGTTACTCCGCCTCACCCTCCATTCCTTTGTTACTCTGCCTCACTGTCCATTCCAGTGTTACTCTGTGCCTCACAGTCCTGTCCATTGTTCCTCTTTGTCTCACTGTCCATTCCATTGTTACTCTGTCTCAGTGTCCGTTCCATTGTTTGCTGCCTCACCGTCCATTCCATTCTTACTCTGTTCCTCACTGTCCATTCCATTGTTATGCTACCTCGCTGTCGATACCATTGTTACTCTGTGCCTCAGTCTCCATTCCATTGTTACTCTGCCTCAGTGTCCATTCCATTGTTACTCTGCCTCAGTGTCCATTCCATTTTCACTCTTTGTCTCACTGTCCATTCCATTGTTACTCTGTGTCTCAGTGTCCATTCCATTATTACTCTGCCTCACTGTCCATTCCGTTGTTACTCTGCCTCACTGTCCACTTCATTGTTTCTCTGTGCCTCACTGTCCATTCCGTTGTTACTCTGCCTCACTGTCTATTCCATTGTTACTCTGTGCCTCACTGTCCATTCCGTTGTTACTCTGCCTCACTGTCCACTCCATTGTTACTCTGCCTCACTGTCCATTCCATTGTTACTCTGCCGGACTGTCTATTCCAATGTTACTCTGTTCCTCACTGTCCATTCCATTGTTACCTTACCTCGCTGTCTATTCCATTGTTACACAGACACAGACACAGAAACCCTGCAGTGTAGAAAGAGGCCATTCGGCCCATCGTGTCTGCTCTGACCACAACCCCACCCAGGCCCTACCCCCTTATCCCTACATATTTACCCGCTAGTCCCTCTAACATACGCATCTAAGGACATTAAGGGGCAATTTTTAGCATGGCCATTCAACATAACCTGCACATCCTTGTACTGTGGGAGGAAACCGAAGCACTCGGAGGAAACCCACGCAGACACGAGGAGAATGTGCAAACTCCACACAGACAGTGACCCAAGCCGGGAATCGAACCCAGGTCCCTGGAGCTGTGAAGCAGCAGTGCTAACCATTGTGCTACCCTGCCGCCCACTCTGTGCCGTTACTCTGTGCCTCACTCTCCATTCCATTGTTACTCTGCCTCAGTGTCCATTCCATTGTTACTCTGCCTGAGTGTCCATTCCATTGTCACTCTTGTCTCACTGTCCATTCCATTGTTACTCTGTGTCTCAGTGTCCATTCCATTATTACTCTGCCAAACTGTCCATTCCGTTGTTACTCTGTGCCTCACTGTCCATTCCATTGTTACTCTGCCTCACTGTCCACTCCATTGTTACTCTGCCTGAGTGTCCATTCCATTGTTACTCTGTCTCACTGTCCACTCCATTGTTACTCTGCCTCACTGTACATTCCATTGTTAATCTGTGCCTCATCGTCCGTTCCATTGTTACTCTGTGTATCACTGTCCATTCCATTGTTACTCTGTCTCACTGTCCACTCCATTGTTACTCTGCCTCACTGTCCATTCCATTGTTACTCTGCCTCACTGTACATTCCATTGTTAATCTGTGCCTCATCGTCCGTTCCATTGTTACTCTGTGTATCACTGCCCATTCCATTGTTACTCTGCCCCACTGTCCATTCCATTGTTACTCTGCCTCACCATCTATTCCATTGTTACTCTGCCTCACTGTACATTCCATTGTTAATCTGAGTCTCACTGTCCATTCCATTGTTACTCTGTGCCTCACTGGCCATTCCATTATTTCTCTTGCCTCACTGTCCATTCTATTGTTACACTGTGTCTCACTGTCCATTCCATTGTTACTCGGCCTCACCGTCCATTCCATTGTTAACCTCTGTCTCACTGTCCATTCCATTGTTACTCTGTGTCTCACTGTCCATTCCATTGTTTCTCTGTGTCTGACTGTCCATTCTATTGTTACTCTGCCTCACCGTCCATTCCATTGTTAACCTCTGTCTCACTGTCCATTCCATTGTTACTCTGTGCCTCACTGTCCATTCCATTGTTACTCTGTGTCTCACCATCCATTCCATTATTACTCTGTGTCTCGCCGTCCATTCCATTGTTACTCTGTGCCTCGCTGTCCATTCCATTTTTACTCTGCCTCACCGTCCATTCCATTGTTACTCTGTGCCTCACTGTCCATTCCATTGTTACTCTGTCTCACTGTCCACTCCATTGTTACTCTGCCTCACTGTCCATTCCATTGTTACTCTGCCTCACTGTCTATTCCAATGTTACTCTGTTCCTCACTGTCCATTCCATTGTTACTCTACCTCACTGTCTATTCCATTGTTACACAGACACAGACACAGAAACCCTACAGTGCCCATCGTGTCTGCTCTGACCACAATCCCAGGCCCTACCCTCTTATCCCTACATATTTACCCGCTAATCCCTCTAACCTACGCATCTAAGGACACTAAGGGGCAATTTTAGCATTGCCAATCAACCTAACCTGCACATCTTTGGACTGTGGGAGGAAACCGAAGCACTACGAGGAAACCCACGCAGACACGAAGAGAATGTGCAAACTCCACACAGACAGCGACCCAAGCCGGGAATCGAACCCAGGTCCCTGGAGCTGTGAAGCAGCAGTGCTAACCAGTGTGCTACCGTGCCGCCCACTCTGTGCTGTTACTCTGTGCCTCACTCTCCATTCCACTGTTACTCTGCCTCAGTGTCCATTCCATTGTTACTCTGCCTGAGTGTCCATTCCATTGTCACTCTTTGTTTCACTGTCCATTCCATTGTTACTCTGTGTCTCAGTGTCCATTCCATTAGTACTCTGCCTCACTGTCCATTCCGTTGTTACTCTGCCTCACTGTCCACTCCATTGTTACTCTGTGCCTCACTGTCCATTCCGTTGTTACTCTGTCTCACTGTCCACTCCATTGTTACTCTGCCTCACTGTCCATTCCATTGTTACTCTGCCTCACTGTATATTCCATTGTTAATCTGTGCCTCATCGTCCGTTCCATTGTTACTCTGTGTATCACTGCCCATTCCATTGTTACTCTGCCTCACTGTCCATTCCATTGTTACTCTGCCACACCGTCTATTCCATTGTTACTCTGCCTCACTGTACATTCCATTGTTAATCTGTGTCTCACCATCCATTCCATTGTTACTCTGTGCCTCACTGTCCATTCCATTGTTACTCTACCTCAGTGTCCATTCCATTGTTAACCTCTGTCTCACTGTCCATTCCATTGTTACTCTGTGCCTCACTGTCCATTCCATTGTTACTCTGTGTCTCACCATCCATTCCATTATTACTCTGTGTCTCGCCGTCCATTCCATTGTTACTCTGTGCCTCGCTTTCCATTCCATTGTTACTCTGCCTCACCGACCATTCCATTGTTACTCTGTGCCTCACTGTCCATTCCATTGTTACTCTGTCTCACTGTCCACTCCATTGTTACTCTGCCTCACTGTCCATTCCATTGTTACTCTGCCTCACTGTCTATTCCAATGTTACTCTGTTCCTCACTGTCCATTCCATTGTTACTCTACCTCGCTGTCTATTCCATTGTTACACAGACACAGAAGCCCTACAGCGCAGAAAGAGGCCATTTGGCCCATCGTGTCTGCTCTGACCACAATCCCACCCAGGCCCTACCCTCTTATCCCTACATATTTACCCGCTAATCCCTCTAACCTACGCATCTAAGGACACTAAGGGGCAATTTTAGCATTGCCAATCTACCTAACCTGCACATCTTTGGACTGTGAGAGGAAACCGGAGCACCCGGAGGAAACCCACGCAGACACGAAGAGAATGTGCAAACTCCACACAGACAGTGACCCAAGCCGGGAATCGAACCCAGGTCCCTGGAGCTGTGAAGCAGCAGTGCTAACCAGTGTGCTACCGTGCCGCCCACTCTGTGCTGTTACTCTGTGCCTCACTCTCCATTCCATTGTTACTCTGCCTCAGTGTCCAGTCCATTGTTACTCTGCCTGAATGTCCATTCCATTGTCACTCTTTGTTTCACTGTCCATTCCATTGTTACTCTGTGTCTCAGTGTCCATTCCATTATTACTCTGCCTCACTGTCCATTCCGTTGTTACTCTGCCTCACTGTCCACTCCATTGTTACTCTGTGCCTCACTGTCCATTCCGTTGTTACTCTGTCTCACTGTCCACTCCATTGTTACTCTGCCTCACTGTCCATTCCATTGTTACTCTGCCTCACTGTATATCCCATTGTTAATCTGTGCCTCATCGTCCGTTCCATTGTTACTCTGTGTATCACTGCCCATTCCATTGTTACTCTGCCTCACTGTCCATTCCATTGTTACTCTGCCACACCGTCTATTCCATTGTTACTCTGCCTCACTGTCCATTCCATTGTTACTCTGTGCCTCACTGTCCATTCCATTGTTACTCTGTGCCTCTCTGTCCATTCCATTGTTACTCTGTGCCTCACTGTCCATTCCATTGTTTCTCTCTGCCTCACTGTCCATTCCATTGTTTCTCTCTGCCTCACTGTCTATTCCATTGTTACTCTGCCTCACTGTCCATTCTATTGTTACACTGTGTCTCACTGTCCATTCCATTGTTACTCTGCCTCACCGTCCATTCCATTGTTAACCTCTGACTCACTGTCCATTCCAATGTTACTCTGCGTCTCACCGCCCATTCCATTGTTACTCTGTCTCACCATCCATTCCATTGTTACTCTGCCTCACTGTCCATTCCATTGTTACTCTCTGCCTCACTGTCCATTCCATTGTTACTCTGTGCCTCTCTGTCCATTCCATTGTTACTCTGTGTCTCACTGTCCATTCCGTTGTTACTGTGTGCCTCGCTGTCCATTCCATTGTTGCTCTGCCTCACTGTCTATTCCATTGTTACTCTGCCTCACTGTCCATTCCATTGTTATTCTGTGCCTCACTGTCCATTCCATTGTTACTCTGCATCACCATCCATTCCATTATTACTCTGTGCCTCACTGTCCATTCCATTGTTACTCTACCTCAGTGTCCATTCCATTGTTACTCTGTGCCTCACTGTCCATTCCCTTGTTACTCTGTGCCTCACTGTCCATTCCATTGTTACTCTGCCTCACTGTCCATTCCATTGTTATTCTGTGCCTCACTGTCCATTCCATTGTTACTCTGCCTCACTGTCCATTCCATTGTTATTCTGTGCCTCACTGTCCATTCCATTGTTACTCTGCATCACCATCCATTCCATTGTTACTCTGTGCCTCACTGTCCATTCCATTGTTACTCTACCTCAGTGTCCATTCCATTGTTACTCTGTGCCTCACTGTCCATTCCCTTGTTACTCTGTGCCTCACTGTCCATTCCATTGTTACTCTGTGCCTCACTGTCCACTTCATTGTTACTCTGTCTCAGTCACCCCTGCATTGTTATTCACACTTTGTCTCACTGTCTCCTGTATTGTTACGCTGCTGCTCACTCTGTTCCTCACGAGGTTCGCTGCTGGAGTGTATTTACCGTAATAGTGGTTAAAGATTTGGATCAAAACCAAAAACACAGTTTCTAAATTTGGGAATGACATCAAATTATGCTGGTTGGTCAGTATAGCAGGGGCTTCAACAAGTTACAAGAGGACATTAATAAACCAGCAGAATAGGCACATGATTGTCGAATGAAGTTCAGATAAATGTATGGTGTTAGATTTGTTAGAAACATAGAAACATAGAAGATAGGAGCAGGAGGAGGCCATTTGGCCCTTCGGGGCTGCTCCACCATTCATTACAATCATGGCTGATCATCCAACTCAATAGCCTAATCCTGCTTTTTCCCCATAACCTTTGATCCCGTTCACCCCAAGTGCTATATCCAGCCGCCTGGATGTTTTGGCATCAACTACTTCCTGTGGTTATGAATTCCACAGGCTCACCGCTCATTGGGTGAAGAAATGTCTCCTCATCTCCGTCCTAAATGGTCTACCCTGAATCCTCAGACTGTGACCCCTGGTTCGGGACTCCCCACCATCGGGAACATCCTCCCTGCATTTACCCTGTCTAGTCCTGTTAGAATTTCATGAGTCTCTATGAGTTCCCCCCTATTTCGTCTGAACTCCAGCGAAAACAACCCTAACTTAGTCAATCTCTCCTCATACATCAGTCCCACCATCCCCAGAATCAGCCTGGTAAACCTTCGCTGCACTCCCTCGAGAGCAAGAACATCCTTCCTCAGAAAAGGAGACCAAAACTGCGCACAATACTCTAGGTGTGGCCTCACCAAGTCCCTGTATAATTGCAACAACACATCCCCGCTCCTGTGCTCGAAACCTCTCGCAATGAAGGCCAACATGCCATTTGCCTTCCTTACCGCCTGCTGCATCTGCATGCTTACCTTCAGCGAGTGGTGCACAAGGACACCCAGGTCCCACTGCACACTCCCCTCTCCCAATTTACAACCATTCAGGTTTTTGCTTCCAAAGTGAATAACCTCACATTTGTCCAAATTATACCGCATCTGCCATTGATTAGGAAGTAAGAAGTTTAACAACACCAGGTTAAAGTCCAACAGGTTTATTTGGTAGCAAAAGCCACACAAGCTTTCGAGGCTCTGAGCCCCTTCTTCAGGCGCACACACAAGGACGGCCTCAACCGGGATATTGGGTTTATGTCACACTATTTCACATAAATATTTCTGCTTTTTTCCTCCTGAGTCTTTATCATGCGATCCTAGAATCAGAATTTATGTCACACTATTTGTAACTCCCACAGTTGCGTGGACCTGCAGAGTTTCACTGGCTGTCTTGTCTGGAGACAATACACATCTTTTTAGCCTGTCTTGATGCTCTCTCCACTCCCATTGTTTTGTTTCTTAAAGACTGGATTAGTTGTAAGTATTCGCATTCCAACCATTATTCATGTAAATTGAGTCTGTGTCTTATAAGTTCTGTTTGTGAACAGAATTCCCACTCACCTGAAGAAGGGGCTCAGAGCCTCGAAAGCTTGTGTGGCTTTTGCTACCAAATAAACCTGTTGGACTTTAACCTGGTGTTGTTAAACTTCTTACTGTGTTTACCCCAGTCCAACGCCGGCATCTCCACATCTTGATTAGGAAGGACAGGGAAGTCACTTATTAGTTGGAGGTGCAATATCAGGTGTGGCAGAGGAATAACAGGATCTCAGAGCACAAATACATCATTCACTAAACATTACACCACAGGTTAGCAAGACTGGAAGAAAGCAGCAGGCTTTATTTCCAGTAGATTACAATTAAGAAGTGGGGGAGTACTAAAAGCTGAGGAGGTTGGGGTTAATATACATCAAAGAACAAAGAAAAGAACAGGCCCTTCGGCCCTCCAAGCCCGTGCCGATCATGATGTCCTAACTAAGCTAAAAAAAAACCTTCTGCCCTTAGTTGGTCCATATCCCTCTATTCCTCTATTCCCTCCCTATTCATGTACCCATCCAGATGCCTCTTAAATGTTGTTAATGTGCCCGCTTCCACCACCTTCTCGAGCACCACATTCCAGGCACTCACCACTCTCTGCATGAACAACTTTCCCCGCACATCTCCCTTAAACTTTCCCCCTCTCACGTTGAACCTGTGCCCCTTGTAATTGGCAGATCCACCCTGGGAAAAAAGCCTCCGACTATCCACGCTGTCTATGCCTCTCATAATTTTGTAGACCTCTATTGGGTCTCCCCTCAGCCTCCGTCTTTCCAGTGAAAACAATCCTAGTTTTTGAACTTTAAACTTATGAAATGTTTTGAGAAAGTAGATACAGAGTGGACAACTGAGAGAATGTTTCCTCTCGTGGGGAAGAGCATAAGTAGAGGCCATCAATTTAAGATAGTCACCAAGAAATCCAATCGAGAATTCAGAAGAAATGTCTTCACCCAAAGAGAGATGAGAATGTGGAACTCGCCACCACAGGGAGACGTTGAAGTGAACCGTATGGACACTAAGCTGGGTGGCAATGTGTGCTGTGAGGAGGATGCTCAGAGGTGCAGGGTGACTTGGACAGGCTGGCTGAGTGGGCAAATACTTGGCAAATGTGAGGTTATCCACTTTGGTGGCATAAACAGGAAGGAGAATTATTATCTGAATGGTGGCAGTTTTGGAAGTGCAGCGTGACCCGGGTGTCATGGTGGAACAGTCGCTGAAGGTTGGCATGCAGGTACAGCAGGCAGTGAGGAAAGCTAATGGCATGCTGGCCTTCATAGCAAGAGGATTTGAGTATAGGAGTAAGGATGTCTTGCTGCAGTTATACAGGGCCTTGGTGAGGTCACACCTTGAGTGTTGTGTGCAGCTTTGGTCTCCTAGTCTGAGGAAGGACATTCTTGCCATTGAGGGAGTCCAGTGAAGGTTCACCAGACTGATACCCGGAACGGCAGGACTGACATATGAAGAGAGACTGGATCAACTGAGCTTGTACTCACTGGAATTTAGAAGAATGAGAGGGGATCCCGTAGAAACATATAAAATCCTGATGGGACTGGACAGGCTGGATGTGGGAAGAATGGTCCTGATGTTGGGGAAGTCCAGAACTAGGGGGTCACAGTCTAAGAATAAGGGGTAAGTCATTCAGGACTGAGATGAGGAAGAACTTCTTCACTCAGAGACTTGTGAACCTGTGGCATTCTCTACCACAGAAAGCTGTTGGGGCCAAATCATTAGATATGTTCAAGAGGGAACTGGACGTGGCCCTTGTGGCTAAAGGGATCAAGGGGCATGGGGAGAAAATGGGAGTGGGATACTGAAAGTGCATGATCAACATTGGTCATATTGAATGGTGGTGCAGGCTCGAAGGGCTGAATAGCCTACTCCTGCACCTATTTTCTATGTTCCTATGACCAATTTAAGGGGAAGATGGATGAGGGAGAAGGGAATCGAGTGTTACAGTGACAGAAGTAGGTGAGAAAAGATGGAAGAAGGCTTGAGTTGGGCACAAACACCGACATGGACTTGTTGGGCCGAATGGCCTGTTTCTGCATCTGATATCCTCGGTGACCCTAGTAATTGCCCCTTGCATTGATATTCTGTTTCTCGCTGTCTCCTGTGTTTTTACTCTGCACCTCATTTCCTCCTACATAAGGGATGTCTACCTGCCCCCAGCTGCTGGGGAGGAACTCGGAAAGAATCATAGAATCCTGACAGTGCAGAAGGAGGCCATTCATCCCATCGAGTCTACGCTGACAACAATCCCACCCAGTCCCTACCCCCGTAACCCCATGTGTTTACCCTTCTAAACCCCTGACACTAAGGGGCAATTTAGCACGGCCAATCCACACAATCTGCACATCTTTGGACTCTGGGGGGAAACCAGAGCACCCAGAGGAAACTCACGCAGACATGGGGAGTGTTAGGAATGGGTTAACTGCAACCTTCCACTTCAGACCTCATTTGTATGTTAATTGTTTAATAGCACTCACCGGGATATATAAAGGGGTTACAGGTGGCACTGGGTGTTGGGTGTGTGTGGAGTTATAAGAGAATAAAGTGAATTTGTGAAGAAGCTGGACTTGCATCATCTTTTATTACTGGACTGTAACTGAGAGGCCTAACAGGGAGAACATGCGAACACCGCACAGACAGTCACCCGAGGCTGGGATTGAATCCGGGTCCCTGGCACTGTGAGGCAGCAGTCCGAACCATTGTGCTACCGTGCCGTCCTAGTTGGAACTAGACAGGTCACAACCTTTGACCTATCCCAGTCCATAGAATAGAATCCTTAGTGTAGAAGGAGGCCATTCAGCCCATCGAGTCTGCACCGACAACAATCCCACCCAGGCGCTATCCCAGCAACCCCATGTATTTACCCTTCTAATCCCCTTGACACTAAGGGGCAATTTAGCATGGCCAATCCATCCAACCCGCACATCTTTAGATGGTGGGAGGAAACCGGAGCACCCGGAGGAAACTCCACACAGACAGTGACCCGAGCCGGGAATCAAACCCCAGGTCCCTGGCATTGTGAGGCAGCAGTGCTAACCACTGTGCCACCATGTCACCTGAGGGGGAAGGGATTAATCCAGCTGCCGCGGCTCAGGTTGGAACCAACAAAGAAGGCCGGATATTGGGCCCTGGTGAAAGAGTATCAGGAGTTAGGCTCTAAATTAAAAAGCAGGGCCTCAAGGGTAATAATCTCTGGATTATTGCCCAAGCCAGGTCCAGATTGCCATGGGATTGACTTAACATGCGGCTGAAGGGCTGGTGTGGGAAAGAGGGCTTCCTTTTCAGAGGGCACAGGCACTCGTTCCAACACAGGGGAAGTTGTACTGATGGAGCAAGCTCCACCTGAACCGGGGTGGAACCTGAGTCCTCACGGAAAGCGGAAATGGGGAGGTGGCAAAGGCTTTAAATTAGTAAGGTGCGGGGGGAAGGATCAATAGAAATGAAAATAGTCTGGATGTCATTAAAACAGGAAAAAAAGAGCATGGGAAAGGATTAAAATAAGGGAGGACATTGATGGCAAAGGAGTAAAGAGAGTTAAAGAACAGGAGTCTCAAAAAGATGGTTAAACATAAAGTGAGAGGAAATCTTATTAAAAATGAATAAAAATGTCTGGACAGCAGTGCACATTCTGTCTAATAAAACAGGAGCTGGAGGCAATCGTGTATTGAAAGGAACCAGTCGGGATTACTGAGGCATGTCTACAGTAAAATCAGAACTGGGAATCAAACGCGGCAGGTGTAACGTATATTTTTAAAAGATAGCGAGGGAACACAGGGCAGTCGAGTAGTAATACTTACTCAGGATATCATGCAGCAGAACAAAAGAGATGCAATTGTCAGCCCGACAGAATTACGAACGTATAAAATAGGAGCAGGAGGAGGCCATTCGGCCCTTCGAGCCTGCTCTGCCATTCATTCTGATCATGGCTGATCATCCAACTCAATAGCCTAATCCCCGCCTTCCCCTCCCCCCAACCCGTATCCTTTGATCACTTTCTCTCCAAGAGCTATATCTAATTGCTTCTTGAAAACATTCAATGTTTTGGCCTCAATTACTTTCTGTGGTAGTGAATTCCACAGGCTGGCCACTCTCTGAGTGAAGAAATCTCCTAAGCTTTGTCCTAAATGGTCTACCCTGTATCCTCAGACTGTGACCTCCCCACCCACAGTTCTGGACTCCCCCACCATTGGGAACATCCTCCTTGCATCTACCCCGTCTAGTCCTGTTGGAATTTTATAGGTTTCTATGAGATTCCTTCCTTATCCTTCTGAGCTCCAGCGAATACCAACCGACTCAATGGAGAGATGGAGAATGAAGTTGATTTGGTGACTCGGATGCTGAATCTTAATAAAGGAAACTATGAAGATATGAGGCGTGAGTTGGCCTTGATAGATTGGGGAGAGTTACTTAAAGGGATGACAGTGGATAGGTAATGGCAAACATTCAAGGAACACATGGGGGAACTACAGCGCCTGTTTATTCCTGTCTGGCACAAAAGTAAAATGGGTAAGAGGGCTAATCCATGGCAAACAAATGAAATTAGAGAGAGTATCCGATCTAAGGAAGAAGCATACAGATTGGCCAAGAAAAATAATAGGTCTGAGGATTGGGAGCAGGTTAGAATTCAGCAAAGAAGGACCAAGGGATTGATTAAGAAGGGGAAAGTATAGTATGAAAGTAAGCTTGCAGGGAACAAAATGACTGACGTTCAGAGTTTCTATAGATACATGAAGAGAAAGAGGTCGGTGAAGACAAATGTAGGTCCCCTACAGACAGAAACGGGGGAATGTATAATTGGGGACAAAGAAATGGCCGAGCAACTGAATACATACTTTGGTTCTGTCTCCACAAAAAGAGGACACAAATTAAATGCCAGAAATGTTGGAGAATGCAAGATTTAGTGAGGGAAGAACTGAGGGAGATCAATATTAGTAGAGAAATGGTGCTGGGAAAATTGATGGGATTGAAGGTGGAAAAATCCCCAGGGCCTGATAATCTACATCCTAGAGTACTTAAGGAAGTGGCTCTAGAAATAGTGAATGCATTGTTGGTCATCTTCCAGGATTTTATAGACTCTGTAACAGCCCCTGCAAATTGGAGGGTAGCTAATGTCACTCCAATATTCAAAAAGGGAGGTAGAGAGAAAACAGGGAATTATAGACCAGTAAGCTTAACATCAGTAGTGGGGAAAATTCTCGAATCCATTATCAAGGACTTTATAGCAGAACATTTAGAAAGCAGTGGCAGGATCAGACAGAGTCAGCATGGATTTATGAAGGGGAAATCATGCTTGACAAATACGTTGGAATTCTTTGAAGATGTAACCAGTAGAGTTGAGAAGGGGGAAACCAGCCGATGTGGTATATTTGGACTTTCAGAAAGCATTTGACAAAGTCCCGCACAAGAGATTATCATGCAAGATTAAAGCGCATGGGATTGGAGGAAGTGTAAATTGGTTGGCAGGGAGGGAACAAAGAGTAGGAATTAATGGGTGCTTTTCAAATTGGCAGACAGTAACAAGTGGGGTGCCACAGGGATCGATGCTGGGACCCCAGCTATTCACAATATATATTAATGATTTGGAAGAGGGAACAAAATGTAACATCTCAAAGTTTGCAGATGATACCAAGTTGTGTGGGAGGGTGAACTGTGACGAGAGTGCAGAGATCCTTCAGAATGATCTAGACAGGTTGGGTGAATGGTCAAATCAATGGCAGATGCAGTACAATTTGGATAAATGTGAGATTATTCACTTTGGAAGCAAAAATAAGAAGGCAGATTACTACCTGAATGGCTGTAAATTGGGAGAGGGGAGTGTGCAGCGGGACCTGGGTGTCCTTGTGCACCAGTCGATGAAGGTAAGCATGCAGGTGCAGCAGAAGGTAAAGGAGGCAAATGGTATGTTGGCCTTCATTGTGAGAGGTTTCGAGTACAGGAGCAGGGATGTGTTGCTGCAATTATACAGGGCCTTGGTGAGGCCACACCTAGAGTATTGTGTGCAGTTTTGGTCTCCTTTTCTGAGGAAGGATGTTCTTGCTCTCGAGGGAGTGCAGCGAAGGTTTACCAGGCTGATTCCGGGGATGGTGGACTGATGTATGAGGAGAGATTGACTAGGTTAGGATTGTTTTCGCTGGAGTTCAGATGAATGAGTGAGGATCTCATAGAGACTTATAAAATTCTAACAGGACTAGACAGGGTAAATGCAGGGAGGATGTTCCCGATGGTGGGGGAATCCAGAACCAGGGGGTCACACTCTGAGGATTCAGGGTAGACCATTTAGGACAGAAGTGAGGAGACATTTCTTCACCCAAAGAGTGGTGAGCCTGTGGAATTCATTACCACAGGAAGTAGTTGATGCCAAAACATTGAATGTAATCAAGAGGCGGCTGGAAAAAGCACTTGGGGCAAATGGGATCAAAGATTATGGGGAGAAAGCAGGATTAGGCTATTGAGTTGGATGATCAGCCATGGTCGTAATGAATGCCGGAGCAGGCTCGGAGGGCTGAATGGCCTCCTCCTGCTCCTACCTTCTATGTTTCAATGTTTCTATGTTTCAATCTCTCCTCATATGTCAGTCCTACTATTCCGGGAATCAGCCTGGTAAACCTTCGCTGCATTCCCTCTAGAACAAGAATATTCTTCCTCAGTTAAGAAGACCAAAACTGCACACAACACTCCAGGTGTGGCCTCACCGAGGCCCTGTATAATTGCATTCAGACATTCCTGTTCCTGTACTCGAATTCTCTCACTATGAAGGCCAACATACCATTTGCCTTCTTTACTGCTTGCTGAACCTGCGTGCTTACTTTCAGTAACTGGTGCACAATGACACCCAGGTCCCACTGCACACTCCCCTCTCCAAATTTATGGCCAAATGGTCATAATGCATATCCATATGGATCCATATGGTTAGAGATAAAAGTTAAAGGGTCAACCACACAATGATAGTCTACAGACCACCTCGTAGTGGAAGGGAAATGGAGGAAGAAATCTGCCGACAAATTATGGAATTGAGTAAAACACATAGGATTATAAACACAGAGGAATTCAATGACACTGATGGTAATTAGGAAGAATAGTTAGGAAAAGGGGCTAAGGAAATGGAGTTCCTACAGAATGTACAAAACTCCTTCCTAACCCAAAAAATCCAACAAGGAAAGATTCACTATTGGATTCAGTAATAGGGAATGAACCAGGGTAGATTCGAGAAGTAAAAGTAGGGGAGCATCTCAGCAATGGGGACCAAAATATAAACAGGCCTTCAGAAGATTACAGAGAAGGATACGAGTAAGATGAAAGACAGGTTAATACATTGGAAAAATGTTGATTTTGAGGGCTGTGAATAAACCTTCTGAGGGATGGTGGTGGGTGGGGGAAGGTGGAATGGGAAACAATATTGCAATGATGCAGAACAACAATAGAAATAATTTAACAAGGTCATGGGCTCAACTACAACTCCTGTGCTGTACTGTTGGAGGCGGTACCTTTCAGATAAGAGGTTAGCCCCAGACCCCAGCTATCTGCTTGGCAAGATGTAAAATATTCAAGAGCACTATTTTGAAGAAGAACAAGGCAATTTTCTCTGGTGTCCTAGTTAATAGTTAATTCTCAGTCAACACCACAAAATGCGGTTTTGTGACACAGTGGTTAGCACTGCTGCCTCACAGCGCCAGGGACTCGGTTTCGATTCCTGGCTCAGGTCACTGTGTGGAGTTTGCACGTTCTCCTTGTGTCTGCGTGGGTTTCCTCCAGATGCTCCGGTTTCCTCCCACAGTCTGAAAGACGTGCTGGTTAGGTGCAAGGGCCATGCTAAATTCTCCCTCAGTGAACCCGAACAGGCACCAGAGTGTAGCGACTAGCGGATTTTCACAGTAACTTCATTGCAGTGTTAATGTATACCTACTTGTGACACTAATAAATAAACTTAAAACAGATAATCTGGTCATTTTCATATTGCTGTTGGTGGGAGGTTGTTGTACACAAGTTGGCCTCCATGTTTCCTACATTCAAGCAGTACTGCACTCTACTATGCCTTTTTTCTCCAATTCTACTATGCTTCTATAGACTGTGCGAGTTGCTAAATGAACTGATGCTTATGAAGTTCATAAGTTCAATGAATATATATTCAGGAAATAGTAGCATGCCCAGGTTGCCATAGAAACATGGAAACATGGGAAATAGAAGCACCCCAAAGATGTGCGGGTTAGATTGATTGGCCATGCTAAATTGCCCCTTAGTGTCAGGGGGACTAGCAGGGTAAATGGGGTAACGGGGATAGGGTCAGGATGGGATTGTGGTCGGTGCAGACTCGATGGGCCAAATGGCCTCTTTCTGCGCTGTTGGGATTCTATGAGTAGGCCATTAGGTCCTGCCATGGTATAGTGACACGGTACTAATGCCAGCGGCTTCCTTCAGTGGCACATTCAAAATGAGCTTGCAATCTCAGATTTCCCTACATGCCTTGATGTACCCCATCCTGTGCTCAAATTCACTTTAGAAATGGATCAGTCTAACTGGCCCCACTTCCTCGCCATGCTGGTTGAGTTACCCGTTAATGGCTCTCCCCTGCCTGTTACAATCCTATCTTCACTGGTCAACATACACATGGGGATTCACATAACTCCACGTGTTATCAGATTGGTCTTTACTGCTGCCTTGTAAATTTGCTCACAGTGCAAGCTTGATGTAGGAACAGAGTGCATCAAAGCTTTCCTGAGGGACAATGGTTACCCTGATCAGATTCATGCTATGTGTCGTGGGTCAAATGGATTAAACACTGCAATTGTATAGGGCATTGGTGAGGCCACAGCTGGAGTATTGTGTGCAGTTTTGGTGTCCTTATCTGAGGAAGGATGTCCTTGCTATAGAGGGAGCACAGCGAAGGTTTACCAGGCTGATTCCTGGGATGGCAGGTCTGTCATATGAGGAGAGACTGAGTCGGTTAGGATTGTATTCACTGGAGTTTAGAAGAGTGAGAGGGGATCACATAGAAACTTATAAAATTCTAACAGGGTTAGACAGGGTAGATTCAGAAAGAAGGTTCCCAATGGTGGGGGAGTCCAGAACTAGGGGTCATAGTTTGAGGATAAGGGGTAAACCTTTTGGAACTGAGGTGAGGAGAAATTTCTTCACCCAGAGGGTGATGAATGTGCGGAATTCACTACCACAGAATGTAGTTGAAGCCAAAGCATTGCCTGATTTCAAAAATAAATTAAATATAGCTCTTGGGCTGAAGGGATCAAGTGATATGGGAAGAAGGGGGATCAGAATATTGAATTTGATGATCAGCCATGAGCAAAATGAATGGTGGAGCAGGCTTGAAGGGCCGAATGGCCTACTCCTGCTTCTAGTTTCTATGTTTCTATATGCTGGATTTTGGACCTGGAAAGTGTCTGGTCAGACTCAAATTATTCTGTAAAGGCAAAGTATCTCAAGGTGTTGAGCAAGTCATTTTGTGCTATACAGTGGCTACACAAATGGTATTTCCGTCAATCCAGAGAGATTCTTTGCCTGCCGCACAGTTGAGTGATATCGCGGATCAGCTTCAATGCCAATGCGATGTCAGGCACATAGGCCACACGTCCAAGTGATTGGCTGATTGAATCAAACTGCATGTTCCTTTGGCTATTCATAATAGTCAGAATACAAACCATCCTCAACCAGCCCACACTGGCAAAACCCAAAACATTTACTGTTAGATGTGATTCTGTGAGTGGGCAGCACTTACTAAACAATCCTGAGTGTGCTCGTAGTTACACAAACAACCAATTTAAGATAATCACAAGCTCATAATGTGGTTCATTTACACTTGCTGGAAGTGGTGTTCTGAAGTTTAAAGTTTATTTATTAGTCACAAGGAAGGCTTACATTAACACTGCAATGAAGTTACTGTGAAATTCCCCGTGTCACCACACTCCGGTGCCAATGCACCTAACCAGCACATCTTTCAGACTGTGGGAGGAAACTGGAGCACCCAGTGGAAACCCATGTAGACATGGGGAGAAGGTGCAGACTCCACACTGACAGTGACCCAAGCTGGGAATCAAACCGGGTCCCTGGCGCTGTGATGTAGCAGTGTTAACCACTCTGCCTGGTGGCACAGTGACCATTAGTGCCATAGTGACTATTGCCGAGTCACCATAGGGACTAGGCAATGGTGACCATTATATTATGGTCACTGTTGCCTGAATGTTCTCCTATTTTGACTTCTTTATGCTGCCCTGGTTAATCCTCCATTACTGAATCCAATATTCATACAAGGGACTAACTCTCAAACAAAGGAATACATTCAAGCCTTGCTTCTTTTTAACATTACCCGGGAGCTTGGGGAGCCATTGTCCCTGTTGCTTTCTCCATGGCAATGCCTCAACCAATCAGAGTTGACTTGCCAACTAACTCTCTGCCACAGAAGGCCATGGAAGGCAAATTACTGAATATATTGAAGAAGGAAATTGATCAATTTCAAGACTCTCAGGCATCAAAGGGAGTTTGGTGTTGAGATAGAGGAGCAGCCATGATCAAATTGAATGATAAAGCAGACTCGATGGGCCGTATGGCAGAGTCCTGCTCCAATTTTCTAAGTTGAGAATCATAGAATCCTACAGTGCAGAAAGAGGCCATTCGGTCCATCGAGTCTGCCCCCACCACAATCCCACCCAGGCCCTGTGCATTTACCCCGAGCTAGTCCCCCTGACACTAAGGGGAAATTTAACGTGGCCAATCCACCTAACCCACACATCTTTGGACTGTGGGAGGAAACCGGAGCACCCGGAGGAAACCCACGCAGACACAGGGAGAACATGCGAACTCCACACAGACGGTGACCCAAGCCGGGAATTCAACCCGGGTCCCTGGCGCTGTGAGGCAGCAGTGCTAACCACTGTGCCACCGTGCAGCTGTGTTTCTAATCAGCATCCTTTTCTCATGTAGTATAGATTGTCCTGACTGTTTGAAATTTGGCGTTTTTGCATTTTTTGCCTGATGAATTCAAGATGAAAAAATTGGCAACACGTCCCTCTTTCCAGCAATATCAAAAAGAAATTGTCTAACCGCCTATAACCTGAGGTCAAATTCAACCTACTTTTAAATAGGTGACATCATGCAATGTATTCCAGGAAATTGGAACAAATGACCAGAGTTCTCCGTTTGAATTCTGCACTTCATTCCCTTTACCGAACTATTGTTAGTTAAAAGAAGAACATCCTTGCTATGGAGGGAGTACAGTGAATGTTTACCAGTCTGATTCCTGGGATGGCAGGTCTGTCGTATGAGCAGAGACTAAGGTGGGATTTTACGGCCTAGCTCATCCTGAAACTGTAAAATACCGCCTGAAGTCAACGAACCTTTCCATGGTCCGCCCCTCACCCGCTCCGATTCCCGTGGCAGGCGGGACGGTAATATTCTGGCTTCAGGCAGTTAGGATTATATTCATTGGAGTTTAGAAGAGTGAGGGGGATCTTAGAGAAACTTATTAAATTCTAACAGGGTTAGACAAGGTGGATTCAGAAATAATGTTCCCAATGGTGGGAGGGAGTCCAGAACTAGGGGATCATAGTTTGGGGATAAGGGGTAAACGTATTAGAACTGAGGTGAGGAGAAATTTCTTCACCCAGAAGTTGGTGAATGTGTGGAATTCACTACCACAGAAAGTAGTTGAGACCAAAACGTTGTCTGATTTAAATAATAATTTAGTTAAAGTTTATCTATTAGTTCACAAGTAGTCTAACATTAACACTGCAATGAGGTTACTGTGAAAATCCCCTAGTCGCCACACTCCAGCGCCTGTTTGGATACGCTGAGGGAGAATTTAGCATGGCCAATCCACCTAACAGCATGTCTTTCACACTGGAAACTGGAGCACTCGGAGGAAACCCACGCAGGCACGAGGAGCATGTGCAAACTACACAGAAAGTGACCCAAAAGCCGGGAATCGAACCCAGGTCCCTGGCGCTGTAAGACAGCAGTCCTAACCACTGTGCCACCGTGCCGCCCATGGCTCTTGGGGCTAATGGGATCAAGGGATATGGGGGGAAGGAGGCAATCAGGATATTGAATTCGTTGATCAGCCGTAATCAAAATGACGGAGCAGGCTCGAAGGGCTGAATGGCCTTCTCCTGCTTCTAGTTGCTATGTTTCTATGTTCTATTGGGTAGGGAAAGAAACACCCTGGATCATGAGGAACAACAACATTTAGGGCAGCCAATGACCTTGAACCCAAGGTCCAATCTGCTGTTTTGGCTTCAGTTTTGGATGCCGAGTCTTGGATAGGATGCATTGGCCTTGGAGTTTACAAAGTTACATTACAAAAACAGGTGACATTCACTGGGTTCACTTTCCCTTGAGCTCAGATGGTTGAGGAGTGACCTGATCGCGGTGTTAAAAATGCTAAAAAGGATTCAACAGCGTGGATACGGAGAAAGTGATTCCACTGATGAGGGAATCATGAGCAGAGAGAAATGATCTTAACGATACGGGGCAGCACGGTGACACAGTGGTTAGCACTGCTGCCTCACAGCGCCAGGGACCCGGGTTTGGTTCCAGCCTCGGGTCACTGTCTGTGTGGAGTCTGCATGTTCTCCCCGTGTCTGTGTGGGTTTCCTCCGGGTGCTCCGGTTTCCTTCCAAAGTCCAAAGATGAGCAGGTTAGGTGGATTGGCCGTGCTAAATTGACCCTAGTGTCAGGGGGATCAGAGGGGTGAATATCTGGGGTTGTAGAGATATTTGATTTATTATTGTCACGTGTATTAATATACAGTGAAAAGTATTGTTTCTTGTGTGCTATACAAAGCATACCGTTCATAGAGAAGGAAAGGAGAGAGTGCAGAATGTAGTGTTACAGTCAGAGCTAGAGTGTAGAGAAAGATCAACTTAGTGCGAAGTAGGTCCATTCAAAAGCCTGATGGCAGCAGGGAAGAAGCTGTTCTTGAGTCGGTTGGTACGTGACCTCAGACTTTTGTATCTTTTTCCCGAAGGAAGAAGGTGGAAGAGAGAATGTCCGGGGTGCGTGGGGTCCTTAATTATGCTGGCTGCTTTGCCGAGGCAACGGGAAGTGTAGACAGAGTCAATGGATGGGAGGCTGGTTTGCGTGATGGACTGGCTAGGGCCTGGGTGGGATTGTGGCCAGTGCAGGAACAATGGGCCGAATGTCCTCCTTCTGCACTGAAGGGATTCTATGATTCTAAGTTGTTCGGGATTGAAAGCGAGAAAGTGTTTTGTCAGGAAAAAGGGTGGTGGGAATCTGGAACTTCCCTCGCCCAAAGTCTGTGTGTGCCAGTGCTGAGATCATAGCAATGAAGCAATCGGAGCAATTAATTGTTCCTTCGAAACTCCGCACATAGCATCGGGTTTGTCAGACAGGCGAGGGGGGAAATGTTCGCAGAGCTGAAAACCACTCAACATTCATATTCGGGAAATGTCGGGGCTTTGGGGGCGGTTACGTTTGGGGTGCATGGGGTCAGGAGGGAGTCAGACTTTACGAAGCAGTCATTGTCGCCAGATCTTTTCTAATAGTGTCGAGATTGTGCGAGCCTGCAGCTGTGCAATAAGAGGGCTGGTGTTTCTCATTTGGGTTTAAGTATGCTGTCAGAGCAGCCTTTATCCTGCCTTGGTTTATGAGCTGAGAGGTTACAATGTGTCCTAAATATTGAGATTTTAAAATTGGAAAATAATAAAAAGAGGAGAGACCTCACTGGAAGTGCAAAGTCTTGCTGCTATAATGGAGATCCTTTACGTTAAACATGACCAGGTTATTTATCGCCCTCCTGACTGGCTATAATGTGTGCAGGTATATATTGTCGTAACCCTAACATTGAAGTGGCGCAGAGGGTTACTTGACACTTAATGAAACTGGTGTTTCTGCACTCGTTGTTGATTGTTATCTTCACCCTTCCCTGTCCCTCTGTGAGTTGCAAGATACCCTTACTACACAAAGCCTGGGTCAAGGGAGGCAGGAGGGAGGGAGGGAGGGAGGGGGAGATGAGGGTCTGCGGCATTCTCCAGCAGCATGGCGAATGTGGTTTGTGGCACTAAACCATCTCACTTTTTAAGAAATTCATTTGTGGGGCATGGGCATCGCTGGCTGGCCAGAATTTATTGCCCATCCCTAGTTGCCTGTGAACTGAGTGGCTTGCTCGCAGGGCCATTTCAGAGAGTCAACCACATTGCTGTGGCTCTGGAGTCACATGTAGGCCAGACCAGGTAAGGACGGTAGATTTCCTTCCCTAAAGGACATTAGTGAACCAGATGGGTTTTTCCAACAATCAACAATGATTTCATGATCATCAGTAGATTCTTAATTCCAGATTTTTTTATTGAATTCAAATTCCATCAGCTGCTGTGGCAGGATTCGAACCCGGGTCCTCAGACTATTAGCTGAGTCTCTGGATGAATAGTTTAGTGATAATACCACCAGGCCATCGCCTCTTTTTGCAGAAGCAGAAACTGCCTATCAGCACTGTGGGTGTTCCTAAACCACAGGCAACTCGCTACCACCTTCTTAAAGATGATAAAGGGTAGCCAATAAATGCTAGTCTAGCCAATAATACCCACACCCCATGAACAAATGATAAAACACAGAAGACAAAGAACATTGGCCAAAAAATATTTTAAAAATAGCAGCGCCATGAAGAGCAGAAAGGAAATTCTGGAAAATTCCTCTCCGATCTCCTCTGCTGACCGAAACAAGCGCAGGAGATCATATTTATCAAGTGTTAACTGTTAGTCCACTGGCCTCCTTCGCAATGTCATCTCTGCCATAGCCAAAGGCCAGCCTAGTTCACAGGGCGGCACGGTGGCACAGTGGTTAGCACTGCTGCCTCACAGCGCCAGGGACCTGGGTTCAATTCCCGGCTTGGGCCACTGTCTGTTTGGAGTTTGCACGTTCTCCCCGTGTCTGCGTGGGTTTCCTCCGGGCGCTCCGGTTTCCTCCCACAATTTGAAAGACGTGCTGGTTAGGTGCATTGGCCATGCTAGATTCTCCCTCAATGTACCCGAACAGGCGCCGGAGTGTGGCGACTAGGGAATTTTCACAATAACGTCATTGCAGTGTTAATGTAAGCCTACATGTGACACTAATATCTTATCTTGTTCACTTCTAGTTAGATAAATAAATCGTTACGTGCGGATTTTAGGGAGAGTGTCAGCGAGAGAGTCTGCACGTTCTCCCCGTGTCTGCGTGGGATTCCTCCGGGTGCTCTGGTTTCCTCCCACAGTCCAAAGACATGCTGGTGAGGTGCATTGGCCGTGCTAAATTTTCCCTCAGTGTACCCGAACAGGCGCCGGAGTGTGGCGACATGGGGATTTTCACAGTAACTTCATTGCAGTGTCAATGTAAGCCTACTTGTGACACTAATAAATAAACTAAAACTAGTTCCTGTGAAAGACACTCAGAGATCAGCAGCCACCCTCAAATACATCCCAGCTGAATTTCTGTCCTTGCTGCAGTCCCTTGTTCTCTCCCCTCCCCCACCCTGGAATTTTCCCTCATCCCGGGATGATGCTTGAAATCCAACCACTGTCACTGTGCGGGAGTGACACAGTCCTCTCATTCGATAACAGTTGAGAGACTGTAAACCTCAGACTTTATAGGAAACAGTTACCATATGGATCAGTGTTGTTAGTATTAAACTCATTCATTGGTAAATACTGGCAAGTGCTGTCAGTAGTCAGAGCATGCATTGTACATTAACGATCTGGACGTGACTGGAGGGGGTATGATCAGTAAGTTCGCAGGTGACACAAAAATTGTTGGTGTGGGAAATAGTGAGGAGCAAGGCCTTAGAGTTCAGGACGATATAGACGGGCTGGCCAGATGGGCAGAACTGTGGCAAATGGAATTTAACCCTGAAAAGTGTCAGGTAATGCATTTTGGGAGGACTGGCAAGGGAATATACAATGTATGGCCGGACCCTAGAAGTACAAAGGATCAGAGGGACCTTGGTGTGCATCGGTGCCTCACAGCGCCAGGGACCCAGGTTCAATTCCGGCCTCGGGTCACTGTTTCTGTGGAGTCTGCACGTTCTCCCCATGTCTGCGTGGGTTTCCTCCGGGTGCTCTGGTTTCCTCCCACACTCCAAAGCTCTACAAGTTAGGTTGATTGGCCACGCTAAATTAATCGATGGGCTGAATGGCCTCCTTCTGTACTGTAGTGATTTTATGATTCTATGTCCATAGATCTCTGAAGATAACCGGACAGGTAGATAAGGTGGTTAAGGAAGGCACAATGGGATACTTGCCTTTATTAACTTAGATATTGAATGTAAGAGCAAGGAGATACGGATTTGATTTGATTTATTATTGTCACATGTATTAGTATACAGTGAAAAATATTGTTTCTTGCGCGCTATACAGGCAAAGCATACCGTTCATAGAGAAGGAAAGGAGAGAGTGCAGAATGTAGTGATAGAATATGATAGAATCCCTACAGTACAGAAAGAGGCCATTCGGCCCATCGCATCTGCACCGACCACAATCCCACCCAGGCCCTACCCCCATTTCCCTACATATTTTACCCACTAATCCCTCTAACCTACGCATCTCAGGACACTAAGGAGCAATTTTAGCATGGCCAATCGACCTAACCCACACATCTTTGGACTGTGGGAGGAAACCGGAGCACCCGGAGGAAACCCACGCAGACACAAGGAGAATGTGCAAACTCCACACAGAGAGTGACCCAAGCCAGGAATCGAACCCAGGTCCCTGGAGCTGTGAAGCAGCAGTGCTAACCACTGTGCTGCTGTGCCGCCCTGTGTGTTACAGTCATAGCTCGGGTGTAGAAAAAGATCAACTTAATGCAAGGTAGGTCCATTCAAAAGTCTGACAGCAGCAGGGAAGCTGTTCTTGAGTCGGTTGGTACGTGACCTCAGACTTTTGTACTCAAGTCTCTTGAGTGGGTCTTGAACCCACAACCGACTGACTCTGAGGCAGGAGTGCTACCCACTGCCACAGGTCATTAAGTGGAAGCAGAAAGTTTCCACTATGACTCAGGAACAGCTTCCCTGCTGCTGTCAGACTTTTGTATCCTTTTCCTGACGGAAGAAGGTGGAAAAGAAAAAGTCAGGGGTGTGTTGGACCATAATTATACTGGCTGCTTTTCCGAGGCAGTGGGAAATGAGACAGAGTCAATGGATGGGAGGCAGGTTTGTGTGATGGATTGGGCTACATTCACGACCTTTTGTAGTTCCTTGCGGTCTTGGGCAGAGCAGGGGCCATACCAAGCTGTGATACAACCAGAAAGAATGATTTCTATGGTGTATCTGTAAAAGTTGGTGAGAGTCATAGCTGACATGCCAAATTTCCTGTGTCTTCTGAGAAAGTAGAGGCATTGGTGGGCTTCCTTAACTATAGTGTCAGCATGGGGGGACCAGGACAGGTTGTTGGTGATCTGGACACCTAAAAACTTGAAGTTTTCGACCGTTTCTATATCATCTTTCCTTCTCTATGAACTGTACGCATTGTCTGTATAGCACGCAAGAAACAATACTTTTCACTGTATGTTAATACATGTGACAATAATAAATCAAATCAAATCAAATCAAAATGTATTGGTATACAGTGAAAAGTATTGTTCCTTGCACACTATACAGACAAAACATACCGTTCATAAAGTACATAGGGGAGAAGGAAAGCAGAGGGTGCAGAGTGTTGTGTTACAGTCATAGCTAGGCTGTAGAGAAAGATCAGCTAAATATATCGTAGGTCCATTCAAAAGTCTGACAGCAGCAGGGAAGAAGCTGTTCTTGAGTCAGTTGGTACGTGACCTCAGACTTTTGCATCTTTTTCCCGACTCTTTCCACCAAATGTGTAACCTCAGGGACACTCTCAATATGGAATCCAGAGTTGGCCTCGATTTTTGTACTCAAGTCTCTTGAGTGGGTCTTGAACCCACAACTGACTGACTCTGAGGCAGGAGTGCTACCCACTGCCACAGGTCATTAAGTGGAAGCAGAAGGTTTCCACTGTGTAATATGGGTGATATGGGGGTGAGCCCAGTTATAAAAGAACAGGTTCATGATTGCATCTGGACAGAGAGACTCGCTCCCCCCACACCCCAACACCCACCACCACCATCCCCCCCACCCCACCCACCCCCCCCACCCCTCCCCCCACCCCACCCACCACCTCCCCACCCACCCTCCCACCCTACCCACCACCCCACCCACCACCACCACCCCACCCCCCACCCCCACCCACCCTCCCACCCCACCCACCACTGCCACCCCACTCACCGCCACCTCCCTCCACCCCTCCCACTCCTCCCCAACCCCCTTCACCCAGTGCCCTTTGTTTTAATTTGTTACTTTGGAATTCATTGGTTGTTAAATTACTGCAATTATGCATTCAAAGTCATAGAAACAGAATCAGACGTTTTGGCCTCAACTACTTTCTGCAGTAGTAAATTCCACACATTCACCACCCTTTGGGTGAAGAAATTTCCCCTCACCTCAGTTCTAAAAGGTTTATCCCTTATCCTCAAACTAAAACAATACAGCACGGAAACAGGCCCTTCGGCCCAACCGATCCATGCCAACCATGGTGCCCTCTCAGCTAGTCCCAGCTGCCCGCCTTGGGCCCATATCTCTCTAATCCTTTTCCATCCATGTACGTATCCAAATGCTTTTTAAATGTTGCTATTGTACCTGACTCAACCACCTTCTCTGGCAGCTCATTCCATATACCCACTACCCTCTGCGTGAAGAAGTTGCCCCTCAGGTCACTTTTAAATCTTTCCCCTCTCACCTTAAACCTATGGCCTCTTGTTTTCAATTCCACTTCCCCGGGCAAAAGATTCTGGGCAGAATTTTCCACCCTCTACGATTTCCGTGGTGGACGGAACGGTAAAATCCGGCCCTATGCTTTCATCCTATGTATGCCCTCACGATTTTATATACCTCAATAAGGTCACCCCTCATTCTCCTATATTCTAAGGAATAAAGTATTTAGCCTGGCCAACCTCTCCCTATAACTCAGGTCCACCAGTCCTCTTAAATCTTCTTTGCACTGTTTCCAGTTTATCCGATGTCTTTCCATAAGAGGGTGACGAAAACTCTACACAATACTCCAAGTGCGGCCTCACCAACGACTTATACAACTGTAACATAATGTCCCAACTCCTATACTCAATGCCTGACTGATGAAGGCCAGTGTGGCAAACACCTTCTTCACCACCCTGTCTACCTGAGACGCCACATTCAACAAACTATGTACTTGTGCTCCTCAGTCCCTCTGTTCCTCAACACTCCCCGGGGCCCTACCATTCACTGTATAAGCCCTACCCCGGTTTGACTTTCCAAAATGCCATGATGTGGAGTTGCCGGCGTTGGACTGGGGTAGGCGCAGTAAGTAGTCTCACAACACCAGGTTAAAGTTTAACAGGTTTATTTGGTAGATTTGTTTGCTATCAAATAAACCTGTTGGACTTTAACCTGGTGTTGTGAGACTACTTACTCTTTCCAAAATGCAACACTGATGTGCAACATTTCAAACCTATTTGCAATTGGGAAGCGTTTGCAGCCGTTGACACCACTTTCACATCCTTCCATTGCTGCCGTGAATATTCAGTATTTAAGTTAGCTTGACATCATCCTGGTCAAAGTAACCTGTTTGATCAGTACCCGAGCCACCACCTTAAACATTCCCCCGCTCCACCACCGACAATAGCCAGTTGGCGGAGAGCTGCTAGTGTCTGGATGGGGGAATGTCAGGTGGTGAATTGATAACAGTCCTGGAAAATGGCTAGTAAGATGAAAGCCAAAGGGAGCTTAGCAGTTGTTGGATTTTAATTAGCGGTGTTCTAAAAAAATTATTTTAGCTAGAGGCAGCTGTTACACATCATTTCATGATTTCTATGTGTAAATTGCTGCTTCTGCTATTCAATGGGGTGTTGGAAGGTATACTTTTTCAAAAAAAAAAGATATTTACTGTCTCTTCCTGTGTCAGTTAGGTTTTCCCTCAATACAATTCCCGAACAGTCGCTCCCAATATGGTGTTCTCGCAACCCTGGGCCAGATGGCGCCATGGCAACCACTCCCAAGATGGCACCCGAACCACCCAAGCTCTGAGTGTCAATGCTGGCCTGTAACCTGCCCTGGAGAGGTTGCAGAAACACAGATTGAAGATGATTCTAGATATCAGGAATCTGAGCTATGAGGAAAGGTTAAAGAAGTTGCTCTCTTCATACTCCCATGATGACCCCGCCTGATCAGAACATTACCCTATCTGCTCCTGTCCCTCGTCCTCCCGGGATCTTGTGTCACGCTTCTTGTAAGTTTCTGATAACATTGTTGGTCAGTGGAGAAAGCAGGAGGGTCTGGTTCTCGGTCAGATAAGAACAAACTGGGTCATTTATTGTTTCCTTCTCTTGCAATGTCAATCCTTGTGGGATGACCTCTGCGGTTGCTGACCCGGTGTCTGCCTGGTGTCTGCGGGAATTGTTGACGCAAAGGCCAACTGTCAGCATAAACCTCCCTATCTCCAGCTTTTGCTGTTGTGTAAGGGTGATTTAAAAAACGACAGATATGTGCTTTGTACCCCTTTTATTGACTCGTTCTCAGGTTGTGGATATCACTGCAAATCCAACATTTCTTGCTCACCTCCAGTTGTTCTGAAATGGCGGGGGTAGCGAGCTTTCTTCTTGAAATACTGGCAGCAGTTTTGAGGAAATTGAGTAGCTCGCTTCAGAGAGCAATAATGAGTGGGGACTGGCGTCACAGGCGGGCTGGATTGGGTAAGGACAGTAGATTTCCAATTGGGTTCATCATGACAATTCCACATATTCATAATCACTTACATCAGCTTTTTAAAGAATCAGAGAAAGGTCACAGCACCTTTGCCTGTTGCTTTTGATTTGATTTGATTTATTATTGTCACTTATTGGGATACAGTAAAAAGTATTGTTTCTTGCGCGCAATACAGACAAAGCATACCGTTCATAGTGAAGGAAAAGAGAGGGTGCAGAATGTAGTGTTACAGTCATAGCTAGGGTGTAGAGAAAGATCAACTTAGTATGAGGTAGGTCCATTCAAAAGTCTGATGGCAGCAGGGAAGAAGCAGTTCTTGAGTCGGTTGGTACGTGTCCTCAGACTTTTGTATCATTTTTCCGACGTAAGAATGTGGAAGAGAGAATGTCTTGGGTGCGTGATGTCCTTGATTATGCTGGCTGCTTTTCTGAGGCAGTGAGAAGTGTAGACAGAGTCAATTGATGGGAGGCTGGTTTGTGTGATGGATTGGGCTACATTCACAACCCTTTGTAGTTTCTTGCGGTCTTGGTCAGAGCAGGAGCCATACCAAGCTGTGATACAACCAGAAAGGAGGCTTTCTATGATGCATCTGTAGTGTGAGAATCGTAGTGGACATGTCAAATTTCCTTAGTCTTCTGTGATAGTAGAGGTGTTGGTGGGTTTTCTTAACTATAGTTGGCATGGGGGGACCAGGACAGGTTGTTGGTGATCTGGACACCTAAACACTGGAAGCTCTTGTCGTGTCCAAGTCAGCTCTCCACAACAGCAACTTAGCTCAACACACACCCTTACCCTGTCCCCATAACTGAAATTTATTTATTTTAAGCCACTTCCCTTTGGAAAGTCCCACCATAGGCAGCGCATTCCCGACCCAAACCACTCACCGCATGAAAGCTTTTCCTCAAGTTGCCATTTTTATTTTTATTCATTTATGGGACATGGGCATCGCTGGCTGGCCAGCATTTACTGCCCATCCTTAGTTGCCCTTGAAAAGGTGGTGGTGAGCTGCCTTCTTAATCCAAATGGTGTAGGTACAGCCATAGTGCTGTTAGGGAGGGAGTTCCAGGATTTTGATCTTGTGACGATGAAGAAATGGTGATATATTTCCAAGTCAGGATGGTGAGTGGCTTGGAGAGGAACTTCCAGGTGGTGGCATTTCCAGGTATTTGCTGCCCTTGTCCATCTCGATGCTAGTGGTTATGGATTTGGAGGGTGCTGTCGAAGGTGCCTTGGTGAGTTCCTACAGTGCATCTTGTAAACTGCTGCCACTGTTTGTTGGTGGTAGAGGGATTGATTGTTGAAGGTGATGGATGTGGTGCCAATCAAGTGGGCTGCTATGTCCTGGATGGTTTTGAGCTTCTTGAGTGTTGTTGGAGCTGCAGCCATCGAGGCAAGTGGAGAGTATTTAATCCTGACTTAGTGCCTTGTGGACAGGCTTTGGGGAGTCAGGAGTGAGTTACTTGCCACACAATTCCTAGCCTCTGACCTGCTCTGGTGGCTGCAGTATTTAAATGGCTAGTCCATTCTGCCGTGTAAAGGGTTAACAGAATGGCTAAACTAATCTATGGGGCAAATAGTGCCCAGAGGGGCAATGTGTCTTCCCGATAACTCACTGTGTACATACTGTAAATAGTTTTTTTTTCATTCATGGGACAAGGGCTTCGCTGGTTGGCCAGCATTTATTGCCCATCCCTCGTTGCCCAAGAGTTAACCACATTGCTGTGGCTCTGGAGTCACATGTAGGCCAGACCAGATAAGGACGGCAGATTTCCTTCCCTAAAGGACATTAGTGAACCAGGTGGGTTTCCCTGGCAATCGACAATGATTTCATGGTCATTAGTAGATTCTTAATTCCAGATATTTTTGATTGAATTCAAATTCCACCATCTTCAGTGGCAGGATTCGAACCTGGGTCCCCAGAGCATTAACCTGTGTCCCTGGTTTGCTAGTCCAGTGACAATACCATGGCGCCTTTGCCTCTCCTATAGTGTAAATAAATCAGTTTTTAAGTAGATGCTCTGATATTCCTCCAGTTCTTCCTTGCTACCATCCTGCCTTAGCAGCAAGTTCAATCACAAATTAGTTGTGGGAAAGTTGGGGCATCTCAAAGATGGACAATTTTTATAGAATCACAGAATCCCTACAGTGCAGAAGGAGGCCATTCAACCCATTGAGTCCGTACCGATCACATCCCATCCAGGCCCTATTCCCCTAACCCCACCCTGCTAATCCCCCTGACACGAGGATCAATTGAGCACGGCCAATCAACCTAACCCGCACATCTTTGAAGTGTGGGAGGAAACCGGAGCACCCGGAGGAAACCCACGCAGACACGGAGAGAAAGTGCAAGCTCCACAGAATTACCCAAGCCGGAACTCCAACCCGGGTCTCTGGCGCTGTGAGGCAGCAGTGTTAACCAATGTGCCACCCCAAGCTTATTAGAGTTGTACTCATCCAGACGAATGGAGTTTTCCTTTACACACCTGACCTATGCCTTGTAGATATTGTTCTGTCTGGAGACAATACACATCTCTTTAACCTGTGTTTAATGCTCCCTCCACCCACATTGTCTGTACCTTTAAGACCTGACTGGCTTTAGGGATTCGCATTCTAATCAGTATTCTGTAACTTGATGTTGTGTCTCTGTGCACTGTTTGAGAGCACATTTCCACTCCATCTGACGAAGGAGCTACACTCCGAAAGCTTATGGTATTTGCTACCAAATAAACCTGTTGGACTTTAACCTGGTGTTGTGAGACTTCTTATTGTAGATATCGGACAGGCTTTGGGGAGTCAGGAGGTGAGTTTTGATATGTTATATGCAAAGTATTTATATTTATATTTTCTATGCGAGCATTGCTGCATTCCCCTATTTTCCCTTGGAACTGAGGGCATTTTTTATAAAGAATCAACCACATTGTTGTGGATCTGGAGCCACTTGTAGGCCAGACTAGGTAAGAATCCATGTTCCCTTCCCGAAAGGACAGTGGGGCATTAGTGACACAGCTGGGTACTTACAACAATCAGCTTTTAATTCCAGCTTTTTATTGAATTCAAATTTTACATCTGCCTCAGTGGGATTCGAACCTGGGTCCCCAAGTCATTACTCTGAGTCTCTGGATTGCTAGTCCAGTGACAATACGGCGACAGCACCACCTCCCCTACTCATACAGTGCAGAAGGAGGCTATTCGGCCCATCGAATCTGCACTGACCACAATCCCACCCAGGCCCTATCCCCATAAACCCATGCATTTACCCTAGCTAGGGGCCCTCAGCAAGAGATCATAGAATCCCTACAGTACAGTAAGAGACCATTCAACCCATCGAGTCTGTACCGACCACAATCCCACCCAGGCCCCACTCCCGTAGCCTTAATTTACCCTGCCAATCCCCCTGACAGTAGGGTCAATTTAGCATGGCCAATCAACCTAACCCGCACATCTTTGGACTGTGGGAGGAAATTGGAGCACCTGGAGGAAACCCCACGTAGACACGGGGAGAATGTGCAAACTCTACACACACAGTGACCTGAGACTGGAACTGAACCTGGGTCCCTGGCACTATAAGGCAGCAGTGCTAACCACTGTACCACTGTGCTACCCAGTAACTGTAATAGGCCCCAGGCAGAGCTGTTGAATAGAGCAAACTTCTGGAATCGTAATGGGCTGGTCAGAAACAGGGGAGAAAAGGCAGTTTAAAAAAACGTTCTCGTCACCTTCCAGCCCCAGACACATCAGAGAGCCCCAGCTATTGTACAGAGGCCTGGTTCGGACGGGTAATCCAACCCTGATCTTATTGTCTTTTGTTGAAGGGAGAGCCTTTAATTCTTTCAACTCCGGCATTGATTTAACTCCTCAGTCAACACAGAGCCGTGATTTGTGTCCAGAGTGTGTGAGAACGGCGGTTGTCGGATGACAGAAGCTGTCATTGTCCGGTGTTAAGGGTCTGGGTAAGAATAGGCCACAGAACAAGAGTATTAGAAACATGCTCCAATAAGTGTTAGATCCGCTCGGCAGCTGAGAGGATGATGAAGTTTAAAGCTCCACTTGGCCACTGCTGTTGAGACTACTTACTATACAGAGTGGAGTTGGAAATCCAACTCGCGCCATAGAATCCAGAGAAGCCTTCATGTTAAGCAGTGGTTTGTAACTGCTTGGATACTTGACTCCGCATAGATTTATTTTTAAAAGAGTATGAGGGAGAACAATGATTCGCGCTGATGAGCAAACTAATGGATTTCAATTTTTATTTGGCGAAAGGTCTCGAGGGGAGATGAGGGGAATTTTTATTCCCTCAGCGCTGTCGGCAGAGCTAAAAATGTTGCAAGCGTTGAGCCTAAAAATAATTTGCAAAGAGGGTTGAGCAGCTGAGCGTTGAGGAAGACAGAGGGTGACAGACGATAGGTGGAGACGTGGGCCTAAGCGCGACTGCCCTTTTCGAAGAGCCAGCACCGACTCAATGGGCCGAAAGGTCTCACTTGCCACTCATCTTGATGTCTTTGCGCCTGGGATTTTCCACTCCCGCCCCCGGTGGGAACTGTCACAGGCGGGGGACGGATAATGTGACCGTCCAGTCAAAGGCCTGTTGCCTTCGGGCTGGGATTTCGCTTCCGCCCGGTTTGCGATGCTAACCACTTGGCTTTCCGCTCCCTCATGCGACACCCCCTTACCCCATGACATTCCCGCTTCTGAATTTCTCCCGGGAGCGCATCCCCGTGGCTGCCGAGCACTTCAAATCACTCAGTAGTCCACCCATGAGTGCTGTGTGAGCTATTCGTCCAGGAGGGGACTCACTGCTGAGCCCGATTCTGTCTTCTGGGGGTGTTCACAGGACTCTGAGCGCAGCAACAAGGGGAGGAAACTCTTTGGCTGATCTTTCCTCTTATCCCTAGTACCTCGTGCCACCCTTTCTGAGATCAACACGAAGAAGGGGTTATCTGACAGGCAGCCTCACTCATCTGCTACTCCCATTTCTCTATCCTTGCCTGGCAACACAGCAATAGGAGAAGGCCATTCAGCCCCTCTACCAAAAATGCCATTCATAGAATCCCTACAGTGCAGAAGAAACCCATTCGGCCCATCGAGTCTACAACTGAGAGATGCTGTGGGAGGTTTTACTCCATGAAGGTGCTATATTAATGCAGGTTGTCGCTAATTGTTGTTGTACAGATTGTCGAGGTACAGATCAGCAATCCCACCCAGGCCCTATCCCCATACATTGACCCTGCTAGTCCCCCTGACACTAAGGGGCAACTTAGAATGGCCAATCTACCTAACCCTAATCTTTGGACTGTGGGAGGAAACTGCAGCACCCAGAGGAAACCCACGCAGACATGGGGAGAACATGCAGACTCCACACAGATAGTGACACAACCCAGGAATCGAACCCAGAACCCTTGCGCTGTGAAGTAGTGCCTCCGTGCCGTCCCAGCGAAGTCATTGCTGATCTGTATGTCGACAACAACAATTAGAGACAACCTGCATTAATATAGTGCCTTCATGGAGTAAAACCTCCCACAGCACTTCTCAGATGCAGTTATCCAACAACATTTGACACTGAGCCACATAAGGAGCAATTGGGACAGATAACATGGTCAAAGAGATAAGTGTTCAGGAGCGGTTTAATGGGGAGAAAGTGGGAAACATTTGGGAATGGAATTCCAGAACTTAGGGCCTAGTTAAAAGTTCAGCTCCATTTTCCAGTCTTTGCTCCCATATCCTGGGGCACCACAGTGGCATAGTGTTCAGGGCGGCATGGTGGCACAGTGGTTAGCATTGCTGCCTCATAGCGCCAGGGACCCGAGTTTGATTCCCGGCTTGGGTGACTGGCTGTGTGGAGTTTACACGTTCTCCTCGTGTCTGCGTGGGTTTCCTCCTACAGTCTAAAGATGTGTGGGTTAGGTGGATTGGCCACGCTAAATTGACCCTAGTGTCAAGGGATTAGCAGGGTAAATATGTGGAGTTACGGGAATAGAGCCTGAATGGGATTGTTGGCAGTGCAGACTTGATGGGCCGAATGGCCTCCTTCTGCACTGTGGGGATTCTATGACTCTGTGAAACTCTTACCTGGCAAAAGTCCTATGATCTCAGTTTAGAAAGCTCCAATTCTCCACCAACATTTCGCATCTTGTTGGAGAGAGAAAGAGATGGAAAGTGTTAAGGTTTAAAGTTAATTTATTAGTGTCACAAGTAGGCTTACATTAACACTGCAATGAAGTTACTGTGAAATCCCTTAGTTGCCACACTCCAGGGCCTGTTTGGATACACTGAGGGAGAATTTAGCATGGCCAATGCAGCTAACCAGCACATCTTTCAAACTGTGGGAGGAAACCGGAACAGCCGGAAGAAAGAGGGAGCCAGAGAGAGAAAGAGGCTGCCAGATTTCCATCCTTTGTGCTTCCGGAAGAGCCTAGCTCTAATTTTATGGTCAAGTCCCCCCTTTTTCTCACCATAGGAAATGATTTCTCCATATTTGCTCTAAAGAGACCTTTCAGCCTTTGAAACAATCAGATAACGCCTCAAATTTCAAAATGCAGAGGAACTCGAGACAAGATGCGAATCACCCTCAATTTTAACCCTTTGAACCGGGGGTAATATATCATTAATGTCCTTTCATTTTCATTACTGTCAGCTGTCTTTACCTGGTCTGGCCGACATGTGACCCCAAAACCACAGCAAAGTGGGGGGTCACTTTTAACATTTAAGAAAAACTTGGACGGGTTCATGGATGAGAGGGGTGTGGAGGGATATGGTCCAAGTGCAGGTCAGTGGGACTAGGCAAAAAATGGTTCGGCACAGACAAGAAGGGCCAAAAGGCCTGTTTCTGAGCTGTAATTTTCTATGGTTCTATGGATCACGTGTGAGAACCTGTTGAAGCTACAACACAGGACTACTTGCATGCCAAACAACATAAACAGCAAGTGATAGACAGAGCTAAGCGACCCCACAGCCAATGGTCAGATCATAGAAATCATAGAAACCCTACAGTACAGAAGGAGGTCATTCGGCCCATCGAGTCTGCACCGACCACAATCCCACCCAGGCCCTACCCCCACATATTTACCCACTAATCCCTCTAACCTACGCACCTCAGGACTCTAAGGGGCAATTTTTAACCTGGCCAATCAACCTAACCCGCACATCTTTGGACTGTGGGAGGAAACCGGAGCACCCGGAGGAAACCCACGCAGACACGAGGAGAATGTGCAAACTCCACACAGACAGTGACCCGAGCCGGGAATCGAACCCGGGACCCTGGAGCTGTGAAGCAGCAGTGCTAACCACTGTGCTACCGTGCCGCCCAGATCTAAGCTCTGCAGTCCTGCCACATCCAGCAGTTAATGGTAACTCACTGGAGACGGAGGCTCCACAATTAACCCCATCAGTGATGGAGGAGCACAGCACATCAGTGCAAAAGATAAGGCTGAAGCATTCGCAGCAATCTTCAGCCAGAAGTGCCGAGTGGATGATCCATCTCGGCCTCCTCCAGTAGTCCCCAGCATCTCAGATGCCAGTCTCCAGCCAATTTGATTCACTCCACGTGATATCAAGAAACGGTTGGGGGCACTGGATACTGCAAAGGCAATGGGCCCTGATAACATTACAGCAAAAGTACTGAAGACCTGTGCCCCAGAACTTGCTGTTCCCCTAGCCAAGCTCTTCCAGTTCAGTTACAGGACAAATCCAACCCAGCCAATTACTACCCCATCAGTCTATTCTCGATCATCAGTAAAAGGAAGGGGGTCATCAACAGTGCTATCACCGGGCAAGCATTATTGAGGGAGGCACGGTGGCACAGTGGTTAGCACTGCTGCCTCACAGCGCCAGAGACCGGGTTCAATTCCTGGCTTGGGTCACTGTCTGTGGAGTTCTACCTGTGTCTGTGTGGGTTTCCTCCGGGTGCTCTGGTTTCCTCCCACAATCTGAAAGACTTGCTGGTTAGGTACATTGACCCGAAGAGGTGCAGGAGTGTGGCGCCTAGGGGAATTTCACAGTAACTTCATTGCAGCGTTAATGTAAGCCTTATTTGTGACTAATAAATAAACTTTAACTTTTAAGTTTATCAAGCGGCACTTACTTGGCAATAGCCTACTCACGGGCACTCAGTTTGGGTTCCACCAGGGTCACTCAGCTCCTAACCTCATTACAGCCATGGTCCAAACAGAGGAAAAATATCTGAATTCCAGAGATGAGGTGAGAGTGACAGCCCTTGACATTAAGGAAGCATTTGACCGAGTGTGGCATCAAGAAACCCTAGCGAAAGTGGATTCAATGGGAATCAGGGGGAAAACTCTCCGCTGGTTGGAGTCATACCCAGCACATTGGAAGATGGTTGTGGTGGTTGGATCTCAGCTTCAGGACATCTCTTCAGGAGTTCCTCAGGGTCGTGTCCAAGGCCCAACCATCTCCAGCTGCTCCATCAATGACCTTGTTGTATGAAGTCAAAGTTTGATTTTGTCCCTAAAGTATGAAGAAAGAATGGAATATCAAGCATTATTCTTTGGCCCATCGAGTCGACACCGACTCTTTGATAGAGCATCCCACTCAGACCCTATCCCCATAACTCCACGTATTTACCCCACTAATACCCCTAATCTACACATCATGGGATACTAAGGGGCAATTTAGCAATACCAATTCCCCTAACCTGCACATCTTTAGACACCAAGGGGCAATTTAACATGACCAATTCCCCTAACCTGCACATCTTTGGACTGTGGGAGGAAACCGGAGCACCCGGAGGAAACACACGCAGACATGGAGAGAACGTGCAGACTCCACACAGACAGTGACCCAAGGCATTAAACGAAGGCCATATCTGACGGATGCAAATTGCTGCGTTGTTTCCTGCATTGTAACAATTAGTAACACTTCAGATATACTTTATTCACTGTACGTAAATGGTCTTTCTATCTGGAGCTGCTCTGTGGCCAGCCTGACTGAGATCAGCTGCCCCTGTATTGAATGTAAGGCCTAACTGGGAGGGGCTTCATGTTACATTGGCCTGTGTCTTTACTCGCTTGGCCGAAAGGGCATCATAGAATGCAATGAATGTGTCTGGACATTGGCCTTTCTTTTCCCGTACTCAGTGTCGGAAGGGCACGGGATAAAAGACAAGCCAATAGTTCCAGTGATGTTGGCTGCATAAAAGGAACAAAAGCTCTATTCACGTTTCTCTCCCCCCCCACTCCCCTCCACCTCTGTGGTGGATTGGTGCTGGGGCCATGGACACCGCACTAAAGAAAAGTCCGGAGCCTTGGCGGGGCTTTTGATATTGAAATTCAGCATCGGCCAGCACACACAGAGCTAAGTAGCCACAGAGAGAAAGGACAAGTTTGGCCGGCGGAGATTGTCAAAACTTGTGGTGGCTGGTGTACTGTGAAATGATGGCACAATGAGGAGAGAGTGCAGGTTTAATATGCTGCAGTGAGATCCGGGACTCCAGTCCTCCCCTCCTGCCCAACTCTGAAGCAATCAGACCTGGAGCTCCAACTGATATTAACCCCTTCAGTGCTGAATGCGATCTGCACTATTTCCAGAATCATCTCCAACACAATGCATGAAATAGGAAGCAGAGTAGACCATTCTACTTTGAATATAGGAATAGGGATGTTTTGCTGCAATTGTATAGTTGGTGAGGCCACAGCTGGAGTATTATGTGCAGTTTTGGTGTCTTTATCTGAGGAAGGATAGAGGGAGTGCAGCGAAGGTTTACCATGCTGATTCCTGGGATGGCAGGTCTATCATATAAGGAGAGATTAAGTCGGTTCGGATTATATTAACTGGAGTTAAGAAGTGTGAGGGAGGATCCCATAGAATCTTATAAAATTCTAACAGGGTTAGACAAGGTGGATTCAGAAAGAATGTTCCCAATGGTGGGGGAGTCCAGAACTAGGGGTCATAGTTTGAGGATAAGGGATAAACCTTTTAGAACTGAGGTGAGGAGAAATTTCTTCACCCAGAGGGTGGTGAATGTGTGGAATTCACTACCACAGAATGTAGTTGAGGCCAAAACGTTGTCTGATTTCCAGAAGAAATTAGATATAGCTCTTGGGGCTCAAGGGATATAAAGAGAAGGGGGGGATCAGGATATTGAATTCGATGATCAGCCATGATCATAATGAATGGTGGAGCAGGCTCGAAGGGCAGAATGGCCTACTCCTGCTTCTAGTTTCTATGTTTCTACAACACAAGAAATAGGAAGCATAGTAGACCATTCGGCCTTTCGAACATTCTCCATCATCCACCCTCCCGCTCTATCTCCATATCCCTTGATTCCTTCACTGCCAATAATCTATCAATCTCCGTCTCGGATATACTCACTGACTTGAGCAGCCAGATCTCTCTGACATCATTTCAAAAACACCCTTTAATCAAAGAAATGTCTTCATAATTATGAGGAGTTTTGATTGAGTAATTGGGGAGCTGATGTCCTCTCTGGCAAGAGGGTCATTAACCAGGAAAGCAGGCTGGAAGTTTCCATTCCTGGGCTAAAACCTGTGGAGGAGACCAGTGGGAATTTACAAAAACAATGAAGAACAAAGAACAGTACAGCACAGGAACAGGCCCTTCGGCCCTCCAAGCCTGTGCCGATCATGATGACCTAACTAAACTAAAAAAAACCTTCTGCGCTTACTCGGTCCGTATCCCTCTATTCCCTCCCTATTCATGCACCCATCCAGATGCCTCTTAAATGTTGCTAATGTGCCTGCTTCCACCACCTCCTCTGGCAGCGCGTTCCAGGCACCCACTGCTCTCCGCGTGAAACATTTGCATCGTATCGCTCGATGCTGGCCTCATTAATTTGCAGTCGGGGGTTTCCCGGTGTTTTGCGTGACAGGGCAGGTTGAAAGGTGTACGCATCACTGTCATATCACAGAATCCTTCAGTGCAGAAGAGGCCCTTCGGCCCATCGAGTCTGCACCGACGCATGAAAGGCCCTGACCTGCCCACCTAATCCCACTTGCCAGCACTTGGCCCATAGCCCTAAATGTTATGATGTGCCAAGTGCTTATCCAGGTACTTTTTAAAGGATGTGAGGCATCCCGCCTCCACCACCCTCCCAGGCAGCGCATTCCAGACCGTCACCAACCTCTGGGTAAAAAGGTTTTTCCTCAAATCCCCCCTAAACCTCCCACCCCTCACTTTTAACTTGTGTCCCCTCAAAACTGATGTCATATTTAAAAAGTGTCCGGATATTACCTGAGCCACTGTCGAAGGTGGTGCCACTGGGGGCTTGGGCATTGGGAGACGATTCCAGTCAGGCTATCATCCACATCCCATTAACAGGACACAATAGGGTTTAATGCCAGCCTGTGGCAGAAATCGCAACTCGCCATGATGGGCGGGAATACTCATTCCTGCCTTCATTTTACGCTGTGTGAGGACAGGTCCCTCTGGAGTTCTGCTGTGTGAAAACACGTCTCTCTGGAGTTCTACTGTGTGGGGACAGGTCTCTCTGGAGTTCTACTGTGTGGGGACAGGTCTCTCTGGAGTTCTACTGTGTGGGGACAGGTCTCTCTCTGGAGTTCTGCTGTGTGAGGACAGGTCTCTCTCTGGAGTTCTGCTGTGCGGGGACAGGTCTCTCTCTGGAGTTCTGCTGTGTGGGGACAGGTCTCTCTCTGGAGTTCTGCTGTGTGAAGACACGTCTTTCTCTGGAGTTCTGCTGTGTGAAGACAGGTCTTTCTCTGGAGTTCTGCTGTGTGGGGACAGGTCTCTCTCTGGAGTTCTGCTGTGTGGGGACAGGTCTTTCTCTGGAGTTCTGCTGTGTGGGGACAGGTCTCTCTCTGAAGTTCTGCTGTCTGAGGACAGGTCTTCCTCTGGAGTTTGGCTGTGTGAGAGTCAGAAGACAGGTGTCTCTCTGTATCTCTGCCCAGAGGTGTTAAAAGGCTGGAAGATTCACAACCCACATAAGTCAGTGTGTTTTTTGCGAAATGATTCTGAAGGTTATGCCTATGAGGGGTGTTGCTTAAATTGGAATTAACAGAGATAGATAGCAGTTGTGAATTATACCTTGTCGTGTTAAATATTTCAATTGGTAAAAGTTATGCTAATTCGTTTTGATATAGTTAAATCTATTGTTAAATAAAGTTTGTTTTAATAAAAACTTCCTCGTGGTTAATAGAATCACACCTGGAGCGAAACACCTTCTACTCACACTAATGCCAAAAATGGGCAGCACGGTGGCACAGTGGTTAGCACTGCTGTCTCACAGTGCCAGGGATCCGGGTTCGATTCTGGCCTCGGGTCACTGTCTGTGTGGAGTCTGCACATTCTCCCTGTGTGTGCGTGGGTTTCCTCTGGGTGCTCCGGTTTCCTCCCACAGTCCGAAAGACGTGCTGGTTAGGTGCATTGACCATGCTAAATTCTCCCTCAGTGTACCCGAACAGGCACTGGAGTGTGGCGACTGAGGGATTTTCACAGTAACTTCATTGCAGTGTTAATGTAAGCCTACTTGTGACACTAATAAATAAACTTTAAAATCAAAAATAGCTGGAGTCCAGTCTAACATCATAATATACCACGGAGTTTCTGATAGAGTCATACAAAACAGTCCCTTTGGCCCAACATGTCCATGCCATCCCTTTTTCTTAACCACTAAACTTGTCCCAATTGCCCCCATTTGGTCCCTACCCCTCTATATCCATCTTATCCATGTAACTGTCTAAATGTTTTTTAAAAGACAAAATTGTACCCGCCTCTACTACTACCTCTGGCAGCTCGTTTCAGACACTCACCACCCTCTGTGTGAAAAAAATTGCCCCTCTGGACCCTTTTGTATCTCTCCCCTCTCACCTTAAACCTATGCGTTCTAGTTTTAGACTCCCCTACCTTTGGGAATTGATATTGACTATCGAGCTGATCTATGCCCCTCATTATTTTACAGACCTGGTCCCTAACAATTGCTGTATGTCCGAGCTCAGATATTTTAATAAACAATTTGCTGTCAAATTCACATTGGGTTATCAATGCATAAATGGTACCTCAGGCAAGGGGTATTTGCACAGTTAAAGGCGGCAATCCAAAAGCAGCTCCGATATTAGCTTCACAGACACAGCATCGCACTACCTGACTTCCCAATATCAGGAAACTGCAGTCTTAGCATATTAATATTAACTAAACTCACCATGGAAATCTAAACCTAGTCCGAGGAGATGTAAGGAGACTACGGAGGACTATTTAAAGTGTGTGCGTAATCAGTTAGACCAGGATTAGTTGTCAAAGATTCTTTTAATGAAGTGCTAATGTGTTAATTACTTCCAATTAACCTCCTGCAACTGATAATTATTACAATCCCTTCAGATTTGATTCGCTGTTACAAATGTGAATAATGTGAAATTAATTCTTTTTAAGCTTTTCCTTGCATAGAATCACAGTTTGCCTATTGCACAAAAAGAGTTCATTCTTCTTAATCTGCCCCTGCCACTCTCCCTGTAGGAGTGTCTCAGCTTGTCTCACTCCCCTGCCTTTGCTCCTTTGCCCTGCAATATTTTCTCTTCAGATTGCTATCCAATTCCCTCAAAAAAAGTTTATTTATTCGTCACAAGTAAGACTTACATTAACACTGCAATGAAGTTACTGTGAAAATCCCCGAGTCGCCACACTCCGGCGCCTGTTCAGTTACACTGAGGGAGAATTTAGCACGGGCCAATCCACCTAACCAGCACGTCTTTCGGAATGCGGGAGGAAACCGGAGCACCCGGAGGAAACCCACGCAGACACGGGGAGAATGTGCAAACTCCACACAGACAGTGACCGGAGGTCAGAATCGAATGCGTGTCCCTGGCGCTATGAGACAGCAGTGCTAACCGCTGTGACACCGTGCCGCCCCGTGTGGCTTGTGAAAGCCACAATTGAATCTGCCTCCACCACACCCTGGGTTTGTTCAGTCCAGATCCCAACCACTGACTGTGTGGGTGGTACAATTCATGCTGTAGAAGCTATTTAACTGGTATTTTCCCCCTCTCCCTATTCCGGGCTTAATTCCAATAAATGCACTTGAACGTCAGAATTATGAGTTAATTCCAAAGAGGTAATTGTCACTGGTAAATGATAGATTGCACATTCGGTTCCCATACCTGAAATTGTGGTCATAACCCGCTCTCCACAATGGACAGCAGTGTTCCACCTTTTGGCATCTTGTGTGCCAGAAGATAATAGAAACTGTCACAGGAAACATTATCACACCCCAGCATCCATCAGCTCTGTGTACAGCCCTGGAGCTGTCACACTGGAGATTGCCTCACACACACACATCCCATCTTCTATTTCCGAAAAACTGCAATGACACCCGCTTGCAATGATGGCCCAGATCTTCCGCTCTCTGAATAACAATGTCTCTCTGGAATTGCCCTGGAAGGTGGAACTTCCACCGGGTAACCCCCTCCTTCCCGGGACCCTTCGGAAAAATCGCCAATGTGGAGATAGAATCAGAGACTTTGCACTCAGTTCCAACTTAACTTACCCAGGAAATGTTAGACAGATTGAAACCCTCCAACGTCTGGATAACTGCAGAACTGACACCCCGAATCGCTCATGCTAACCACTGACTCCCCGCTTCAACTACCTGACTCCCTCCACAACCCACCACACCCCCAGCCCTCTGGTTAACTCCCTCCCCCTACTCCCCGACTGCTCTCTCTCATGTTCCCAATGTCCTGACTCTCTTTTGACCTGACCTGACTAGACGCAACATCGAATTGCCCCCTCTGCCCCCCCCCACCCCCCACCGTGATTCCCTTCCAATCCAACCTGACTATCACCTACCACTCAACTACCCAGACAATCTTCTGACTGCCCCTTGACTCCCTGGTATCCCCCTGCTCCCCCGACTCCCCCCCCTCCCCACTGCCCCAACTCCCACCTAACCCAACATCTCCAAAACTTATCCGCCCTACTCCTGTACCCAGTTGCTTTACCCACACTACCCCTTTATCCACTCAACCCCTTATTTACCTTATTCTCTTAACCACCTACTGTGACACAGTAGCACAGTGGTTAGCACTGCTGCCTCACAGCGCCAGGGACCTGAGTTCGATTCCTGGTTGGGTCACTGTCTGTGAGGAGTTTGCACGTTTTCCCCGTGTCTGCGTGGGTTTCCTCCGGGTGCTCCGGTTTCCTCCCCACAGTCCAAAGATGTGCGGGTCAGGTTGATTGGCCATGCTAAATTGACCCTAGTGTCAGGGGGATTAGCAGGGTAAATGTGTGGGTTTACAGGAATAGGGCCTGGGTGGGATTGTGGTCGATGTAGACACGATGGGCTGAATGAATCCCTGCACTGTAGGGATTCTATGATTCTCACATCATTGCAGTGTTAATGTAAGCCTACTTGTGACACCAATAAATAAACATTAAAACTTTGCCTACCCTATCCCTTACCCACCTTATCACCTTACCAACCTATCCACTCTACTCCTGTACCTAATTACCTTATCCCTTATCGGGCTTGATGGGCTAGAAATCATAGAAATCATAGAAACCCGACAGTGCGGAAGGAGGCCATTCGGCCCATCGAGTCTGCACCGACCACAATGCTAAATGGCCTCCTTCTGCACTGCAGGGATTCTATGATTATCCACCCCAGCCACCCCACCCTCTTACCCACCTACTTTACCAACCCTACCCTCTTACCCACTTATCTTCTCTCTGTAGCTTTTCAAGGATGTTTTGAGGCATTTAAACTCTTGACTTAACAGAATACGTCAGCTGGCGCGATTGAAAGGGGGCATGGTTCCTCTGTGGAATCTCGGCTGCTCTCTCCGAACTTTCCTGCACCAATTAGGTTCAGTAAGAAGTTTAACAACACCAGGTTAAAGTCCAACAGGTTTATTTGGTAGCAAAAGCCACAAGCTTTCGGAGCCTTAAGCCCCTTCTTCAGGTGAGTGGGAATTCTGTTCACAAACAGGGCATATAAAGACACAAACTCAATTTACATGAATAATGGTTGGAATGTGAGTACTTACAGCTAATCAACTCTTAAAGGTACAAACAATGTGAGTGGAGAGAGTATTAAGACAGGTTAAAGAGATGTGCATTGTCTCCAGACAGGACAGCCAGTGAGACTCTGCAGGTCCTACATTATGTTCTACAGGATCCTCCACTGGAAAACTGCCCTGAGAAATCGGAGGAAGGGAAAGGTGGATGAGAATATAAGGAGCATGGTTAGTAAGTTTGCAGATGACACCAAGATTGGTGGCATAGTGGACAGTGAAGAAAGTTAGCTCCAATTGCAACGGGATTTTGATCAATTGGGCCAGTGGGCTGAGGAATGCCAGATGGAGTTTAATTTAGACAAATGCGAGGTGATGCATTTTGGTAGATTGAACCAGGACAGGACTTATTCAGTTAATGGTAGGGCGTTGGGGAGAGTTACAGAACAAAGAGATCTAGGGGTACATGTTCATAGCTCCTTGAAAGTGGAGTCACAGGTGGACAGAATGGTGAAGAAGGCATTTGGCATGCTTGGTTTCATCGGTCAGAACATTGAATACAGGAGTTGGGACATCTTGTTAAAGTTGTGCAAGACATTGGTGAGGCCACACTTGGAATACTGTGTGCAATTCTGGTCACCCTATTATAGAAAGGATATTATTAAACTAGAAAGAGTGCAGAAAAGATTTACTAGGATGCTACCGGGACTTGATGGATTGAGTTATAAGGAGAGGCTGAATAGACCGGGACTTTTTTCTCTGGAATGTAGGAGGCTGAGGGGTGAGCTTATAGAGTTCTATAAAATAATGAGGGGCATAGACAAGGTAGATAGTCAATATCTTCTCCCAAAGGTAGGGGAGTCTAAAACTAGAGGGCATAGGTTTAAGGTGAGAGGGGAGAGATACAAAAGTGTCCAGAGGGGCAATTTTTTCACACAGAGGGTGGTGAGTCTCTGGAACAAGCTGCCAGAGGTAATAGTAGAGGCGGGTACAATTTTGCCTTTTAAAAAGCATTTAGGTAGTTACATGGGTACGATGGGTATAGAGGGATATGGGCCAAATGCGGGCAATTGGGATTAGCTTAGGGTTTTTTTAAAAAAAGGGCAGCATGGACAAGTTGGGCCGAAGGGCCTGTTTCCATGCTGTAAACCTCTATGACTCTATGACTCTAAAGGTGTATTTTTCCAACCGCTCGGGATCAGAAATAAAGGTTCTGATGCTGAACGCAAGACTTGGACCAAAAAATATCACATTGAGCATCGAAAAGAGAAATCCCACAGCTCCTCCCTGTGGGGCTATCAGACAGAAATTCTACACTGAGACACATAAGGAGAATTTAAGACAGGTGACCAAACATTTTGATTTGATTTGATTTATTATTGTCATATGTATTAGTATAAAGTGAAAATAATTGTTTCTTGCTCACTATACAGACAAAGCATACCGTTCATAGATTACATAGAGGAGAAGGAAACGAGAGAGTGCAGAATGTAGTGTTACAGTCCTAGCTAGGATGTAGAGAAAGATCAACTTAATATATGGTCGATCCATTCAAACGTCTGACAGCAGCAGGGAAGAAGCTGTTCTTGAGTTGGTTGGTACGTGATCTCAGAATTTTGTATCTTTTTCCCGATGGAAGAAGGTGGAAAGAAGTTTTTAAAAGTTTATTTATTAGTCACAAGTCGGCTTACATTCTCACTGCAATGAAGTTACTGTGAAAATCCCCTAGTCGCCACACTCCGGCACCTGTTTGAACACACTGAGGGAGAATTTAGCACGGCCAATGCATGTTCTTCGGACTGTGGGAGGAAACTGGAGCACCCGGAGGAAACCCATGCAGACACGGGGAGAATGTGCAGACTCTGCACAGACAGTGACCCAAGGCTGGAATCAAACCCGGGTCCCTGGCGCTGTGAGGCAGCAGTGCTTTATGTGCAGGGTGCGTGGGATCCTTGGTTATGCTGCCTGCTTTCCTGAGGCAGTGAGAAGTGTGGACAGAGTCAATGGATGGGAGGCTGGTTTGCGTGATGGATTGGGCTACGTTCACGACCCTTTGTAGTTTCTTGCGGTCCTGGTCAGAACAGGAGCCACACCAAGCCGCGATACAACCAGAAAGAATGATTTCTATGGTGCATCTGTAAAAATTGGTGAGAGTCGTAGCCAAATTTCTTTAGCCTGCTGAGAAAGTAGAGGCGTTTGTTCAAAGAGATAGGCAGACCTGCATTTCTATAGCGCCTTTCACAACCTTATGACATTCTGAACATTTTACAGCCAATAAAATGTCGTTACTCTTGTGACGTCAGGAATGTGACAGCACAACTTGCACGTATAAACTCCCACAAGCAGTAATGTGATAATGACTAGATAATGGGTTTTTTTCATGAAGCTGTTTGAATGATAGCAGGAAAGAGAGAGAGAGAGAGAGAGACAGAGAGGTAATGAGCCACTGAGTGTTAGGGAGATAGAAACACAACTGCCAGTGGTGGAATGATTAAAATAAAGGAGGCGCAAGAGGCCAGGATTGGAGGAGGGCAGGGATATTTGATGTTTTACAGCTGCAGGAGGTCACAGAGGCAGGGAGAGGCTAGGCTAGGGGTCAACAACTTTCATAGCAAAGAAGCGCAATATCTCAAGAGTCACAACGCTGTTCCTCAAGTGTTAATACGAATCGGATAAAGACAGGGACACTTTTCAACAACATGACAACAGAATGTCAATATAACACTTTCTCACAAGTACAAAACATTTAAAAAAGATGAAATAAGCCGTTTAATTCTCGTCAAAATGGGTTTGACTGAGCAAGATGGCGGCACGGTGGCACAGTGGTTAGCACTGTTGCCTCACAGCACCAGAGACCTGGGTTCAATTCCGGTCTCAGGTGACTGTCTGTGTGGAGTTTGAACATCTCCCCGTGTCTGCGTGGGGTTCCTCCGGGTGCTCCAGTTTAGAATCATAGAATCCCTGCAGTGCAGAATAAGGCCATTCGGCCCATCGTGTATGCGCTGACAACAATCCCACCCAGGCCCTATCCCCATGACCCCACATATTTTTCCATCTAATCCCTCTAACCTACGCATCTTGGGACACTAAGGGTCAATTTAGCATGGCCAATCAACCTAACCCGCACGCCTTTGGACTGTAGGAGGAATCCGGAACACCCGGAGGAAACCCATGTAGACACGGGGAGAACGTGCAAACTCCACACAGACAGTGACCCAAGCCGGCATTCGAACCCAGGTCCCTGGAGCTGTGAAGCAGCAGTGCTAACCACTGTGCCACCGTTTTCTCCCACACTCCAAAGGTGTGTAGAGATTCGGCGACTAGGGGATTTTCACAGTAACTTCATTGCAGTGTTAATGTAAGCCTACTTGTGACACTAATAAATAAATAATAAATTGGACAAGACTTCTGCATTGCACAACTGAATGACAGGTACTATATTTAGGTATCCTGGGCAGATACTTATGCAAATGTTAGGCCCCTTCAATATGTCAATAAAGTGGCGGCACAGTGGTTAGTGCTAATGCCTCACAGCGCCAGGGACCCGGGTTCAATTCTGGAATCGGGTCACTGTCTGTGTGCAGTTTGCACGTTCTCCCCGTGTCTGCGTGGGTTTCCTCCGGGTGCTCCGGTTTCCTCCCACAGTTAGGTGGATTGGCCATGCCAAAGCCTACCAATTTCTACGCACATGTTTCTTATATGCACCCCTTGCTTTCCTGCCCTGTAACCTTTTCAAGAGTAGGGGTAGAGTTTGGCAGAACCCCGCGGAACATTAAAGCCGCACAGGTAAGTGAAATTAAATATCTTTCTCTTGTGCGTAAGGAAGCTGGACAAATCACTGCCGCGCAGCCAGCAGTCAGAGGGCGATCTGGAGGATTGATGGTTTCCAAGCAGCTGTTCCTGCTATTTAACATTGTGTTCAGAGATAAAAGTGTCACCTCATGATCCATCACCCAGTTTTTTTCTCTCTCTCTCACACAACAATGTTCTCCACACTTGGCTTGCATTAGAGCCTTTTATGGGTGACATATGTTATCTTTTAAAAAAACAATATCGCCTTTAACATATCTCAAATTAGAATCTGATGTTTCATCGTGCAGTTTGTGGTGATGTGCTTTTCAGTCCCCCTCTCTCTCTCTCTCAAGTCCTCGCACAACAACACACAAGGAAATGTTATTAAATTCAGATCAGATAAGACCTTGCCACCGAAAATGCATTGGAACTGATTGGTGCAAAATGCTTTGCCCGAGGAGGTCCCAATACGGTGGTGGTGGGGGGGAGATTCTGTGAGGTCCCACCTCACCGTCCTGTTTGTGGAAAAGATATCACTCTGTCCTCTCTTTTTGCTAAGCCTGCCTCATTATTGTGCCAGGTTCCACCACGTCACTCCATATGAGAAAACCTACCCCCTCATACACCATTCTGTGCACTCCCTTCCATAGAATCCCTATCGTTAAGAAGGAGGCCATTCGGCCCGTTGAGTCTGTACCGACCACAATCCCACCCAGGCCCTTTTCCCGTAACCCCACACATTTACCCTGCTAGTCCCCCTCACACTCGGGTCAATTTAGCATGGCCAATCGGTCTGTGGGAGGAGACCGGAGCACCCGGAGGAAACCCATGCAGACAAAGGGAGAAAGTGCAAACTTCACACAGACAGTGACCCGAGGCCACAATTGAACTGGGGTCCCTGGCGCTGTGAGGCAGCAGTGCTAACCACTGTGCTATTGTGCAAATTGTCCTCCTCTTCATGATGCCTTTTATTCAGAGCTATCCCAGTTAATCGGGTAGGTACAAACACACACATGCTAATAATTGACGTTTAAAGGCATCCCCTCAACTTGTACGTTGATTTTCTGTGCTACATTGAGGCTAAGGCAATTATAGAATGGCATTGTAGTCCGATGGGTTGATAGATTGTTTATAGTAAGGGGTGATGTGGACTGTAATTTAACAGTGGCAATCACGTGGTAGACTCTTGGGAAAGGATGGAACAGTTTGTACTCATGGGAGACATACCTACTCTGCAACCGATCCTCAGTTTAGCACAGTTGGCTGGACAGCTGGTTCACGATGGCAGAGTGAAGCCAACAGAGCGGGTTCAATTCCCGTAGCATTGAGTAATTAATGAAGGCCCCACCTTCTCAACCTTGCCCCTTGCCTGAGGTGTGGTGATCCTCAGGTTAAATCACCAGCAGCCAGCTCTCCCCATCAAAGGGGGAGAGAGCAACCTATGTCATCTGGGACTATGGCAACTTTACCTTACAACCTATCTCATGAGTTTAGGAAGGCAAATGGTATGTTGGTGTTCATTGCAAGATGATTTGAGCAGAGGAATAAAGATATCTTGCGGCAATTGTACAGAGCCTTGGTGCAACATCACCTGGAGTATCATGTACCGTTTTGGTGGCCTGATCAAAGGAAGGGTATGTTTGCCACCTGGGGAGTTCCGTGGAGGTTCACCAATCCCGGGATTATTGGAGGAGAGATTGAGGAAATGGCCTGTATTCTCGAGTTTTGATAAATGCGAGGTGATCTCATTGAAACTTACGAAATTAATGTTTTAATATTTGTTCATGGGACAGAACAAAGAACAGTACAGCACAGGAAACAGGCCCTTCGGCCCTCCAAGCCTGTGCCGCTCCTTGGTCCAACTAGACCAATCGTTTGTATCCCTCCATTCCCAGGCTGCTCATGTGACTATCCAGGTAAGGAATGTGGGCGTCACTGGCTGGGGCAGTATTTTATACAATCACATCACCCCATATGTGAGAACCTACCCCATAGTACCCCATTCTGTGCACTCCCATCCTGTGTAACACAGAATCCTTAGAGCACAGAAGGAGACCAATCGGCCCATTGAGCTTGCACCAACAACAATCCCACTCTATCGCTGTATCCCCACATATGTACCTTGCCAATCCCCCCTCCGAAACTAGGGTCAATTTAGCATGGCCAATCCAGCTAACCAGCACGTATTTCAGACTGTGGGAGGAAACTGGAGCACCCGGAGGAAACCCACGCAGACATGGGGAGAACGTGCAGACTTCGCACAGTGACCCGAAGCCAGAATTGAACCCAGGTCCCTGCCGCTGTGAGGCAGCAGCGCTAACCACTGTGCCACTGAGCCGCCCTATTATTTAATGCCCATCGCTGAGGGCCATTAAGAGTCAACCACATTGCTGTGCCTCTGGAGTCACATGTAGGCCAGACCAGGTAAGGATGGCAGATTTCTTTCCCTAAAGGACATTAGTGAACCAAATGGGTTTTTACAACAATCAACAATGTTTTCATGGTCATCAGCAGTTTCTTAAATCCAGAGTTTTTTTATTGAATTCAAATTTCACCATCTGCCGTGGTGGGATTTGAACCCAGGTCCCCAGATCTTGCCCTGTGTTTCTGGTTTACTAGTCCAGTGACACTACCACCGCACTACTGCCTCCCCAGCGTAAGATATTTCTCCTGGCTGGTGAGTCTGGAAGCAGGGGACACAGTATCAGTATAAGGGGCAGGACATCTAAGACCGGAGGAATTTCTTCACTCAGAGGGTGGTGAATCTTTGGAAATCTCTGCCCCAAAGGGCTGTGAAAGATCAGTAGTTGAGTCGAATCAATAAAGAGGTTGATAGATTTCTGGATATGAATGACCATCAGAGGATAATGGGGATAGTGGGAAAATGGTGTCAGTGCAAGATTATCAGCCATGGCCTCTTTGAATGGCTATGTTGCTATATATAGTGTGAAAAGCCAGTTGAAGCAAGTACCAGAATAACAGTACTGGATGGCACCGTGGCACAGTGGTTAGCACCAGGGACCCAGGTTCAATTCCGGCCTCGGGTCACTGTCTGTGTGGAGTTTACACATTCTCCCCGTGTCTACGTGGGTTTCAAAGAACAACAAAGAACAAAGAACAATACAGCACAGGAACAGGCCCTTCGGCCCTCCAAGCCCGCGCCGCTCCCCGGTCCAGGATTGAATCCTGAATCCAGGATCCCCGCCCAATTTTCCAGCCTATCTACATACCAATATCCTATCCACCGAGCTGTCCCTCACAGCTACGATGCTTTGTTCATTACAACCTATTAACTCACCCCCACCCCCCCCTTTTAGACCATGTGATCTCCAGGGAGAGGCGAAAACCCAGAGTGAAAAACCCCAGGGCCAATATGGGGAAAAAAAAATCTGGGAAATTCCTCTCCGACCCCCTGAGGCGATCGAAACGAGTCCAGGAGATCACAATGGCCCTGATCGGAAAATGCTTCCCAACCCTAGTCATTTCCACTTCCACGAGAAACAAGGAACAATTAGCCCGCGCCGCTCCCTGGTCCAAACTAGACCACTCTTTTGTATCCCTCCATTCCCACTCCGTTCATATAGCTGTCTAGATAAGTCTTAAACGTTCCCAGTGTGTCCGCCTCCACCACCTTGCTCGGCAACACATTCCAGGCCCCCACGACCCTCTGTGTGAAATATGTCCTTCTGATATCTGTGTTAAACCTCCCCCCCTTCACCTTGAACCTATGACCCCTCGTGAACGTCACCACCGACCCGGGAAAAAGCTTCCCACCGTTCACCCTATCTATGCCTTTCATAATTTTATACACCTCTATTAAGTCTCCCCTCATCCTCCGTCTTTCCAAGGAGAACAACCCCAGTTTCCCCAATCTCTCCTCATAACCAAGCCCCTCCATACCAGGCAACATCCTGGTAAACCTCCTCTGTACTCTCTCCAAAGCCTCCACGTCCTTCTGGTAGTGTGGCGACCAGAACTGGACGCAGTATTCCAAATGCGGCCGAACCAACGTTCTATACATCTGCAACATCAGACCCCAACTTTTATACTCTAAACCCCGTGTCTGCGTGGGTTTCCTCCGCATGCTCCGGTTTCCTCCGGGTGCTCCGGTTTCCTCCCACAGTCCAAAGATGTGCAGGTTAGGCGGATTGGCCATGTTAAATTGACCCTAGTGTCAGGGGGATTAGCGGGGTAAATGTGTGGGGTTATGTGAATAGGGCTGGTGGGATTGATTTATTATTGTCACATGTGTGAGTATGCAGTGAAAAGTATTGTTTCTTCTGCGCTATACTGTCAAAACATACCGTTCATAGAGTACATAGGGGAGGAGAGGGTGCAGAGTGTAGTGTTTACAGTCATAGCTAGGGTGTAGAGAAAGATTAACTTAATATATAATAGGTCCATTCAAAAGCCTGATGGCAGCAGGGAAGAAGCAAAGAACAAAGGACACAGAACAGTACAGCACGGGCCCTCCAAGCCTGCGTCGATCACATTGTCCTATCTAGACCAGCCGCCTGTATCCCTCTATTCCCCATCTGTTCATGCACCGATCCAGATAAGTCTTAAATGTCGCTAATGTATCTGCCTCAACCACCTCACTTGGCAGTACATTCCAGTGCAGTTCTTGAGTCTGTTGGTACCAATGACCTCCGACTTTTGTATCTTTTTCCCAACGGAAGAAGGTGGAAGAGAGAATGTCCGGGGTGCGTGGGGCCCTTAATTATGCTGGCTGCTTTGCCGAGGCAGCTGGAAGTGTAGACAGAGCCAATGGATGGGAGGCTGGTTTGGGTGATGGATTGGGCTTCGTTCACAACTCTTTGTAGTTCCTTGCGGCTCTTGTGAAAGAGCAGAAACACCAGGTTAGTTTGGACCAGCTGCCGACGGTGTTCCCTGGGACAAGGGGGTGAAAGAGACCTCTGCAGACTTCGAGATTGTCCTCAAGCCAATGCTGCATGTCTTAGCCTAAATCGAAACCTCATGATGGAGTGAGCGCACTCTAACCAGAAATCCCACACACCAGGCGAATCAGTTGAATTATTTCTTACTTACCTCTCTCACCCCATTAGTTCTTGTGGGGCCTGAGGGTTCTTCTACCAGCTTGTAAAGTTCAATAGTTCACTGAGTCCAACTCCCAGCGGGTACCATCTGTCAGAAGGAAGGGCGTTTGGGCCCAAGGAACGGCATTTGATTGTTTGCTGTGCTCCTATGAGGAGCTCGGCTAGAATGGCACAGTGGTTAGCACTGCCGCCTCACAGCGCCAGGGACCCGGGCTCGATTCCCGACTTGGGTCACTGTCGGTGTGGAGTTTGCACGTTCTCCCCGTGTCTGCGTGGGTTTCCTCCGCATGCTCCGGTTTCCTCCCACAGTCCAAAGACGTGCTGGTTAGGTGCATCGACCATGCTAAATTCTCCCTCAGTGTACCCGAACAGGTGCCGGAGTGTGGCGACGAGGGGATTTTCACAGTAACTTCATTGCAGTGTTAATGCAAGCCTACTAATAATACTAATAAGTAAACTTTAAAACTTGACAATTAGTGTGAGTTTATGGCATGGTGGCACAGTGGTTAGCACTGCTGCCTCACAGCGCCAGGGACCTGGGTTCAATTCTCGGCTTGGGTCACTGTCTGTGCGGAGTTTGCACGTTCTCCCCGTGTCTGCGTGGGTTTCCTCTGGGTGCTCCAGTTTTGAACCCGGGTCCCTGGTGCTGTGAGGCAGCAGTGCTAACCACTCTGCCACCGTGCCGCCCCCACAGTCCAAAGGTGTGCAGGCTAGGTGAATTGGCCATACTCAATTGCCCCTTAGTTCCCCAAGATGTGTAGGTTAGATGGGATTAGCCATGGTAAATGTGTGGTATTAGAGGGGTAGCACAGGATAGGGTGAGATACTCTATCAGAGAGTTGATGCAGCATTGATGAGCAGAATGGCCTCGTCTACACTGCAGGGATTCTATGATTCTATGAAGACAATGCAACACTCCTCCAGTACGGTATTGGGAACATCAGAGATGCTGCCAGTGTCCTGGCGGGATCTATAGTCCCGAATGGATCAGTGCTTTTTTGGAGGGGAGTCGATGGCCTAGTGGTATTATCCCTAGATTATTAACCCAGAAACTCAGCTCATGCTCTGGGGAACCTGGGTTCAAATCCGCCATGGCAGATGGTGGAATTTGAATTCAATAAAAATTATCTGGAAATAAAAATCTACCGATGAGCATGAAACCATTGTTGACAAAAACCCATCTGGTTCACTACAAAGAACAAAGAACAAAATAAATTACAGCACAGGAACAGGCCCTTCGGCCCTCCAAGTCTGCACTGTCCATGCTGCCCGACTTAACTAAAACCCCCTACGGAACCTTCCGGGGACCATATCCCTCTATTCCCATCCTATTCATGTACTTGTCAAGACGTCCCTTAAAAGTCACTACCATATCCGCTTCCACGACCTCCCACAGCAGCGAGTTCCAGGCACCCACCACCCTCTGTGTAAAAAATGTGCCTCGTACATCTCCTTTAAATCTTGCCCCTCGCACCTTAAACCTATGCCCCCTAGTAATTGACTCTTCCACCCTGGGAAAAAGCTTCTGACTATCCACTCTGTCCATGCCCCTCATAATCTTGTAGACTTCTACCAGGTCTCCCCTCAACCTCCGTCGCTCCAGTGAGAACAAACCAAGTTTCTCCAACCTCTCCTCATAGCTAATGCCCTCCATACCAGGCAACATCCTGGTAAATCTTTTCTGTACCCTCTCCAAAGCCTCCACATCCTTCTGTTAGTGTGGCGACCAGAATTGAACACTATATTCCAAGTGCGGCCTAACTAAGGTTCTATAAAGCTGCAACATGACTTGTCACTAATGTCCTTTAGGGAAGGAAATCTACCATCCTTATCTGGTCTGGTCTACATGTGAGTCCAGAGCCACAGTAATGTGGTTGACCCTCATCTGCCCTTGGCCAACTAAGGATGGGCCATAAATGCTGGCTAGCCAGCGACGCCCATGTCCCACAAATGAATTAAGATAAAGTAGATGGGGAACAAGGCTGAAGAGCAAAAATTTTAAAAATCCACAAGGTGACAGTCGTGTCTTGAATTTTCTTTGGGTTAGTTTTGTTTGTATCCAGCATCGAGGAGCTAACAATGCGCCCATTGTGATCTCAGCACAGGTGAAGCAATCACTGAAGGGATAGAACTGTAAAGGCTCTGAAGAGCTTGTTCCAGTTTAGAGGATAGTTTGGCACTGGCAATGTGTCAAGCGGACGTGCTGCTCCACAAGTCCTGTCAGCAGCAACTCGCCAGAGAGGGATGTCGACTGAAACTCAGGCTGGGAGGAATAAACAAATTCAAGTGCTTCTTTAATACTTTAAAGATCGTGGAAAGACTAAGAAAGGGTGTTTATTTCTTCATTCAACGCCTTGCACACGTATCGATTCTAAAAATATTCTCTTTCCCTGAAATTATGCAATAATTTGTATTAAGCAATGTGAGTGAGAAAATAAGAATACGGTGCCAAGGGAAAGTACATTCATGTGATTTAGAATTTTGGGGATACAAGGACATCTAATAAAATAGAATTTTGCAAAGATATAGGGAGGTGGAAGGGTGGTTGGAGTGTTGGGAAGGCTGCGGTGTTGGGAGGCGGGTTTTTCTTCTGCATTGTTTCTATAACGGGTTGGTGTGTGTGTGGGGGAGAGGCTTTTGTGTATTTTCACAGTGGTGTCAAACAGTTCATGACAGAGCAGCTGTTTCATTCCTCCTGGTTGTCATTACAGTATTTCCCAATGCAGGAAATCCACCCCCAGAGATAGAAACACCCCCACCCCTCTCACCACCCATGTAGAATTCTCCCCCTCCCACCACAAGGTGCAATATCTTCTCTGATATAGAACTCCCTCCCCAATATGGAAGCCTCCCCTGCATCCCAGAATAGAACGCTCTTGACTTCCTCAGATGTGCGGCATGGTGGCACACTGGTTGGCACTGCTGTCTCACAATGCCAGGGACCCGGGTTCGATTCCCAGCTTGGGTCACCGCCTCCCTGTGTCTGTCTGGGTTTCCTCCGGGTGCTCCAGTTTCCTCCCACAGTCCGAAAGACGTGCGGGTTAGGTGCATTGGCCGTGCTAAATTCTCCCTCAGTGTACCCGAAAAGGGACTGGTGTGTGACGACCAGGAGATTTTCACACTAACTTCATTGCAGTAAGCCTTACTTGTGACACTAGCCAATAAATTTTCAAACTTTAAGCCTCCCCTGTCCCCCAGGATAGAACGCTCTCGACTTCCCCAAATGTAGAGATCCCCGGAATATGGAAATCACTGTACTCTGCTATCTGCCTTTTCCAATCTTAGGACTAGGCCCAAGGCACTGGGTCCAAAGGTTGCCCCAAAGGCTGGACACTGGGCTTCCATATTTGTGGACAGAGTATTTTGTGTCAGCCTCCCCTGTTTGATCCGGTTTCCGCTGCGTAAAAACATCCACATTCAAAATGAGTGCTCGCCCCTGGAGAGCGCGTAAAAGCAAAACAGTTTAGATCAATGTCAGTTTGACCGTTTCCAGTTGCTGTCTCTTTAATGCTTGGTTTATCCCAGGAGAGAGGCTGCTGGAGGCATGCATTGCATGGCCAGCCAATGATTGGTGTCTCACTGGGGTTTTCCAATTAACTCTCCTGTGGCCAGTTGTTTTGACCAGGCTGGGGCTATACTCATTGGAATTCAGAAGAATGAGGGGAGATCTTATCGAAACATATAAGATTATGAAGGAAATAGATAAGATAGAATCAGGAAAGCTGTTTCCAATGGCAGGTGAAACTAGAACTAGGGGGCATGGCCTCAAAGTAAGGAGGAGCAGATTTAGGACTGAGTTGAGGAGGAACTTCTTCACACAAAGGGTTGTGAATCTATGGAATTCCCTGCCCAGTGAAGCAGTTGAGGCTACCTCATTGAATGTTTTTAAGGCAAGGATAGATACATTTTTGAACAGTAAAGGAATTAAGGGTTATCAAAATTCGCTGGACTCTGGGGTAGTGCCGGCTGACTGGAAAACAGCTACTGTTACGCCGCTGTTTAAAAAAGGAAGTAGACAAAAGGCGGGTAACTACAGGCCGGTTAGCTTAACGTCCGTAGTTGGGAAGATGCTAGAGTCCATTATTAAAGAGGAAATAACAGAGCACCTGAATAAGAATGGTTCGATCAAGTAGACGCAGCATGGATTCATGAAGGGAAAGTCGTGTTTGACGAATCTACTGGACTTTTATGAAGATGTCACTAGTGCGGTTGACAGAGGGGAACCGGTGGATGTGGTGTTTTTAGATTTCCAGAAGGCGTTCGATAAGGTGCCTCACAAAAGGTTGCTGCAGAAGATTGGGGTACACGGAGTTAGGGGTAAGGTGTTGGAGTGGATTGGGGATTGGCTATCTAACAGGAAGCAGAGAGTTGGGATAAATGGGTGCTTTTCTGGTTGGCAGTTGGTGACCAGTGGCGTGCCGCAGGGATCGGTGCTGGGGCCTCAATTGTTTACCATTTACATAGATGATCTGGAGGAGGGGACTGAATCTAGGGTATTCAAGTTTGCTGATGACACGAAGGTGAGTGGGAAAGCAAATTGCATGGAGGACGCGGAAAGTCTGCAGAGAGATTTGGATAGGCTGAGCGAGTGGGCGAGGATCTGGCAGATGGAATATAACGTTAGCAAATGTGAGGTTATCCACTTTGGAAGAAATAATAGTAAATTGGAATATTATTTAAATGGAGAAAAATTACATCGTGCGACTGTGCAGAGGGACCTGGGGGTCCTTGTGCACGAATCGCAAAAACTCAGTCTGCAGGTGCAGCAGGTGATCAAGAAGGCGAATGGAATGTTGGCCTTTATCGCGAGGGGGATAGAATATAAAAGCAGGGAGGTCTTGCTGCAACTGTACAAGGCACTGGTGAGGCTGCAACTGGAGTACTGTGTGCAGTTTTGGTCCCCTTATTTGCGAAAGGATATATTGGCCTTGGAGGGAGTGCAGAGAAGGTTCACCAGGTTGATACCGGAGATGAGGGGTGTAGCTTATGAGGAGAGATTAAACAGATTGGGTCTGTGCTCGTTGGAGTTTAGAAGGATGAGGGGTGATCTTATAGAGACATATAAGATAATGAAGGGGCTGGATAGGGTAGAGGTGGAGAGATTTTTTCCACTTAGAAGGGAAACCAGAACTAGAGGGCACAGCCTCAAAATAAGTGGGGGCCGGTTCGGAACAGAGTTGAGGGGGAACTTCTTCTCTCAGAGGGTAGTGAATCTCTGGAATTCTCTGCCCATTGAAGTGGTGGAGGCTTCCTCGTTGAATATGTTTAAATCACGGGTAGATAGTTTTCTGATCGATAAGGGAATTAAGGGATATGGGGAGCAGGCGGGTAAGTGGAACTGATTTGCTTCAGATCAGCCATGATCTTGTTGAATGGCGGGGCAGGCTTGAAGGGCCAGATGGCCTACTCCTGCTCCTATTTCTTATGTTCTTATGTTCTTTTGTTATGGTGAGCGGGCGGGTTAGTGGAGCTGAGATTACGAAAAGATCAGCCATGATCATATTGAATGGCGGAGCAGGCTCGAAGGGCCAGATAGCCTACTCCTGCTCCTAGTTCTTATGTTCTTATGTTCTTATGTTTTCTATTTCTCAGGAACCTGTTCACACATTTCATTATGGCCAATGGAAGTGTGGTTGACAACCATCCTTGGAAACCCGGAAATTACTTCATTTTAGGCAGAAGAGAGAACGGCTGCATTTCATCTTTAACTATTTGATGATTATCTCCACCTTTCGAGGTGGCATGGTGGTTAGCACTGCTGCCTCACAGCGTCAGGGACCCGGGTTCAATTCCCGGCTTGGGTCACTGTCTGTGCAGAGTCTGCACGTTCTCCCCGTGTCTGCGTGGGTTTCCTCCGGGTGCTCTGGTTTCCTCTCACCAAGTCTGAAAGACGTGCTGGTTAGGTGCACTGGCCGTGCTAAATTCTCCCTCAGTGTACCCGAACAGGCGCCGGAGTGTGGCGACTAGGGGATTTTCACAGTAACATCATTGCAGTGTTAATGTATATCTACTTGTGACACTAATGAATAAACTTATTGAGTGCAGTACGGGCTCACAATGGCCATTTTAAAACTTACCATGGAGAGTGGGTGGACCCTATTTGCACAGCTAGCTCACTAAATGTTGGAGACGGAATTCGAATAGAGGAGACAACCTGTTTAAAACGCACAGTTAAAAATGCTTCTGTCATCACAGGGCAAGTATATCAGGGAACAGGTATCCATCAGGTCTGTTTTAGCTCCTAATACATAGCATTTATTTTGGCCTGCACACATAGGCCTCACTTCTCCTAGTGCTACCTGCTGGGCACTCTCCAGGGAATGAGCAGGAGGAGTTCTTCCTGTTGCCACTTGTTGGCGCCATTGTCAACGCAGTAGGACATCAGTCTGATCACAATCTCTCTCACCAACCAGTCGGCACGTCCCCTCCTGGACTCTTTGTTCCGACTTCAATAGGGAGCGAGAGAAAGCAAAATGAATCTAACAATGTCCGTGACGCACAAGAGACCAGAGAAAATCCTTGTCCAACAACCACCCCCCCTCCCACCCCCGCACAAACACACTTCACCATTTCCCATTAGCACCCCCCCCAACCCCCTCCCCTCACCTACAGTAACTAACTCCGGTTCTGTTCAGTCTTTCATCACATAACTTCCCATTGGGCCCCCCATTCCTAATGTGCCTGGCATGCCCATCCTTATGACGCCCACCACCCCACTTCAACCCCATTGGGTCGTGTGATGGAGTGGCACGGTGGCACAGTGGTTAGCATTGCGGCCTCACAGCGCCAGGGACCCGGGTTCGACTCCCGGCTTCGGGTCACTGTCTGTGTGGAGTTTGCACATTCTGCCCGTGTCTGCGTGGGTTTCCACCGGGTGCTCCAGTTTCCTCCTACACTCCAAAGATGTGCAGGCTAGGTGGATTGGCCATGCTAAATTGCTCCTTAATGTCCGGGAGATTAGCAAGGTTAATATGTGGGGTTATGGGGTTAGGGCCTAAGTGGGATTGTTGTCAGTGCAGGCACGATGGGCTGAATGGCCTCCTTCTGCACTGTAGGGATTCTATTCTATGATATTTGAAAAATGAAAACACTCTTCATTACCCCCTGCGATGTTTCAATCATTTTTTCCATTCTCGGATATAGAAGCTAGAACATCGAATCCCTACAGTGCAGAAAGAGGCCATTCGGTCCATCAAGCCTGCACTGACCACAATCCCACCCAGGCCCTATCCCCGTAATCCCATGTATTTACCCTGCTAGTCCCCCTGTCACTAAGGGGTAATTTAGCATGGCCAATCAACTGAACCCGCAAATTTTGGGCTGTGGGAGGAAGCCGGAGCACCCGGAGGAAACCCAGTGTTCGTATTAACAAGGAGAAGTGTACAAGGAGGATTGATAATGTTTTTTATTTGACTGTTCTGATGGTTTCTCCCCTGGAATTTTTTTTGTAACAGTGCGGAGGAAGGGTAGGCAGCCCTACCCCTCTCTATCTCCCCAAACCTCCTGCATACTGGACTTCTTGCTCCTTCCAGTACTGTCACTTGCCAAATTCCATTGAGGCCAAATGGGGGTTGGCTGTCGTCCTGTCCCGAGAGCCAATCTGTAGCCACCTGACAGGGAAAACCCATCTCTAGGTGTCAATGGAGCCCAACAACCTCCTTATTCTGATCCAACCCCATAGGTTTTACACAGACACATTCCTGCCCATGAACAGACTTTCCCAAACACCCTTAGCACGTTGACCTATTGAACAATCTTTGTGCATTTAGCGGGATTGCAAGGAGGCCATGTTTGAAGATGTGGAAGTCACCTGGAGCTCAGTCATCCTGCCCCCACTGGTGAACAGAGGCAGGTTCTTGAATGAGAATAATAAAATAGATTATTTCACAGTCTGGCACATTTTGTAAAATTCCTCCATGTTGAAGTATTCTCTCAAATTATAAGAACAGAATTACAACAGAATTGGAGCAGGAGTAGGACATCTGGCCCTTCGAGCCTGCTCCGCCATTCAATAAGATCATGGTTGATTTTTTTGTGGACTCAGCTCCACTTACCCGCCCGCTCACCATAACCCCTAATTCCTTTACTGTTCAAAATGTATCTATCCTCGCCTTAAAAAACATTCAGTGAGGTAGCCTCAACTGCTTCACTGGGCAGGGAATTCCACAGATTTGCAACCCTTTGTGTGAAGAAGTTCCTCCTCAACTCAGTCCTAAATCTGCTCCCCCTTATTTTGAGGCCATGCCCCCTAGTTCTAGTTTCACCCGCCACTGGAAACAACTTCCCTGCTTCTATCTTATCTATTCCCTTCATAATCTTATATGTTTCTATAAGACCTCCCCTCATTCTTCTGAATTCCAATGAGTATAGTCCCAGGCTACTCAGTCTCTCCTCATAAGCCAACCCTCTCAACTCCAGAATCAATCTAGTAAATCTCTTCTGCACCCCCTCCAGTGCCAGTATATCCTTTCTCAAGTAAGGAGACCAAAACTGTACACAGTGTTCCAGATGTGGCCTCACCAGCACCTTATACAGCTGCAACATAACCTCGCTGTTTTTAAACTCCATTCCTCTCGCAATGAAGGACAAGATTCCATTTGCCTTCCGAATTACTTATCCTTTACTTCAGCCAGGTGCTCCTCTGTAGCTGGACGTCCCATCCATTGACTCAGTCTACACTCCTACTGCTTTGGAAAAGTAGCCAGCATAATCAAGGACCCCGGATATCCTGGCCGGAACTTTACTGCCCAGCCCGCCACAGGAATCGGAGCAAGTGAGGGCAATGGGAAAGTCTGTTGACCTCGGGCGGGATTTTACGGTTTCGGGATGAGTCAGGCCGTAAAATCCCGTCCACTCACTTCCACTTTCTTCCGTCAGGAAATAGATACAAAAGTCTGAGGTCCGACTCAAGAACAGCCTGCTGCTGTCAGACTTTTGAATGGACTTACCTTGCATTAAGTTGATCTTTCTCTACACCCTAGCTATGACTGTAACACTACATTTTGCACTCTCTCGTTTCCTTCTCTATGAACGGTATGCTTTGTCTGTCTAGCGCGTGAGAAACAATACTTTTCACTGTATCCCAATACGAGTGACAATACTAAATCAAATCAAATCAAATGCAGGGAGCAGTTGAGGAGAACAATGTTAAAAGGGAAGCTAGATAAATACACAAAGTAAAAGGGTCTAGAGGGGTAAGGTAACAGAGTTAGATGAAGAGAAATGGGAAGATCTTTGAATGCGAGCATCAATGCCAGCATGGACTGGTGGGGCCAAATGGCCTGTACTGTGCTGTATGTTCTACGGGAAAGTTAGCTGGTCTGGCCTGATGATTTGAAGAGATGGAGGATGTCAACTAAGCTCTGCCAAAGGCACAGGACGAACATTGGGACAAAACCAACCATGGGGTGTGTGGCAATTCCAGCTGAGCTGGAAAGCTCACATGAACAGTTTGAGTGGATGGAGGAGAGAGCATCCATCCTTCTCAAATAAAGTGATGAAGGAAAGTTGAAAGTCAATGAGGTGCAAAATTCGAATGATCTGGACTGTCGCCTGAGCCTGTTGAAGAGGCTTGATTGTGCAAAAGTGGCCAAAAGTGAGACATGGCGAAACAGAAAGCAAAGAACTGGACAGAGACACCCTGTTAGACAATAATAGCATCAAAGAACAAACTCTGGAAATAGGGCAACTTGGAAACTCAATGGATGCATTGGATGAAGACTAGGATTGAGTATGTTCAGTTTGAGCAGATGTTTAAGACTGAGCAAGGCAAGGCAAGGCAGGCCTCCTAAATTAGCAGGGTGTGAAGCGTAATGAATGAAGGCTCTGGGGAGGCAGTGGCATAGTGGTACTGTCATAGAATCATAGAATCCTACATTACAGAAGGAGGCCATTCAGCCCATTGAGTCTGCACCGACCACACTCCCACCCAGGCCTTATCCCCATAACTCCATGCATTTACCCTAGCTAGTCCCCCTGACACTAAGGGGCAGTTTAGCATGGCCAAACCACCTAACCCACACATCTTTGGAATGTGGGAGGAAACTAGATAAATGTGGGAGGATATAGATAGGCTGGAAAATTGGGCGGAGAGGTGGCAGATGGAGTTTAATCCGGATAAATGCGAAGTGATGCATTTTGGAAGAAATAATGTAGGGAGGAGTTATACAATAAATGGCAGAGTCATCAGGAGTATAGAAACACAGAGGGACCTAGGTGTGCAAGTCCACAAATCCTTGAAGGTGGCAACACAGGTGGAGAAGGTGGTGAAGAAGGCATATGGTATGCTTGCCTTTATAGGATGGGGTATAGAGTATAAAAGCTGGAGTCTGATGATGCAGCTGTATAGAACACTGGTTAGGCCACATTTGGAGTACTGCGTCCAGTTCTGGTCGCCGCACTACCAGAAGGACGTGGAAGCGTTAGAGAGAGTGCAGAGAAGGTTTACCAGGATGTTGCCTGGTATGGAGGGTTTTAGCTATGAGGAGAGATTGGGTAGACTGGGGTTGTTCTCCTTGGAAAGACGGAGAATGAGGGGAGATCTAATAGAGGTGTACAAGATTATGAAGGGGATAGATAGGGTGAACGGTGGGAAGCTTTTTCCCAGATCAGAAGTGACGTTCACGAGGGGTCACGGGCTCAAAGTGAGATGGGCGAAGTATAACTCAGATATTAGAGGGATGTTTTTTACACAGAGGGTGGTGGGGGCCTGGAATGCGCTTCCAAGTAGAGTGGTGGAGGCAGGCACGCTGACATCGTTTAAGACTTACCTGGATAGTCACATGAGCAGCCTGGGAATGGAGGGATACAAACGATTGGTCTAGTTGGACCAAGGAGCGGCACAGGCTTGGAGGGCCGAAGGGCCTGTTTCCTGTGCTGTACTGTTCTTTGTTCTTTGTTGAAACCGGAGCACCCGGAGGAAACCCACGCAGACAAGAGGAGAATGTGCCGAATCTGCGCAGTGACCCAAGCCGGGAATTGAACCTGGGTCCCTGACGCTGTGAGGCAGCAGTGCTAACCACTGTGCCACCGTGCTGCCCCTGGACTAATAACCCAGGGACCCAAGGTAATGCCCCGGGGACCCAGCTTCAAACCCCACCATGGCAGATGGTGAAATTTGAACTGAATAAAAATCTGGAATTAAAAGTCTATTGATGATTTTGAAACCTTTGTTGCTTGCTGCAAAAACCCATTTGGGTCCTTTACATAAGGAAATCTGCCCTCCTCACCTGGTTTGGCCTACATGTGAGTACATAACTCTTAAATGCCGTTTCAAGGGCAAGTATGGTTGGCAATAAATGCTGGTCCCATGAAAAGAAAAATCCCCTTTATGAACCTTTCCTTCAATACCTTGGCACCTGGATTGGGCAGAGACCTTTCCCAGCCAGGTGAACATAAAAAGATAATTTAAAAGAAGGATATTCAATCCGATAGGTAAAGGGAAATTTTGTTCCATGTGATTGAGAGTGGTTGTAAGTTAAAGAGCTAAAAGATGTGTTGTGTGGCCTTGAATTGTGTTCTGAGCATTAAAAGGTGCTTGGGACTTGGATAAATCAAGGAAGAACCCTTCAGAGAATTGATGGGCAGAGGGATCTGGGTGTACAGATACACAGGTCACTAAAAGTGGCAATGCAGGTGGAGAAGGTAGTCAAGAAGGCATACGGCATGCTTGCCTTCATCAGCCGGGGCATTGAGTTTAAAAATTGGCAAGTCATGTTGTAGCTTTATAGAACCTTAGTTAAGCCGCACTTAGACTATAGTGTTCAATTCTGGTCGCCACACTACCAGAAGGATGTGGAGGCTTTGGAGAGGGTACAGAAAAGGCTTATCAGGACGTTGCCTGGTATGGAGGGCACTAGCTATGAGGAGAGGTTGGAGAAACTTGGTTTGTTCTCGCTGGAATGACGAAGGTTGAGGGGCGACATGGTAGAAGTCGACAAGATTATGAGGGGCATGGACAGAGTGGATAGTCAGAAGCTTTTTCCCAGGGTGGAAGAGGGGCATAGGTTTAAGGTGCGAGGGGCAAGATTTAAAGGAGATGTACGAGGCAATTTTTTTACACAGAGGGTAGTGGGTGCCTGGAACCCGCTGTCGGGGGAGGTAGTGGAAGCAGATATGGTCGTGACTTTTAAGGGGCATCTTGACAAATACATGAATAGGCTGGGAATAGAGGGATATGATCCCCGGAAGGGTAGAGGGTTTTAGTTCAGTCGGGCAGCATGATGCAGGCTTGGAGGGCCGAAGGGCCTGTTCCTGTGCTGTAATTTTCTTTGTTTTTTTGTTCTTTGGCTCGTGCTTACGAAGGAAGGAAGACCCTTTGGCACACAGACACACACTTGCACACGGATACATTTTGAAGGCAAATATCCCCTTTTCCTGTCTCACAACAGGAAAGGTAGCTCACGGGGCTGCTGCTTGCTAAGTATGTGATCTTCGGTTTTGTCTGCTGGGCGGGAGCTGCGAATCATTCAACGAAGGCTATTAAATATAGACGATGTCCCACAGGAGGAGGGCAACCAGGAATCAAAGCATCCTCTGTGTTCGCTTGGGGTTATCCCAGAGGTTGATTTATAATGTGTGATGGCCCTGACTCAGGTCTCTCACTGACATGGGGAGAGTCTGAAACCCCGCTCTCCACCGTTTCAGAAATTATTTGACCTGCATTCAATTGATCAGTCTCGTGCCTCTGTGAGAGAGGATTAATGGAAGGTAAACTCCAGGGTTGTGTGGGGGGTGGGGTGAAGGGAGGACGGGGGAAGGGACTTTCTTTGCGAAATTCCCTGCGTCTGTTTGATTGGATTTTTGCAGCAAGCAGAGACAGGAAGAGCAAATCCCAACTCTCCCATTTTTAAAAAAAGGAAATAGGAATTGGAAACAAAAACGGCAGCATGAAGCATCATAATGCTGGCTTCATTCCCCAGTCAATGAAAAACTGCAGCATGAAGCATTATAATGCTGGCCCCAGTTCCCAGTCAATGAAAAGATTATGCAGCAAATAAAACAAATTATTCTGACACCCAAAAGTGCCTTTACATAACTTTTGCATGAGATTTTAAACACAGGCCCGTCTGTCATAGGTTCATAGAATCCTACAGTGCAGAAGGAGGCCATTCGGCCCATTGGGTCTGCACTGACCACAATCCCACCCAGGTTCTATCCCCATAACCCCATGCATTTACCCTAGCTAGTCCCCCTGACACTAAGGGGCAATTTAGCATGGCCAATCCACCTAACCCGCACATCTTTGGACTGTGGGAGGAAACCGGCGCACCCGGAGGAAACCCACGCAGACACGGGGAGAATGTGCAAACTCCACACAGACAGTCACCCGAGCCGAGAATCGAACCCGGGTCCCTGGCGCTGTGAGGCGGGAGTGCTAACCACTGTGCCACAATGCTGTCCCCCTGAACTGGCACAGTAGGATCCTAAGACACTATTTTGCAGAAGAGCAGGGGTGATGACCCCAGTATCCGGGCCAATATTTATCCTTCAGCCATCATTCATCACACATTACCTGGTCATTAACTTGTTAATTTGATTCTGATTTGATTTATTATTGTCACATGTATGGAGTTGAAATCAACCATGATTGAATGGTGGAGTGGACTCGATGGGCCGAATGGCCTTACTTCCACTCCTATGTCTCATGGTCTTATGGTCTATACAGTGAAAACCATTGTTTCTTGCACAAAGCATTTTTTAAAATTCATTCATGGGACATAGGCATCGCTGGCTGGCCAGCATTTACTGCCCATCCCTAGTTGCCTGAGGGTAGTTGAGCATGAACCACATTGCTGTGGCTCTGGGGTCACATGTAGGCCGGACCAGGTAAGTACGTCAGATTTCCTTCCCTAAAGGGCATTCATGAACCCGATGGGTTTTCCGACAATCGACAATGGTTTCATGGTCACCAGTAGATTCTTAATTCCAGATATTACTTATTGAATTCAAATTCCACCAACTGCCGTGGCAGGATTCGAACCCGGGTCCCCAAGAACATTAGTTGAGTTCTGGATTAATGGTCTAGCCACTAGGACATTGCCTGCCCTAAAGCATACAGTTCATAGAGTATATAGAGGAGAAGGTAAGGAGAGAGTGCAGAATGTAGAGTTACAGTCATAGCTCGGGTGCAGAGAAAGATCAACTTAATATAAGGTAGGTCTATTCAAACTTCTGATGGCAGCAGGGAAGAAGCTGTTCTTGAGTCGGTTGGTACGTGACCTCAGACTTTTGTATCTTTTTCCCGACAAAAGAAGGTGGAAGAGAGAATGTCCAGAGTGCGTGGGGTCCTTAATTATGCTGGCTGCTTTACTGAGGCAGCGGGAAGTGTAGACAGAGTCAATGGATGGGAGGCTGGTTTGCGTGATGGATTGGGGTACGTTCATAATCCTTTGTAGCTTCTTGCGGTCTTGGGCAGAGCAGGAGCCATACCAAGCTGTGATACAGCTAGAAAGAATGCTTTCTATTGTGCATCTGTAAAAATTGGTAAGCGTCGTAGATCTTGCTGTGCGTACACTGCTGTGTTTCCTATGTTGTTGCTGTGACAATGCTTCTATTTCATTGGCTGTAAATGCTTTGCAATATGTTTGAGGTTTGATTGGATTTGATTTAATTTATTATCATATGTATTAGCATACAGCGAAAAGTATTGTTTCTTGCGCGCTATACAGACAAAGCATATCGTTCATAGAGAAGAAAACGAGAGGGTGCAGAATGTAGTGTTACTGTCATAGCTAGGGTGTAGAGAAAGATCAACTTAATGCAAGGTAGGTCCATTCAAAAGTCTGACAGCAGCAAGGAAGAAACTGTTCTTGAGTCGATTGGTACGTGACTTCAGACTTTTGTATCATTTTCCCAATGGAAGAAGGTGGAAGAGAGAATGTCCAGGGTGCGTGGCGTCCTTAATTATGCTGGCTGCTTTGCCGGGGCAGCGGGAAGTGTAGACAGAGTCAATGGATGGAGGCTGGTTTGCGTGATGGATTGGGCTACATTCACGACCTTTTGTAGTTTCTTGTGGTCTTGGGCAGAGCAGGAGCCATACCAAGCTGTGATACAACCAGAAAGAATGCTTTCTGTGGTGCATCTGTAAAGGTTGGTGAGAGTCGTAGTTGACATGCCAAATTTCCTTAGTCTTCTGAGAAAGTAGAGGCATTGATGGATGTGATGGAATTTCTTTAACTGCTTTTATTCTGGTATCTAGTGATTTTGAAAAATGAAATGGAATATTTTTTGACCACAAGTGACGAAGCTGAGGTGAATTGGGGTGGACAGGACACTCACAAGAAAATGCATAGTGTTCGGAGGCTCCACTGACCCTTCGCTTATACACCTGGACAGGATACAAGAAAAATCTACTAATTCTCACCTTTAACATTAAACTGCTCTCCGTTGTAAACCTCTTGGTGTAACTGTGATCAGCACTGCTCCCCCTCAGTGTCAAATATCTTCCATACACACCCTCCCAACAACTTACGCTGAAATTGAGGCTCCTACTATAACTCACCAAGGATATAAATGTCTCTTTCTAAGTGTCAAACTTGATGATGGTTTAAACAGGAAAGGAACAATAAAATAATCAATTTCAGATGCATTTTGAAGTTAGAATCACAGAATCACGTGCAGAAGAGGACCTTTGGTCCATCGAGTTCACACTAACTCATTGGAAACACTTGTGGCGGAATTTTACCAGCACTGGGGCGGCCGAGGTTCGCAGAACGGCATTCTCTGTGGGCCTCGGGCAGGAGTGTACGAGCCTCGGGCGGGCGAGGCGGTAACTTCCCACCTAATCCCATCTGACAGCACTTGGCCCATAGCCCTGAATGTTATGGCGTTCCAAGTGCTCATCCAGGTATCTTTTTAAAGGATGTGAGGCATCCCGCCTCCACCACCTTCCCAGGCAGCGCATTCCAGACCGTCACCACCCTCTGGGTAATGACATTTTTCCTCACATTCCCCCTAAACCTCCTGCCCCCTCACCAGGTCAGGTGCTTCTCGTGTGTAGACTCAATGGGCCGAAGGGCCTCTTCTTCACTGTCTGATTCTATGACTCTGTCCTTCACCCATCCCCACAGAGCAGAGGTCACAATTCCCGGGAGCCTTTCTACTGTGTGGGTTCGGCAAGTCAAGAAATGTCCCGAATTGTTTTACCTGCCTCGGGAGAAAAGATCTGGTCCACAGCGCCGAGCTCCACACATATTTTTACCACCTTTCGCCAAGTGAACTATTCAGATGATATGTTGGTTAAAATAAAAAAATGCACTCGTCGGAAGTTCACAAGAACAACGAGCCACGCTTGGATCACATACACTGCACAGCTTTACATATGGCTGCCAGCAAGTGTCAAGCCATGTTAATCCAGCACTCTGCAGGCGAATGGGCTGCTTTCCATTTGCACTGTTTATTTTTGCAGGGCTCCCCTGAGTTCACAGAACCAGTTCAATTTGTTTTATGTCACCAGGTGCAATTATTGCATCTCGCAGAACAAAAGGACAAGATCAAATTTAAAAACAAAACCTCACGGTTCACGCGGCAGATAGACGCTGATGGCTCTGACCATCATATCGGGTGGCACGGTGGCACAGCGGTTAGCGCTGCTGCCTCACAGCGCCAGGGACCCGGGTTCGATTCCCGGCTTGGGTCGCTGTCTGTGTGGAGTCTGCACGTTCTCCCCGTATCTGCGTGGGTTTCCTCCGGGTGCTCCGGTTTCCTCCCACAGTCCGAAAGACACGCTGGTTAGGTGAATTGACCATGCTAAATTCTCCCTCAGTGTACCCGAACAGGCGTCGGAGTGTGGCGACTCGGGGATTTTCACAATAACTTCATTGCAGTGTTAATGTAAGCCTACTTGTGACACTAATAAATAAACTTTAAATATGCTGGTGATCAAATCATTTGATTTGAATCAACATGGAAACTAGAAGCAGGAGTAGGCCCTTCGATCCTGCCCTGCCGTTCATTTTGATCACAGCTGATCATCGAATTCAATATCCTGATCCTCCCTTCCCCCCATAATCCCTTGATCCCTTCAGCCCCAAAAGCTATATCTAATTTCTTCTTGAAATCACACAACGTTTTGGCCTCAACTACTTCTGTGGTAGCGAACTCCACACATTCACCACCCTCTGGGTGAAGAAATTTCTCCTCCCCTCAGTTCTAAAAGGTTTATCCCTTTCCTCAAACTATGGCCCCTAGTTCTGAACTCCCCTACCATCGGAAACATTCTTTCTGAATCTACTCTGTCTAACCCTGTTAGAATGTAATAAGTTTCTTTGATTTGATTTATTATCGTCATGTGTCGGAATACAATGAAAAGTATTGTTTCTTGTATGCTGTACAGAAAAAGCATACCGTTCATAGAGTACATAGGGGAAAAGGATAGTGCAGAATGCAGGATTACAGTCACAGCTAGTGTGTAGAGAGATCAGCTTAATATAAGGTGGGTCCATCCAAAAGTTTGATTCCAGCAGGGAGGAAGCTGTTCTTGAGTTGGTTGGTACGTGACCTCAGACTTTTGTATCCTTTTCCCAACAGAAGAAGGTGGAAGAGAGAATTCCCGGGGTGCGTGGGGGTCCTTAATCATGCTGGCTGCTTTGCCGAGGTAGCGGGAAGTGTAGACAGAGTCAATGGATGGGAGGCTGGTTTGCGAGATGGACTGGGCTTCGTTCACAACCCTTTGTAGTTTCTTGGGGTTTTCTTGGTCAGAGCAGGAGTCAGATATTGGTCAAGGGAGAAATTCTGGTCAGGACGTAGATGATAACTCCTCTGCTCACCCTCAGAATAACGTCACGGGATCCTTTAAGTCTACTTGAGAAGGCTGATGGGGCCTCAGTTGAAAGTTGCATCCAAGAGATGATAAAAGTGCTTTGTTTCCAGCTCAGGTCAGCATAATGGATTCAGAGGCTGTTTTGGAATGTGTTTGTTTTCAGATCTGTACTTAGAAAGGAGAGATAAGGAGGAGGAAATGCAGGCTTGCAGCAAGCTGAGGCATGGAGGTTAGAAAGCTATCGCTCGGGAGAAGATGCCCGTGATTGTCCATCTTTAGGGTAAATATCTCGATTGAATTACACTGGCTTAGATCTCTGAGAGAGGAATCTGTTGGAAAAAGCGAAGAACACTTGTGCAACTCAGTCATTCAGCGGTGATGGTGATGTTAAGAGGATGAAAGCAGCAATTCTTAAAGGCTTGTAATAACAGTGGGTGAGTGTGAAGAGCTGTTAAGGACATTGTTGTTTGCAGAAAGTAACATCGGGGTCCGTGACCTCGTCTAATGTTTTCAGTGCTGCAGACAGCGACAGAACCTTCTGTTCAACCTCAGCGGAACTAAACAAGATCTGAGGAAGTGCTGTCAGTCATTTAAATTTTAACAAGTGGCCCTCCTCACATGACATGGGTGTGCAGGTACACAGGTCACTGAAAGTGGCAATGCAGGTGGAGAAGGTACTCAAGAAGGTATACGGCATCCTTGTCTTCATCGGCCGGGGCATTGAGTTTAAAAATTAGCAAGTCATGTTACAGGTTTATAGAACCTTGGTTAGGCTGTGCTTGGAATATAGTGTTCAATTCTGGTCGCCACACTACCAGAAGGATGTGGAGGCTTTGGAGAGGGTACAGAAAAGATTTACCAGGATGTTGCTTGGTATGGGGGGCATTAGCTATGAGGAGAGGTTGGAGAAACTTGGTTTGTTCTCACTGGAACGACGGAGGTTGAAGGGCGACCAGATAGAAGTCTACAAGATTATGAGAGGCATAGACAGAGTGGATAGTCAGAAGCTTTTTCTCAGAGTGGAAGAGTCAATTACTGGGGGGCATAGGTTTAAGGTGCAAGATTTAAAGGAGATGTAGGAGACAGATTTTTTACACAGCGAATGGTGGATGCCTGGAACTCCTTGTCGGGGGAGGCAGTGGAAGCAGATATGGCAGTGACTTTTTAGGGGCATCTTGACAAATACATGAATAGCATGGGAATAGAGGGATATGGTCCCCGGAAGGGTAGGGGTTTTTAGTTCAGTCGGGTAGCATGGTCAGTGCAGGCTTGGAGGGCCGAAGGGCCTGTTCCTGTGCTGTAATTTTCTTTGTCCTTTGTTTTATTTTGTTTTGACCCCCCCAACTTTTTTCAAGAGAGAACCTTAGTCACGCAATCCCTTTTCCAGGGAATCTTACCCCTTATAAAGACGAGTCCTCTGTGTTATTGGCCATAAAAAGAATCAGCGGGAATTTCCGCACCCGAAACCGGAAACCCCCACGCGAGGTCAACGGAATTTTCCATGGTCCACCCCTCGCCCGCTCCGATTCCCGTGGTGGGCGGGACGGTAAAATCTGCCCCAATGAGTTTCATCACCTTTTCAAAGAGGGTCTCAAGATCAGTCTCTTTTTAAAGATGGGGGAGGGGGCCGGAATTCTCCGGCCGTTCACTCCGGCGGGATTCTCCAGTCCCGCCGGCAGCACACCCCTGCCCACGGCTTTCCCGCCGGCATGGAGTGACATCAATGGGAATTCCCATTGGAGCGGCAGGATCAGAGAATCCCGCCGCTGGCAAACAACGTGCCACTTCCCGCTGGTGGGAAACACCATGGCTGGAAGGCCGGAGAATCACGCCCGGAGTCTCACAATCAGGACATCTTTTAAAGAGGGAGTCTCACCACCAGGATCTCAGTTTTAGAGAGTGTCTCACCAACAAGATTGCATGTTGAAGGATGGATTTTTGCCCACATGGTTTGGACAGTAATTGTTCAGAGTGGGGGGAGTGGGGTGGGCTTTCTGCCCATGTTTTAACCACCCGATTTTATTATGCGTGCCCCTGTGGACTGAGAGGTGTATGAACCATGAGGTTGGCTTGAATGCTTCAATACTGGGAGCTGTTCATTGAAGGTGTCCATACCTCAAACCCGAACATGCTATATATCTCTCGGCCTTTTGGCTAGGATCAAGTGTAGTATGGATCGCACTGCATATGCATATGTTTCATATGAAGCAATTTTTAAAAGCGGCATCTCGGCCTTTTGGCTAAGATGCAAATGAGCCCAAGTCTTGGAGGAGGAACCTCCCCCTTCTCCAATCAGCTTGGCTCATGTAGATCAGGCCCAGGACAGGGTGGTTTGGTCGCTCGCCCTGTCTTGTCAGCCTGGATCGGAAATGTCTCAACTTGTTGAGACTCTGAATTGGATTTGATTTGATTGAATTGGAAAAGTATTTTTAAAAAATGCTATATATCCTCATATAAATCACAGATTGCGCAACTGGATTGAGTGGAGAAAAATTCAGGCAGCTTTTACACCTCGGCTCTGACCAATCCCTGCTCAGGAAGTGAGTGTCGAAGTAATCCCCAGGGTCTCAATGTGAAGATTCCTGTTGGAAGGAGGGAGCCCCAGCAGCAGAGCAGCACGGTGGCACAGTGGTTAGCACCGCTGCCTCACAGCGCCGGGAACCCCGATTCAATTCCTGGCTTGGGTCACTGTCTGTGAGGAGTTTGCACGTTCTCCCCGTGTCTGTGTGGGTTTCCTCCGGGTGCTCCGGCTTCCTCCCACAGTCCAAAAGACGTGTAGGTTGGGTGCATTGGCCATGCTAAATTGACCCTAGTCTCAGGGGGATTAGCAGAACAAATGCGTGGGATTGTGGTCGGTGCAGACTTAATGGGCTGAATGGCCTCCTTCTGCAGTGGAGAGTTGCTATGATTCTATGAGGATCTGTTTTACCATCAGAGTCATTGGAAAATAAGGACAGGGGGAGACCATACGGCTCCTCGAGCCTGTTTCAATATCCATACGAGATCAGGACTTATCTGAATCGCAACTCCATCTGGGTTCTACAACGTTTAGATCCTCACCAAACAAAAACCATCTCAGTTTTGTCATTTTCCCAGCCTCTGTGTGAAGGAGTGCTTCCTGGCATCACCCCAGGATAGCCGAGCTCTAATTTTAACATCATGTCTTCTCAGTCCAGGCAGGAAAAATAAAACAATGCAACTTGGTAAATGGCTGGTATTGGTCCAAACTGGTGTAGTCTGCCTTAAAGTGGAACTCCAGTTCGAGCCGGGAACAGACTTTTCCACATTTTGCTGTTCTTTTCCTGCTGGGATACTGGACTCCTGTCTGAGAAAATAATTTGACTCTATCTACCCTTTCAGCACTGGAGGTTATTTTGCACACCTCAGCCAGAATTTTCCCATCCCGCCTGCCACGGGAATCGTAGCAGACCGTGCAAAGGTTCGTTGATCTCGGGCGGGATTTTCCGGTTTTGGGGTGAGTGTGGTCGGAAAATCCCACCCCTTGCATTTGATATCAGCTTCCATTTAGAGATAATGGGCAATTTGAATGCGTGGCCAAGTCAGATCCCAATTTTTAAAAATTTATTAATTCATGTGATATGGGCATCACTGGCGAGGTCTGAATTGGCTAGGTCCCTAATTGTCCAAGGGCAGCTGAGAGTTGACCACATTGCTGTGGCTCTGGAGTCACATGTAGGCCAGACTGGGTAAGGATGGCAGATTTCATAGAATCATAGAATCCCTACAGTGCAGAAGGAGGCCATTCGGCCCATCGAGTCTGCACTGACCACAATCCCCACCCAGGCCCTATTCCTGTAACCCCACATATTCACCCTGTTACTCCTCCTGACACTAAGGGGCAATTTAGCATAGCCAATCAACCTAACCCGCACATCTTTGGACTGTGGGAAGAAACCGGAGCACCCGGAGGAAAGCCACGCAGACACGGGGAGAATGTGCAAACTCCGCACAGACAGTGACTCGAGGCCGGAATTGAACAGGGGTCCTGAGCGCTGTGAGGCAGCAGTGCTAACCACTGTGCCACCCTGTCCATCACTAAAGGACATTAGCGAATCGGATGGGTTTTTCCAACAACCGACAATGGCTTCATGGTCATCAGTCGATTCTTAATTCCAGATATATTATTTATTGAATTCTGCTGTGAATTCCCCCAAATGTTAGCTGAGTTTCGAGATTAATATTCTGGTGATAATACCACTCGGCCATCACCTCCCCCACTGCATCAATAGCACTTTCTCCTACTTTCAGGAGGAGACTCGAACTGTTATAACTGTTTACAACCATTCTTCAGTGTTAATTGTAAAAGTTTATTTATTAGTCACAAGGCTAACATTCACGCTGCAATGAAGTTACATAGAACAGTACAGCACAGAACAGGCCCTTCGGCCCACGATGTTGTGCCGAGCTTTATCTGAAACCAAGATCAAGCTATCCCACTCCCTATCATCCTGGTGTGCTCCATGTGCCTATCCAATAACCGCTTAAATGTTCCTAAAGTGTCTGACTCCACTATCACTGCAGGCAGTCCATTCCACATCCCAACCACTCTCTGCGTAAAGAACCTACCTCTGATATCCTTCCTATATCTCCCACCATGAACCCTATAGTTATGCCCCCTTGTAATAGCTCCATCCACCCGAGGAAATAGTCTTTGAATGTTCACTCTATCTATCCCCTTCATCATTTTATAAACCTCTATTAAGTCTCCCCTCAGCCTCCTCCGCTCCAGAGAGAACAGCCCTAGCTCCCTCAACCTTTCCTCATAAGACCTACCCTCCAAACCAGGCAGCATCCTGGTTAATCTCCTCTGCACTCTCTCCAATGCTTCCACATCCTTCTTATAGTGAGGTGACCAGAACTGCACACAATATTCCAAATGTGGTCTCACCAATGTCCTGTACAGTTGCAGCATAACCCCACGGCTCTTAAACTCCAACCCCCTGTTAATAAAAGCTAACACACTATAGGCCTTCTTCACAGCTCTATCCACTTGAGTGGCAACCTTTAGAGATCTGTGGATATGGACCCCAAGATCTCTCTGTTCCTCCACAGTCTTCAGAACCCTACCTTTGACCCTGTAATCCACATTTAAATTAGTCCTACCAAAACAAATCACCTCACATTTATCAGGGTTAAACTCCATTTGCCACTGAATAAACTAAAGGTCGATAAGTCCCCTGGGCCTGATTAAATGTATCCTAGGATTCTTTGGGAGGCAAGGGATGAGATTGCAGAGCCTTTGGCTTTGATCTTTGGGTCCTCGCTGTCCACGGGGATGGTGCCAGAGGACTGGAGAGTGGCGAATGTTGTTCCTCTGTTTAAGAAAGGGAATAGAAATGACCCTGGTAATTATAGACCGGTTAGTCTTACTTCGGTGGTTGGTAAATTGATGGAAAAGGTCCTTAGAGATGGGATTTACGACCATTTAGAAAGATGCGGATTAATCCGGGATAGTCAGCACGGATTCGTGAAGGGCAAGACGTGCCTCACAAATTTGATAGAATTTTTTGAGGAGGTAATTAAGTGTGTTGATGAAGGTAGGGCAGTTGATGTCATATACATGGATTTTAGTAAGGCGTTTGATAAGGTCCCCGGAGGAAACCCCCGCAAACACAGGGAGAACATGCAAACTCCACACAGAAAGTGATCCAAGCTGGGAATCGAACCTGGGTCCATGGTGCTGTGAGGCAGCAGTGCTAACCACTGTGCCACCATGTCACCTGCTTTTCAATGCTGTAAAGGGTTTGGGGATGTTTTCACTGTGTTAACAGCACTGTATGATCTTCTGCTGCTCGCAAAGCGATCGGCAATGTATGGAGCACGTTCAGACAAAACCTTTTCTGCAGAACCTTTTAATTAGCCATCCCCGGGACACCTGTGTCCTCCCAAGTCGAATAACTCAAACACCGAGCGGACTGCGTGTTTGCTAAAACTTCGAGAAGTAAAATAGACGGAAGGTGGTGTCCTTCCTGAAGATTCCTCAGATGCTCATTTTGTCATGGAAAATCCTAAAGAACAAAAGCTCCCGGTGCCCTGATTGAAAGGGGAAGTTTATTGACTGAAAGGTTATTCTGAGGGGCTTTGTGTGGGGTCACAAGAGTGTCCGTGTCGCTTTTCAACCCAGCGGCACAGAAACCTTCTGTCCAAACACCTTCCTGCGTCACCTGTATTGACACAACTTATTACTGTGTGCCCATGAAAGGTAGGGGAGGGGTAGCAAATGGAGAGAGGGCTGGGGGAGTGGCAGCAGGAACAAGTGGCCCCATCATCCCTTCTCATTGAGGTATGTTCATTTATCTCTCACTCTAGAGGTGGCCTGAGAGAATCTCCCCTTCCACACCCGTTACCCCCCCACCCCCCCCCACTCCCCCCTCCCCATTGCCCAAATTCTACCAGGGTGTAAGCGGATCACCTGCTGCACAGTTACATTGGTGGAGCAACAAAGAGTAACAAGGTCAGTTAATCAGCTTCTCACCATCTGCAGGTGCGCTCAGGGGATGGCTTCCCCGACAAGCTACTGGTAACAAACTCACAACCGCTGGTTTTGCATAAAAACATAGAAACTAGAAGCAGGAGGAGGCCATTCGGCCCTTTGAACCTGTTCCGACATTCATTTTGATCATGGCTGATCATCAAATTCAATATCCTGATTCCCCCCTTCCCCCTATATCCTTTGATCCCTTTATCCCCAAGAGTTATATCTAATTTCTTCTTGAAATCACACATCGTTTTGGCTCAGCTGCTTTCTGTGGTCGTGAATTCCACACATTCACCACCCTCTGGGTGAAGAAATTTCTCCTCACCTCAGTTCATGGCACGGTGGCACAGTGGTCAGCACTGCTGCCTCACAGCGCCAGGAATCTGGGTTCGATTCCCGGCTTGGGTCATTGTCTGCATGCTCTTCCCGTGTCTGCGTGGCTTTCCTCCGGGGGCTCTGGTTTCCTCCCACAGTTCAAAGATGTGTGGGTTCGGTGGATTAGCCCTTCATGTTAGGGGGACGAACAGGGTAAATGCCTGGGGTTATGGGAATAGTGCCTGGGTGGGATTGTGGTCAAATGGCCTCCTTCTGCACTGTAGGATTCTGTGATACAAAAAGATTTGCTCCATATAGAGTTATAGAGTCATAGAGATTTACAGCATGGAAACAGGCCCTTTGGCCCAACTTGATCATGCCGCCCTTTTTTTCAAAACCCCTAAGCTAATCCCAATTGCCCGCATTTGGCCCATATCCCTCTATACCCATCGTACCCATGTAAGTGTCTAAACGCTTTTTAAAAGACTCTAAATGCTTTTTAAAAGATATCCTCAAACTATGACCCCTAGTTCTAAACTCCCCCACCATTGGGAACATCCTTTCTGAATCTACCCTGTCTAACCCTGTTAGAATTTTATAAGTTTCTATGAGATCCCCTCTCACTCTTCTAAACTCCAGTGAATATAATCCTAACCGACTTAGTCTCTCCTCATATGACAGACCTGCCATCCCAGGAATCAGCCTGGTAAACCTTTGCTGCACGCCCTCTTTAGCAAGGACATCCTTCCTCAGATAAGGACACCAAAACTGCACACAATACTCCAGCTGTGGCCTCACCAACGCCCTTGCATGTGTCAAGGAACATCAGGAGGTCTGCCAGCCACGGGGAAAGGCGCCAGGGCAAGCTTCATACAAACACAAGTCTTTCCAAAAACCAAATTAGATCAAGCTGCATGAGAATCTAACCATTTTGTTCCCTCTTCCCACCACCCACTCTCGGCCCCTGATGGTGTTAACATTGGGCGGCACGGTGGCACAGTGGTTAGCATTGCTACCTCATAGCACCAGGGACACGGGTTCGATTCCCGGCTTAGGTCATTGTCTGTGTGGAGTCTGCACGTTCTCCCCATGTCTGCATGGTTTTTCTCCAGGTGCTCTGCTTTCCTCCCACAGTCCGAAAGACACGCTGGCCATGCTAAATTCTCCCTCACTGTACCCAAACAGGCGCTGGAGTGTGGCAACTAAGGGGATTTTCATAGCAACTTCATTGCATAGTTAATGTAAGTCTATTTGTGACACTAATAAATAAGCTTTAAACATTTAAGTTTATTTATTATTGGTGTCACAAGCAGGCTTGCATTAACACTGCAATGAAATTACTGTGAAAATCCCCTAGTTGCCACACTACGGCACCTGTTCTGGTACACTGAGGGAGAATTTAGCACGGCCAATGCGCCTAACCAGCACGTCTTTCGGACTGTGAGAGGAAACTGGAGCGCCTGGAGGAAGCCCACGTAGACACGGGGAGAATGTGCAGACACCACATAGCCAGGAATCGAACCCGGGTCCCTGGCAGTCTGAGGCAGCAGCGCTAACCACCGTGCCACCGTACCGTTTAGTGAACCTGACGGATTTTTATAATTGATGATGGTTTCATGACAAGCATTACTGAGATTAGCTTTCGATTTTCAGATTTTATTAACTGAGTTCAAATTCCATTGGCTGCTGGCTTACTGTACCGTGACATTACCACTATGCCACTATCTCCCCACATTGCTCAGGATCAGGCTGTTGAGGGTCTACAGTCCAGAAGTCGGGTTTGAGATGCATGTGAGCTGCAGGAACAAGGCCAGAGTTAATCTCACTTGCATCCCTGTCATTCTATAAGAGAGGTGGAGGTAACATATCTACATCTGGTTGGACCATTTTACAGAGTTATCATCATATTATGACCTCTGTGATAGTACTGTGCCTTTAAGGAATGTATTTTAAGCATGTTCCTTTCTAGCATTTTATTGGCACCGTGTTGTCTGTGACGGGTGTCCTTTATTGTTGCTGAGGCAGTATAATTGATATCATTCTGATTTTAATCTGGCCTAATGCAGTGTTCTGGGGTTTTAATGGTCCTTTGGGAATTGCTGATTGGAGCTTGATTTGAGATTGACTGATAGTTTTAGTCATGTGGTTAGGGATAGCTATGCTTCAGAGAAAAGCCCAGTTTCAGTTTTGTTTCTCAGTGACTGCAGTTTGAGAGGGAGAAGTTGGAGTCAGATGTAACAGTATCACAATTAAATAAAGGTAACTACAAAGACATGAGGGAGGAGCTGGCCAGAGTTGATTGGAAAGGGAGTCTAGCAGGGAAGATAGTGGAACAGCAATGGCAGGAGTTTTTAAGAGTTATTTGGAAGGCACAACAGAAATTCATCCCAAGGAGGAGAAAACATGCTAAGGGGAGGACGAGACATCCATGGCTGACGAGGGAATCAAAGACAGCATAAAAGCAAAAGAAAAAGCATACGAAGTGGCAAGGATTAGTGGGAAGCCAGAGGATTGGGAAGCCTTTAAAAGCAAGCAGAGGACAACTAAAAAAGCAATAAGGGGGGAGAAGATGAAATATGAGTGTAAGCCAGCTAGTAATATAAAAGAAGATAGGAAGAGATTTTTCAATATATAAAAGGTAAGAGAGAGGCAAAAATAGACATTGCACCACTGGAAAATGAGGCTGGAGAAGTAATAATAGGAAAAAAAAACAAAGGCAGAGGAACTGAACAGTTACTTTGTATCAGTCTTCACGGTGGAAGACACCAGTGGGATGCCAGACTCCAGGAGAATCGGGGGCACAGGTGAGTGTAGTGGCCATCACTAAGGACCGGATGGACTACACGCCAGGGTTCTAAAAAAGATAACTGAGGAAATTATGGAGGCATTGGTGGTGATCTTTCAGCAATCACTGGAGGCAGGGAAGGTCCCAGAGGACTGGAAAGTAGTGAATGTAACACTGCTGTTTAAAAAGGGAGGAAGGCAGCAGACGGGAAATTATAGGCCGGTTAGCCTGACTTCGGTCATTGGCAAGATTTTCGAGTCCATTATTAAAGATGAGATCGCGGAGTACTTGGAAGTGCATGAAAAAGTAGGATTGAGTCAGCATGGTTTTGTCAAGGGGAGGTCATGTCTGACAAATCTGTTCGAGTTCTTTGAGGAGGTAACAAGGAAGTTAGATAAAGGAGAACCAGTGGACATGATTTATTTAGATTTCCAGAAGGCCTTTGACAAGGTGCCGCATAGGAGACTGTTAAATAAGTTAAGTGCTGATGTTGTTAAGGGTAAGATCCTGGCATGGATAGAGGATTGGTTGACTGGCAGAAGGCAGAGATTGGGGATAAAGGGATCTTTTTCAGGATGGCAGCCGATGACTAGTGGTGTGACTCAGGGGTCAGTGCTGGCACCACAACTTTTCACAATATACAGTAACGATTTGGAAGAAGGAACTGAAGGCACTGTTGCTAAGTTTGCAGATGATACAAAGATATGTAGAAGGACAGGTAGTATTGAGGAAGCAGGGAGCTGCAGAAGGACTTGGACAGGTTAGGAGAGCGGGCAAAGAAGTGGCAGATGGAATACAATGTGGAAAAGTGTGAAGTTATGCATATTGGAAGGAGGAATGGAGGCATAGACTATTTTCTAAATGGGAGAATACTTAGGAAATCAGAAACACAAAGGGACTTGGGAGTCATTGTTCAAGATTCTCTTAAGGTTAACGTGTAGGTTCAGTCAGTAGTTAGGAAGGCAAATGTAATGTTAGCATTCATGTCGAGAGGGCTGGAATACAAGAGCAGGGATGTACTTCTGAGGCCGTATAAGGCTCTGGTCAGACCCCATTCAGAGTATTGTGAGCAGTTTTGGGCCCTGTATCTAAGGAAGGATGTGCTGGCCTTGGAAAGGGTCCAGAGGAGGTTCACAAGAATGATCCCTGGAATGAAGAGCTTGTCGTATGACGAACGGTTGAGGACTCTGGGTCTGTACTCGTTGGAGTTTAGAAGGATGAGGGGGATCTTACTGAAACTTACAGGATACTGCGAGGCCTGGACAGAGTGGACGTGGAGAAGGTGTTTCCATTCGTGGGAAAAGCTAGAACCAGAGGCCCCAACTCAGGCTAAAGGGAAGATCCTTTAAAACAGAGATGAGGAGGAATTTCTTCAGCCAGAGAGTGGTGAATCTGTGGAACTCTTTGCCGCAGAAGGCTGTGGAGGCCAGGTCATTGAGTGATAGATAGGTTCTTGATTAATAAGGGGATCAAGGGTTATGGGAAAAAGGCAGGAGAATGGGGATGAGGAAAAAATCAGCCATGATTGAATGGCGGAGCAGACTCGATGGGCCGAGTGGCCTAATTCTGCTCCTATGTCTTATGGTCTTACTGCTGGAAGCTGGTGGAAGAAAGCAATGTCTCGTTCACTCTCTCTCCAGAGTGTTGTTGAAAGTTTAAGGACTGGGAAGCCTCAGAGAATTGCTCCAACATTCAAAGGATCAACTCATAGCAGATGTAAAAAAGCTGAAGATCCAGTATTACGTGAACATGCTTGTTTCTTATGCCAAGTGGAAAGGGGTGCATGTTTGTGGGATGGTATTTGACCTGGAACATCAGACATAGCTAGCGGTTCAGGTTTATCCTATATCATATTTGATTCTTGTCGTTGGTATAAGTTATGCTAATTCTTTTTGTTATATTTTAACTGTGTTCTTAAATGAACTTTGTTTGATAAAAGCTCCCTAGTGGGTCACTTGAATCATACCCAGAGTGAAAAACTCCCCGTGTCAAATTCAGATGTAAAGCTTAGGGTCTAGGCTAACTTCACAAACACCTTGGAGTCTCCGGCCTGGGTCTCAAGAACCCCACACCTCCAATCCAATCCCACTCACCATTGCTCCCCAGACATGTCCATCCTCATGGCATACCCAGGCCAATTAGAGAACAGACAGACTCTGTTCTCTTATTGGATGATTCTTGAGTGTGAGGCACATGGACTCTTTTGCACGCTTCTTCAATATTTTTATAAGAATTAAACAAAAGATTTCTGAGGAAATTGAAAAAAAAAATTTTTGATTCTCCAATGATTTTCCTCCTGAAGTTCATAGAAATCATAGAAACCCTACAGTGCAGAAGGAGGCCATTCGGCCCATCAAGTCTGCACCGACCACAATCCCACCCAGGCCCTACACCCACATATTTACCCGCTAATCCCTCTAACCTACGCATCCCAGGACACTGAGGGGCAATTTTTTTTTAACCTGGCCAATCAACCTAACGTGCACATCTTTGGACTGTGGGAGGAAACCGGAGCACCCGGAGGAAACCCATGCAGACACGAAGAGAATGTGCAAACTCCACACAGACAGTGACCCGACCTGGGAATCGAACCCGGGACCCTGGAGCTGTGAAGCAGCAGTGCTAACCACTGTGCTACCGTGCCGCCGGTTACATTGGGAGATTCTTCTAGAATTCCTGGAGTTTCAGGACACTCCTGAAGAGATGCCAATCCGTGGTTGAGGATCCAAAGGCCTCTGGCCTGATTTCCATCCCTTTTCAGCACATTCCTGTGAGAATCACGGATCGCAGTGCTTTCCAGCCATTGAAGCATTTTTAGCATGTAATCACTCTTGTAATGAACTCAATATAAGCACAGCAAGCCCCCAGTTCACTAACTCGCCATCCAGCCAACTGAGCTAATAGTCCTGAGTAAATCTTCCTTCCCTGTCTGGCAATTGAACCTGGGCCGAGACTGAATCCTAACCACTAGACTACCAGGGAAGTGAGTAAATGCCTATTCATCGATGTAACACATATAACTGCCTATTGCACCAATCTCCTTGTCCTTCTATAATGCGTTACAGTCCTCTGCATTGTTTACCACATATCTGACTTTCACATAGTACTGCCAACTGTGATTAAACATCTTCCTGGAGTTTTCTTTACAAGACTTGCCCCCACACTCCAGCAATTAGTTGCCTGCACATCCATCGGTTTGACGCACAGCCTTCCTGTGCCAATGGGAAAGCAAAAAGACTCATTACCCAATTGGAAGATGCCTGACTGTAGCCAAACAGCCCATTCTCCCCCCGCTTTCAATACTTTGGTATCTGGTAAAGAGAAATGTTTGAAGAAAATGACAAGAATAAAATCTTTTTTAATGCCTGGATAATTTTTCCCCAGGGTTGCACACTGCAGGGTCCTGGGGATCGATCTTCAACCCCAGTCCAATCCCGTAGGGTTAGTAACCAAGGGCCGAATGGCCTCCTCCTATTTTCCATATTTCACATCATCTGCAATATATCAGATCATAGAATAGAACCCCGACAGTGCAGGAAGAGACCATTCAGCCCATCGAGCCTGCACCAACAGCAATCCCACCCAGGCCCCATCCCCGTAACCCCATGCATTTACCTTGGCAATCTCCCTGACACTAAGGGACAATTTAGAATGGCCAATCAAACTAACCTGCACATCTTTGGAGTGTGGGAGGAAACCGGAGCACCCGGAGGAAACCCACACAGACATGGGGAGAACATAGAGACTCCGCATAGACAGTGACCCAAGCCAGGAATCGATCCTGGGTCCCTGGCGCTGTGAGGCAGCAATGCTAACCACTGTGTCACCATGGGTGACTCCCTTGTATACTCAAGTCAGGGGAGTTAATATATCTCAAAAGGAGTCTTGGTCCTAATATTATACCTTCCAGCAGTCCGAAAAACAACCTTTTTTTTTCTATTCTTTGTCCATTAGACAATACCATGACTGTTGGAAACTTGAGAAACTCGGCATCACCACCAGCAGCAACCAAGCCTCCCCCGGGGGTACCACAGTAGAAAACAGTACCACTGCAGGAAAGTCCATTGTCAACCGATCAGACTACACACTTCAGCCAGATGAAATCGAAGTTCTCAGCCGAGGGCTCAACTTTTGCCCCACTACCAAAATAGACCCCATCAGTCTCGCAGCGGACACAGAGGAATTCATCAGGCGAATGAGGCTGCGGGAGTTCTTCCACAAACCCCAAGAGGCCAACAGCGAACACAATGAGACAGCTAATGAATGGGAGAGGAATTTCCCAGATTTTTTTCCCCCATATTGGCCCTGGGGTTTTCACTCTGGGTTTTCGCCTCTCCCTGGAGATCACATGGTCTGGAATGGGGGTGTGGGGGTGAGTTAATAGGTTGTGATGAACAAAGCATCGTAGCTGTGAGGGAAAGCTCGGTGGATAGAACATAGAACATATAGAAAGCCACAGCACAAACAGGCCCTTCGGCCCACAAGTTGCGCCGATCACATCCCCACCTCTAGGCCTATCTATAGCCCTCAATCCCATTAAATCCCATGTACTCATCCAGAAGTCTCTTAAAAGACCCCAACGAGTTTGCCTCCACCACCACCGACGTCAGCCGATTCCACTCACCCACCACCCTCTGAGTGAAAAACTTACCCCTGACATCCCCCCTGTACCTACCCCCCAGCACCTTAAACCTGTGTCCTCTCGTAGCAACCATTTCAGCCCTTGGAAATAGCCTCTGAGAGTCCACCCTATCCAGACCCCTCAACATCTTGTAAACCTCTATCAGGTCACCTCTCATCCTTCGTCTCTCCAGGGAGAAGAGACCAAGCTCCCTCAACCTATCCTCATAAGGCATGCCCCCCAATCCAGGCAACATCCTTGTAAATCTCCTCTGCACCCTTTCAATGGCTTCAACATCTTTCCTGTAATGAGGTGACCAGAACTGCGCGCAGTACTCCAAGTGGGGTCTAACCAGGGTCCTATAAAGCTGCAGCATTATCTCCCGACTCCTAAACTCAATCCCTCGATTAATGAAGGCTAGTACGCCATACGCCTTCTTGACCGCATCCTCCACCTGCGAGGCCGATTTAAGAGTCCTATGGACCCGGACCCCAAGGTCCTTCTGATCCTCTACACTGCTAAGAATGGTACCCTTCATTTTATACTGCTGCTCCATCCCATTGGATCTGCCAAAATGGATCACTACACACTTATCCGGGTTGAAGTCCATCTGCCACTTCTCCGCCCAGTCTTGCATTCTATCTATGTCTCGCTGCAACTTCTGACATCCCTCCAAACTATCCACAACACCACCTACCTTGGTGTCGTCAGCAAACTTACCAACCCATCCCTCCACTTCCTCATCCAGGTCATTTATGAAAATGACAAACAGCAAGGGTCCCAGAACAGATCCCTGGGGCACTCCACTGGTCACTGACCTCCATGCAGAGAAAGACCCCTCCACAGCCACTCTCGGCCTTCTGCAGGCAAGCCAGTTCTGGATCCACAAGGCAACAGCCCCTTGGATCCCATGCCCTCTCACTTTCTCAAGAAGTCTTGCATGGGGGACCTTATCGAACGCTTTGCTGAAGTCCATATAGACCACATCCACCGCTCTTCCTTCGTCAATGTGCTTGGTCACATTTTCAAAGAACTCAACCAGGCTCGTAAGGCACGACCTGCCCCTGACAAAGCCGTGCTGACTACTTTTGATCATACTAAACTTCTCTAGATGATCATAAATCCTGTCTCTCAGGATCCTCTCCATCAACTTACCAACCACTGAGGTTAGACTCACCGGTCGGTAATTTCCCGGGCTGTCCCTATTCCCTTTCTTGAATATAGGGACCACATCCGCAATCTTCCAATCCTCCGGAACCTCTCCCGTCTCCATCGACGATGCAAAGATCATCGCCAAAGGCTCCGCAATCTCCTCCCTCGCCTCCCACAGTAACCTGGGGTACATCCCATCCGGTCCCGGCGACTTACCAACCTTGATGCCATTCAATAGTTCCAACACATCCTCTTTCTTTATGTCCACATGCTCGATCCTTTCTGTCCTCCGCAATCCAGCAGTACAACCACCCAGATCCCTTTCCACCGTGAATACCGAGGTAAAGTATTCATTAAGCAGCTCCGCCATTTCTAACGGTTCCGCACAAACTTTTCCCCCTTCACCTTTTAAGGGTCCTATGCCTTCACATCTCATCCTTTTACTCTTGACATATTTGTAGAAAGCCTTGGGATTCTCCTTAATCTTACCCGCCAAGGTCTTCTCATGACCCCTTCTCGCTCTCCTAATTTCCTTCTTAAGCTCCTTCCTACATCGCGTATACTCCTCTAAATCCTTAACACCTCCTAGCTCTCTGAACCTTCTGTACGCCTCTCTTTTCTTATTCACCAGGTTCATCACAACCTTCGTGCACCACGGTTCCCGTACCCTACCAACACCCCCCTGTCTCATCGGAACGTTGTCATGCAGAGCTCCAGACAAACATTCCTTGAAAATCCTCCACTTTCCTTCGGTACTTTTCCCCAAGAATGCCTCCTTCCAATTTACCCGTCTAATTTCCTCCCTGATGACACTGTATTTCCCTTTACTCCAGAGAAACACTTTCCTAGCCTGCCTGACCCTATCTCTTTCCAATGCTATCGTGAAGGAGATAGAATTATGATCGCTATCCCCAAGATGCTCACCCACCGAGAGATCCTCCACCTGTCCAGGTTCATTAGCCAGCACCAGATCAAGAACAGCCTCTCCTCTATTAGGCTTATCCACATACTGTGTCAGGAAACTCTCCTGGACACACCTAACAAACTCCTCTCCATCCAAACCCCTAGCCCTAGGGATATTCCAATCTATGTTTGGGAAATTAAAATCTCCCATCACGACAACTCTGTTATTCCTACATCTCTCCAGGATCTGCTTCCCCATCTGCTCCTCAACATCTCTGTTACTATTGGGCGGCCTATAGAAAACACCCAGCAAAGTTACCGACCCCTTCCTGTTCTTAACCTCCACCCACAGAGATTCCGTAGTCAGTCCCTCCACGGCGTCCACCTTCTCTACAGCCGTGACACTATCCCTGATCAACAGTGCCACTCCCCCCCCTCTCTTGCCTCCCTCCCTGTCCTTCCTGAAACATCTAAAACCCGGCACCTGAAGCACCCAGTCCTGTCCCTGAGACATTCAAGTCTCCGTAATGGCCACCACATCAGGATAGGATATTAGGATGTAGATAGGCTGGAAAATTGGGCGGGGATCCTGGATTCAGGATTCAATCCTGGGCCGGGGAGCGGCGCGGGCTTGGAGGGCCGAAGGGCCTGTTCCTGCGCTGTATTGTTATTTGTTCTTTGTTCTTTGTTCTGGAACAGCAGACAGAGAGACCCGCAGTGCAACCGCAGAGGAAAGAGTCGAATTGGACTCCTCCGGAAGGCCGCTGCCCTCGACTTGACATGTATGCCCAAGCCATCAGGAGGTGCGTCAACACCAACTTCATCAGCCGCACTCACAAGACAGCACCGAACATCACCCAAGCACAACGCAACGCCATCCACGCTCTCAAGACCAACCGCAACATTGTCATTAAACCAGCAGACAAAGGAGGGGCCATCGTCATACTGAACAGAACGGATTACTGCAAAGAAGTGTACCGACAACTGAACAATGAGGAACACTACAGACAGTTACCCACAGATCCGACCAAAGAACACACCCGTCAACTCAACACTCTGATCAAAACCTTTGATCCGGACCTTCAGAACACCCTCCGTGCTGTCATCCCACGTACTCCACGCGTTGGAGATCTCTACTGCCTCCCAAAAATACACAAGGCAAACACACCCGGCCGTCCCATCGCTTCAGGAAACGGAACCCTGTGCGAGAACCTCTCCGGCTATGTCGAGGGCATAGAACATAGAACATAGAACAGTACAGCACAGAACAGGCCCTTCGGCCCACGATGTTGTGCCGAGCTTTATCTGAAACCAAGATCAAGCTATCCCACTCCCTATCATCCTGGTGTGCTCCATGTGCCCATCCAATAACCGCTTAAATGTTTCTAAAGTGTCTGACTCCACTATCACTGCAGGCAGTCCATTCCACACCCCAACCACTCTCTGCGTAAAGAACCTACCTCTGATATCCGTCCTGTATCTCCCACCACGAACCCTATAGTTATGCCCCCTTGTAATAGCTCCATCCACCCGAGGCATCTTGAAACCCATTGTACAAAGAACCCCCAGCTTTTGTCGCGACACTACGGACTTCCTACAGAAACTCAACACACATGGAGCAGTTGAACCAGGAGCACTCCTCGTCACAATGGATGTCTCGGCACTCTACACCAGCATCCCCCACGATGATGGCATTGCTGCAACGGCCTCAGTACTCAATGCCGTCAACTGCCAGTTTCCAGATGCAATTTTACAACTCATCCGCTTCATCCTGGATCACAATATCTTCACCTTCAACAACCAGTTCTTCATCCAGACACACGGAACAGCCATGGGGACAAAGTTCGCACCTCAATATGCCAACATCTTCATGCACAGGTTCGAACAAGACTTCTTCACCGCACAGGACCTTCAACCGATGCTATACACTAGATACATCGATGACATTTTCTTCCTTTGGAGTCATGGTGAGCAATCACTGAAACAACTATATGATGACATCAACAAGTTCCATCCCACCATCAGACTCACCATGGACTACTCTCCGGAATCGGTTGCATTCTTGGACACACGCATCTCCATTAAGGACGGTCACCTCAGCACCTCACTGTACCGCAAGCCCACGGATAACCTCATGATGCTCCACTTCTCCAGCTTCCACCCTAAACACGTTAAAGAAGCCATCCCCTACGGACAAGCCCTCCGAATACACAGGATCTGCTCGGATGAGGAGGATCGCAACAGACACCTCCAGACGCTGAAAGATGCCCTCATAAGAACAGGATATGGCGCTCGACTCATCGATCAACAGTTCCGACGTGCCACAGCGAAAAACCGCACCGACCTCCTCAGAAGACAAACACGGGACACGGTGGACAGAGTACCCTTCGTCGTCCAGTACTTCCCCAGAGCGAAGAAGCTACGGCATCTCCTCCGGAGCCTTCAACATGTCATTGATGAAGACGAACATCTCGCCAAGGCCATCCCCACACCCCCACTTCTTGCCTTCAAACAACCACGCAACCTCAAACAGACCATTGTCCGCAGCAAACTACCCAGCCTTCAGGAGAACAGTGACCACGACACCACACAACCCTGCCACAGCAACCTCTGCAAGACGTGCCGGATCATCAACACGGATGCCATCATCTCACGTGAGAACACCATCTACCAGGTACATGGTACCTACTCTTGCAACTCGGCCAACTTTGTCTACCTGATACGCTGCAAGAAAGGATGTCCCGAGGCATGGTACACTGGGGAAACCATGCAGACGCTACGACAACGGATGAATGAACACCGCTCGACAATCACCAGGCAAGACTGTTCTCTTCCTGTGGGGGAGCACTTCAGCAGTCACGGGCATTCAGCCTTGGATCTTCAGGTAAGCGTTCTCCAAGGCGGCCTTCACGACACACGACAGCGCAGAGTCACTGAGCAGAAACTGATAGCCAAGTTTCGCACACATGAGGACGGTCTAAACCGGGATGTTGGATTTATGTCACATTATCAGTAACCCCCACAGCTTGACTCCTGGACTTGCACAATTTCACATTCTGTACTGTCTGGAGACAATACACATCTCTTTAACCTGTGTTGAATGCTCCCTCCACCCACATTGTCTGTGCATTTAAGACCTGGCTGGCTGTAGAGATTTGCATTCTAATCAGTATTCTGTAATTTGATTTCTGTGTCTGTGCCCTGTTTGAGAACAGAGACCACTCCATCTGACGAAGGAGCATTGCTCCGAAAGCTTATGGTATTTGCTACCAAATAAACCTGTTGGACTTTAACCTGGTGTTGTGAGACTTCTTACTGTTGCTTTAAAACCATGGGCTTTTATTTTGCAAAAGAGAATTTGAATTCAGATTTTTTTTAAATCATGTCAAGATAAAAGTTGGCAACATTAACAATGATTGTCCTTAAAAATCCAAATATTTGATGAATAATCTCGAGAGGAAACCTCCTGTCATTGACACAAAACAAATCTAATGCGTTTAACTCTTAACTACCCTGAATACAGGAGTTTGGATGTCATGTTGAAGTTGTACAAGACATTGGTAATGCCACACTTGGAATACTGTGTACAGCTCTGGTTACCCTATTATAGAAAGGTTATTATTAAACTAGAAAGAGTGCAAAAAAGATTTACTAGGATGCTACCGGGACTTGATGGTTTGAGTTATAAGGAGAGGCTGGATAGACGGGGACTTTTTTCTCTGGAGCGTAGGAGGCTGAGGGGTGAACTTATAGAGGTCTATAAAATAATGAGGGGCACAGATCAGCGAGATAGTCAATATTTTTTCCCAAAGGTAGGGGAGTCTAAAACTAGAGGGCATAGGTTTAAGGTGAGAGGGGAGAGATACAAAAGGGTCCAGAGGGGCAATGTTTTCACACAGAGGGTGGTGAGTGTCTGGAATAAGCTGCCAGAGGTAGTAGTCGAGGCAGGTATAATTTTGTCTTTTAAGAAGCATTTAGACAGTTACATGGGTAAGATGGGTATGGAGGGATATGGGCTAAATGCGGGCAATTGGGACTAGCTTAGTGGTAAAAGAAAGGACAGCATGGATCGAAGGGCCTGTGTCCATGCTGTAAACCTCTATGAATCTATGACTCTACTCTGAATTAAGACCATTCAGACACTTCATTGTGAAGGACAGTAAATGCCAGCCTTGCCAGCCTTGCCAACGACACCAACAATCTTCACTGTTTTTAATTCTCTTACAAGTTTGATGATCATCCAGCCTCCGAAGGCTTCACACCTGGAGGTGACCCAGAACGGCCAGTCACGTGGGACTGTTGGCCAGTGCAGCAGCTCTGGAGCCAGGGCCCTCACTCTACCAGCCCCCACTGACCAGAGCAACAACTCCAGAGCCAGGGCCCTCACTCCACCGGCCCCCACCGACCAGAGCAGCAGCTCCAGAGCCAGGGCCCTCACTCTACCAGCCCCCACCGACCAGAGGAGCAACTCCGGAGCCAGGGCCCTCACTCCACTGGCCCCCACCGACCAGAGCAACAACTCCAGAGCCAGGGCCCTCACTCCACCGGCCCCCACCGACCAGAGCAGCAACTCCAGAGCCAGGGCCCTCACTCCACCGGCCCCCACCGACCAGAGCAGCAACTCTGGAGCCAGGGCCCTCACTCCACCGGCTCCCAACGACCAGAGCAACAACTCCAGAGCCAGGGCCCTCACTCCACCGGCTCCCACCGACCAGAGAAGCAATTCCGGAGCCAGGGCCCTCACTCCACCGGCTCCCACCGACCAGAGCAGCAATTCCGGAGCCAGGGCCCTCACTCCACCAGCCCCCACCGACCAGAGCAACAACTCTGGAGCCAGGGCCTTCACTCCACTGGCCCCCACCGACCAGAGCAGCAACTCCAGAGCCAGGGCCCTCACTCCACCGGCTCCCAGTGACCAGAGCAGCAACTCCAGAGCCAGGGCCTTCACTCCACCGGCCCCCACCGACCAGAGCAGCAACTCCAGAGCCAGGGCCCTCACTCCACCGGCTCCCACTGACCAGAGCAGCAACTCTGGAGCCAGGGCCTTCACTCCACCGGCTCCCACCGACCAGAGCAGCAACTCCAGAGCCAGGGCCCTCACTCCACCGGCCCCCACCGACCAGAGCAGCAACTCCAGAGCCAGGGCCCTCACTCCACTGGCCCCCACCGACCAGAGCAACAACTCCAGAGCCAGGGCCTTCACTCCACCGGCTCCCACTGACCAGAGCAGCAACTCCAGAGCCAGGGCCTTCACTCCACCGGCTCCCACCGACCAGAGCAGCAACTCCAGAGCCAGGGCCCTCACTCCACCGGCTCCCACTGACCAGAGCAGCAACTCCAGAGCCAGGGCCTTCACTCCACTGGCCCCCACTGACCAGAGCAGCAACTCTGGAGCCAGGGCCTTCACTCCACTGGCCCCCACTGACCAGAGCAGCAACTCCAGAGCCAGGGCCTTCACTCCACCGGCCCCCACCGACCAGAGCAGCAACTCCAGAGCCAGGGCCCTCACTCCACCAGCCCCCACCGACCAGAGCAACAACTCTGGAGCCAGGGCCTTCACTCCACCGGCCCCCACTGACCAGAGCAGCAACTCTGGAGCCAGGGCCTTCACTCCACTGGCCCCCACTGACCAGAGCAGCAACTCTGGAGCCAGGGCCTTCACTCCACCAGCCCCCACTGACCAGAGCAGCAACTCCAGAGCCAGGGCCCTCACTCCACCGGCTCCCACTGACCAGAGCAGCAACTCCAGAGCCAGGGCCTTCACTCCACCGGCCCCCACCGACCAGAGCAGCAACTCTGGAGCCAGGGCCTTCACTCCACTGGCCCCCACTGACCAGAGCAGCAACTCCAGAGCCAGGGCCTTCACTCGACCGGCTCCCACTGACCAGAGCAGCAACTCCAGAGCCAGGGCCCTCACTCCACCGGCTCCCACCGACCAGAGTAACAACTCCAGAGCCAGGGCCCTCACTTCACCGGCTCCCACCGACCAGAGCAGCAACTCCAGAGCCAGGGCCTTCACTCCACCGGCTCCCACCAACAAGAGGAGCAACTTCGGAGCCAGGGCCCTCACTCCACCAGCCCCCACCGACCAGAGCAGCAACTCCGGAGCCAGGGCCCTCACTCCACCAGCCCCCACCGACCACAGCAGCAACTCTGGAGCCAGGGCCCTCACTCCACCGGCTCCCACTGACCAGAGCAGCAACTCCGGAGCCAGGGCCTTCACTCCACCGGCTCCCACTGACAAGAGCAGCAACTCTAGAGCCTCGGCCTTTACTCCACTGGCCCCCACCGACCACAGCAGCAACTCTGGAGCCAGGGCCCTCACTCCACCGGCCCCCACTGACAAGAGCAGCAACTCTAGAGCCTCGGCCTTTACTCCACTGGCCCCCACCGACCACAGCAGCAACTCTGGAGCCAGGGCCCTCACTCCACCGGCTGCAACCGACCAGAGCAGCAACTCCAGAGCCAGGGCCTTCACCCCAATGGCCCCCACTGACCAGAGCAACAACTCCGGAGCCAGGGCCCTCACTCCACCGGCCCCCACCGACCAGAGCAGCAACTCCAGAGCCAGGGCCCTCACTCCACCGGCCCCCACCGACCAGAGCAGCAACTCCAGAGCCAGGGCCTTCACTCCACCGGCCCCACCGACCAGAGCAGCAACTCCAGAGCCAGGGCCCTCACTCCACCAGCCCCCACCGACCAGAGCAGCAACTCTGGAGCCAGGGCCCTCACTCCACCGGCTCCCACTGACCAGAGCAGCAACTCCAGAGCCAGGGCCTTCACTCCACCGGCCCCCACCGACCAGAGCAGAAACTCCAGAGCCAGGGCCCTCACTCCACCGGCTCCCACCGACCAGAGCAGCAACTCCAGAGCCAGGGCCTTCACTCCACCGGCCCCCACCGACCAGAGCAGCAACTCCAGAGCCAGGGCCCTCACTCCACCGGCTCCCACCGACCAGAGCAGCAACTCCAGAGCCAGGGCTCTCACTCCACCGGCTCCCACTGACCAGAGCAGCAACTCTGGAGCCAGGGCCTTCAAAACACCGGCTCCCACTGACCAGAGCAGCAACTCTGGAGCCAGGGCCTTCACTCCACTGGCCCCCACTGACCAGAGCAGCAACTCTGGAGCCAGGGCCTTCACTCCACTGGCCCCCACTGACCAGAGCAGCAACTCCAGAGCCAGGGCCTTCACTCCACCGGCTCCCACTGACCAGAGCAGCAACTCCAGAGCCAGGGCCCTCACTCCACCGGCTCCCACCGACCAGAGCAACAACTCCAGAGCCAGGGCCCTCACTCCACTGGCCCCCACCGACCAGAGCAGCAACTCTGGAGCCAGGGCCCTCACTCCACCGGCTCCCACCAACAAGAGGAGCAACTCCGGAGCCAGGGCCCTCACTCCACCAGCCCCCACCGACCAGAGCAGCAACTCCGGAGCCAGGGCCCTCACTCCACCGGCCCCCACTGACAAGAGCAGCAACTCTAGAGCCTCGGCCTTTACTCCACTGGCCCCCACCGACCACAGCAGCAACTCTGGAGCCAGGGCCCTCACTCCACCGGCTCCCACTGACCAGAGCAGCAACTCCGGAGCCAGGGCCCTCACTCCACCGGCCCCCACTGACAAGAGCAGCAACTCTAGAGCCTCGGCCTTTACTCCACTGGCCCCCACCGACCACAGCAGCAACTCTGGAGCCAGGGCCCTCACTCCACCGGCTCCCACCGACCAGAGCAGCAACTCCAGAGCCAGGGCCCTCACTCCACTGGCCCCCACCGACCAGAGCAGCAACTCTGGAGCCAGGGCCCTCACTCCACTGGCCCCCACTGACCAGAGCAGCAACTCTGGAGCCAGGGCCCTCACTCCTCCGGCTCCCACCAACAAGAGGAGCAACTCCGGAGCCAGGGCCCTCACTCCACCAGCCCCCACCGACCAGAGCAGCAACTCCGGAGCCAGGGCCCTCACTCCACCGGCCCCCACTGACAAGAGCAGCAACTCTAGAGCCTCGGCCTTTACTCCACTGGCCCCCACCGACCACAGCAGCAACTCTGGAGCCAGGGCCCTCACTCCACCGGCTCCCACTGACCAGAGCAGCAACTCCAGAGCCAGGGCCCTCACTCCACCGGCCCCCACTGACAAGAGCAGCAACTCTAGAGCCTCGGCCTTTACTCCACTGGCCCCCACCGACCACAGCAGCAACTCTGGAGCCAGGGCCCTCACTCCACCGGCTCCCACCGACCAGAGCAGCAACTCCAGAGCCAGGGCCTTCACCCCAATGGCCCCCACTGACCAGAGCAACAACTCCGGAGCCAGGGCCCTCACTCCACCGGCCCCCACCGACCAGAGCAGCAACTCCAGAGCCAGGGCCCTCACTCCACCGGCCCCCACCGACCAGAGCAGCAACTCCAGAGCCAGGGCCTTCACTCCACCAGCCCCCACCGACCAGAGCAGCAACTCCAGAGCCAGGGCCCTCACTCCACCAGCCCCCACCGACCAGAGCAGCAACTCTGGAGCCAGGGCCCTCACTCCACCGGCTCCCACTGACCAGAGCAGCAACTCCAGAGCCAGGGCCTTCACTCCACCGGCTCCCACTGACCAGAGCAGCAACTCCAGAGCCAGGGCCCTCACTCCACCGGCTCCCACCGACCAGAGCAGCAACTCCAGAGCCAGGGCCCTCACTCCACCGGCTCCCACTGACCAGAGCAGCAACTCCAGAGCCAGGGCCCTCACTCCACCGGCTCCCACTGACCAGAGCAGCAACTCCAGAGCCAGGGCCTTCACTCCACCGGCCCCCACCGACCAGAGCAGCAACTCCAGAGCCAGGGCCTTCACTCCACCGGCCCCCACCGACAAGAGGAGCAACTCCAGAGCCAGGGCCCTCACTCCACCGGCTCCCACCGACCAGAGCAGCAACTCCAGAGCCAGGGCCCTCACTCCACCGGCTCCCACCGACCAGAGCAGCAACTCCAGAGCCAGGGCCCTCACTCCACCGGCTCCCACTGACCAGAGCAGCAACTCCAGAGCCAGGGCCTTCACTCCACCGGCCCCCACCGACCAGAGCAGCAACTCCAGAGCCAGGGCCTTCACTCCACCGGCCCCCACCGACAAGAGGAGCAACTCCAGAGCCAGGGCCCTCACTCCACCGGCTCCCACCGACCAGAGCAGCAACTCTGGAGCCAGGGCCCTCACTCCACCGGCCCCCACCGACCAGAGCAGCAACTCCAGAGCCAGGACCTTCACTCCACCGGCCCCCACCGACCAGAGCAGCAACTCCAGAGCCAGGGCCCTCACTCCACCGGCTCCCACTGACCAGAGCAGCAACTCTGGAGCCAGGGCCTTCACTCCACCGGCTCCCACTGACCAGAGCAGCAACTCCAGAGCCAGGGCCCTCACTCCACCGGCCCCCACCGACCAGAGCAGCAACTCCAGAGCCAGGGCCCTCACTCCACTGGCCCCCACCGACCAGAGCAACAACTCCAGAGCCAGGGCCTTCACTCCACCAGCCCCCACCGACCAGAGCAGCAACTCCAGAGCCAGGGCCTTCACTCCACCGGCTCCCACCGACCAGAGCAGCAACTCCAGAGCCAGGGCCCTCACTCCACCGGCTCCCACTGACCAGAGCAGCAACTCCAGAGCCAGGGCCTTCACTCCACTGGCCCCCACTGACCAGAGCAGCAACTCTGGAGCCAGTGCCTTCACTCCACTGGCCCCCACTGACCAGAGCAGCAACTCCAGAGCCAGGGCCTTCACTCCACCGGCCCCCACCGACCAGAGCAGCAACTCCAGAGCCAGGGCCCTCACTCCACCAGCCCCCACCGACCAGAGCAACAACTCTGGAGCCAGGGCCTTCACTCCACTGGCCCCCACCGACCAGAGCAGCAACTCCAGAGCCAGGGCCTTCACTCCACCGGCCCCCACTGACCAGAGCAGCAACTCTGGAGCCAGGGCCTTCACTCCACTGGCCCCCACTGACCAGAGCAGCAACTCTGGAGCCAGGGCCTTCACTCCACCAGCCCCCACTGACCAGAGCAGCAACTCCAGAGCCAGGGCCCTCACTCCACCGGCTCCCACTGACCAGAGCAGCAACTCCAGAGCCAGGTCCTTCACTCCACCGGCCCCCACCGACCAGAGCAGCAACTCCAGAGCCAGGGCCTTCACTCCACTGGCTCCCACTGACCAGAGCAGCAACTCTGGAGCCAGGGCCTTCACTCCACTGGCCCCCACTGACCAGAGCAGCAACTCCAGAGCCAGGGCCTTCACTCCACCGGCTCCCACTGACCAGAGCAGCAACTCCAGAGCCAGGGCCCTCACTCCACCGGCTCCCACCGACCAGAGCAACAACTCCAGAGCCAGGGCCCTCACTCCACCGGCTCCCACCGACCAGAGCAGCAACTCCAGAGCCAGGGCCCTCACTCCACCGGCCCCCACCGACCAGAGCAGCAGCTCTGGAGCCAGGGCCTTCACTCCACCGGCTCCCACCAACAAGAGGAGCAACTCCGGAGCCAGGGCCCTCACTCCACCAGCCCCCACCGACCAGAGCAGCAACTCCGGAGCCAGGGCCCTCACTCCACCAGCCCCCACCGACCACAGCAGCAACTCTGGAGCCAGGGCCCTCACTCCACCGGCTCCCACTGACCAGAGCAGCAACCCCGGAGCCAGGGCCCTCACTCCACCGGCTCCCACCGACCAGAGCAGCAACTCCGGAGCCAGGGCCCTCACTCCACCAGCCCCCACCGACCAGAGCAGCAACTCTGGAGCCAGGGCCTTCACTCCACCGGCTCCCACTGACCAGAGCAACAACTCTGGAGCCAGGGCCCTCACTCCACCGGCCCCCACTGACAAGAGCAGCAACTCTAGAGCCTCGGCCTTTACTCCACTGGCCCCCACCGACCACAGCAGCAACTCTGGAGCCAGGGCCCTCACTCCACCGGCTCCCACCGACCAGAGCAGCAACTCCAGAGCCAGGGCCTTCACCCCAATGGCCCCCACTGACCAGAGCAACAACTCCGGAGCCAGGGCCCTCACTCCACCGGCCCCCACCGACCAGAGCAGCAACTCCAGAGCCAGGGCCCTCACTCCACCGGCCCCCACCGACCAGAGCAGCAACTCCAGAGCCAGGGCCTTCACTCCACCAGCCCCCACCGACCAGAGCAGCAACTCCAGAGCCAGGGCCCTCACTCCACCAGCCCCCACCGACCAGAGCAGCAACTCTGGAGCCAGGGCCCTCACTCCACCGGCTCCCACCGACCAGAGCAGCAACTCCAGAGCCAGGGCCTTCACCCCAATGGCCCCCACTGACCAGAGCAACAACTCCGGAGCCAGGGCCCTCACTCCACCGGCCCCCACCGACCAGAGCAGCAACTCCAGAGCCAGGGCCTTCACTCCACCAGCCCCCACCGACCAGAGCAGCAACTCCAGAGCCAGGGCCCTCACTCCACCAGCCCCCACCGACCAGAGCAGCAACTCTGGAGCCAGGGCCCTCACTCCACCGGCTCCCACTGACCAGAGCAGCAACTCCAGAGCCAGGGCCTTCACTCCACCGGCCCCCACCGACCAGAGCAGCAACTCCAGAGCCAGGGCCCTCACTCCACCGGCTCCCACCGACCAGAGCAGCAACTCCAGAGCCAGGGCCCTCACTCCACCGGCTCCCACCGGCCAGAGCAGCAACTCCAGAGCCAGGGCCTTCACTCCACCGGCCCCCACCGACCAGAGCAGCAACTCCAGAGCCAGGGCCCTCACTCCACCGGCTCCCACTGACCAGAGCAGCAACTCTGGAGCCAGGGCCTTCACTCCACCGGCTCCCACTGACCAGAGCAGCAACTCTGGAGCCAGGGCCTTCACTCCACTGGCCCCCACTGACCAGAGCAGCAACTCTGGAGCCAGGGCCTTCACTCCACTGGCCCCCACTGACCAGAGCAGCAACTCCAGAGCCAGGGCCTTCACTCCACCGGCTCCCACTGACCAGAGCAGCAACTCCAGAGCCAGGGCCTTCACTCCACCGGCTCCCACCGTCCAGAGCAACAACTCCAGAGCCAGGGCCCTCACTCCACTGGCCCCCACCGACCAGAGCAGCAACTCTGGAGCCAGGGCCCTCACTCCACCGGCTCCCACCAACAAGAGGAGCAACTCCGGAGCCAGGGCCCTCACTCCACCAGCCCCCACCGACCAGAGCAGCAACTCCGGAGCCAGGGCCCTCACTCCACCGGCCCCCACTGACAAGAGCAGCAACTCTAGAGCCTCGGCCTTTACTCCACCGGCCCCCACCGACCACAGCAGCAACTCTGGAGCCAGGGCCCTCACTCCACCGGCTCCCACTGACCAGAGCAGCAACTCCGGAGCCAGGGCCCTCACTCCACCGGCCCCCACTGACAAGAGCAGCAACTCTAGAGCCTCGGCCTTTACTCCACTGGCCCCCACCGACCACAGCAGCAACTCTGGAGCCAGGGCCCTCACTCCACCGGCTCCCACCGACCAGAGCAGCAACTCCAGAGCCAGGGCCTTCACCCCAATGGCCCCCACTGACCAGAGCAACAACTCCGGAGCCAGGGCCCTCACTCCACCGGCCCCCACCGACCAGAGCAGCAACTCCAGAGCCAGGGCCCTCACTCCACCGGCCCCCACCGACCAGAGCAGCAACTCCAGAGCCAGGGCCTTCACTCCACCAGCCCCCACCGACCAGAGCAGCAACTCCAGAGCCAGGGCCCTCACTCCACCAGCCCCCACCGACCAGAGCAGCAACTCTGGAGCCAGGGCCCTCACTCCACCGGCTCCCACTGACCAGAGCAGCAACTCCAGAGCCAGGGCCTTCACTCCACCGGCTCCCACCGACCAGAGCAGCAACTCCAGAGCCAGGGCCCTCACTCCACCGGCTCCCACTGACCAGAGCAGCAACTCCAGAGCCAGGGCCCTCACTCCACCGGCTCCCACCGACCAGAGCAGCAACTCCAGAGCCAGGGCCCTCACTCCACCGGCTCCCACCGACCAGAGCAGCAACTCTGGAGCCAGGGCCCTCACTCCACCGGCTCCCACTGACCAGAGCAGCAACTCCAGAGCCAGGGCCCTCACTCCACCGGCTCCCACTGACCAGAGCAGCAACTCCAGAGCCAGGACCTTCACTCCACCGGCTCCCACTGACCAGAGCAGCAACTCCAGAGCCAGGGCCTTCACTCCACCGGCCCCCACCGACCAGAGCAGCAACTCCAGAGCCAGGGCCCTCACTCCACCGGCTCCCACTGACCAGAGCAGCAACTCCAGAGCCAGGGCCCTCACTCCACCGGCTCCCACCGACCAGAGCAGCAACTCCAGAGCCAGGGCCTTCACTCCACCGGCCCCCACCGACCAGAGCAGCAACTCCAGAGCCAGGGCCTTCACTCCACCGGCCCCCACCGACAAGAGGAGCAACTCCAGAGCCAGGGCCCTCACTCCACCGGCTCCCACCGACCAGAGCAGCAACTCCAGAGCCAGGGCCCTCACTCCACCGGCTCCCACCGACCAGAGCAGCAACTCCAGAGCCAGGGCCTTCACTCCACCGGCCCCCACCGACAAGAGGAGCAACTCCAGAGCCAGGGCCCTCACTCCACCGGCTCCCACCGACCAGAGCAGCAACTCTGGAGCCAGGGCCCTCACTCCACCGGCCCCCACCGACCAGAGCAGCAACTCCAGAGCCAGGGCCTTCACTCCACCGGCCCCCACCGACCAGAGCAGCAACTCCAGAGCCAGGGCCTTCACTCCACCGGCCCCCACCGACAAGAGGAGCAACTCCAGAGCCAGGGCCCTCACTCCACCGGCTCCCACCGACCAGAGCAGCAACTCTGGAGCCAGGGCCCTCACTCCACCGGCCCCCACCGACCAGAGCAGCAACTCCAGAGCCAGGACCTTCACTCCACCGGCCCCCACCGACCAGAGCAGCAACTCCAGAGCCAGGGCCCTCACTCCACCGGCCCCCACCGACCAGAGCAGCAACTCCAGAGCCAGGGCCTTCACTCCACCGGCCCCCACCGACCAGAGCAGCAACTCCAGAGCCAGGGCCCTCACTCCACCGGCTCCCACTGACCAGAGCAGCAACTCCAGAGCCAGGGCCTTCACTCCACCGGCCCCCACCGACCAGAGCAGCAACTCCAGAGCCAGGGCCCTCACTCCACCAGCCCCCACCGACCAGAGCAGCAACTCCAGAGCCAGGGCCTTCACTCCACCGGCCCCCACCGACCAGAGCAGCAACTCCAGAGCCAGGGCCTTCACTCCACCGGCCCCCAATGACCCCGATGATGAGATGGAGTCCAAGAAAGAAACAGTGAATCTGGTGAAATGGTGAGATGACAATAATCTCTCCCTCAATGTCAGCACATTGCCCAGTCCACCAGGCAAACCAGCCTCCCGTCGATTGACTCTGTTTATACTTCCCGCTGTCTCGGCAAAGCAGCCAGCATAATCAAGGACCCCATGCACTTGGACATTCTTTCTTCCACCTTCTTCTGTCGGGAAAAAGATACAAATGTCTGAGATCACATACCAACCAATTCACATACCAACCGATTCAAGAACAGCCACTTTCCTGCTGCCATCAGACTTTTGAATAGACCTACCTTATATTAACAGTGGCACAGTGGTTAGCACTGCTATCTTACAGCGGCAGGGACACAAGTTCAATTCCAGCTTCGGATGACCGCCTGTGTGGAGTTTACACAAACTCCCTATGTATGCATGGGTTTCCTCCGGGTGCTCCGGTTTCTTCCCACAGTCCAAATATCTGCAGGTTAGGTTGATTGGCCATGCGAAATTGTCCCTTAGTGTCAGGAGAATTAGCAGGGTAAATATGTGGAGTTGTCGGGATATGTCTTGGTTTAGATTATGGTCGGTGCAGACTCGATGGGCCGAATAGCCTCCTTCTGCACTGTAGGGATTACATGACCTTCTATCATCTTAAACTGATCTTTCTCTTCACCCTATCTATGACTGTAACACTACATTCTGCAGTCTCTCCTTTCCTTCTCTATGAATGGTATGCTTTGTCTGTAAAGCGTGCAAGAATCAATACTTTTCACTATATACCAATACATGTGATGATAATAAATCAAATCAAAAGTCTAAGATACTTTCAGTCATAGTGAACATCGAGGATGGGAATTGTTTGGGCCTTCCTCATTATGACTCTGAAATTATACAGTGAATATTACACGTATCGCAATTGTATGGAAGTACCTGAGGTTGCAACTTGTTCTACGTAGACAACTTAAATATCTTTGCACCACTTGTAATATCTTTACACCATTTTGAAATGTCTGTAATGTTTTGTTGACTGCATTGAAGCACCTCAGAGTGTAACTTGCTTTGTGTAGATAACTTGAATATTATTGCACATTGTGTGTGGGCCATTTTGAAATGTTTGCAATGATTTTGATTTGATTTTGATTTGATTTATTATTGTCACGTGTATTAACATACAGTGAAAAGTATTGTTTCTTGCGCTCCATACAGACAAAGCACACCGTTCATAGAGAAGGAAAGGAGAGGGTGCAGAATGTAGTGTTACAGTCATAGCTAGGATGTAGAGAAAGATCAACTTAGTGCGAGGTAGGTCCATTCAACAGTCTGTGCAGCAGGGAAGAAGCTGTTCTTGAGTCGGTTGGTACGTGACCTCAGACTTTTGTATCTTTTTCCCGACGGAAGAAGTGGAAGAGAGAATGTCCGGGGAGCGTGGGGGTCCTTGATTACGTCCTTCCAGGTATTGTACAAATATCTTTGCAATAAAACAGACAGCCACAAATTGAGAATGATTTTTTTCTTAAGAAAACGAGATTACTCAGCGCTCTGCTTCAACAAGTGTCAGAGAATTCCACATCCTCGCCAGTCCTTGTGGAAAAAGAGAGCAAGCTCGAAACCAACGGAGGCTGTAAGACTAGGTCACTGAGAAAATAAATCTCACTGCCCACAGGCATCCCCTGGGCTCTGAACCTTCTGGCCTGAGGGAGAGGCACTAGCAAGAGGTTCCCAGAGTCTCAGAGCAGCGTACACGCCTGCCAAACCACCACCAAGGGCTGGAAGAGAAGTGGAAACGTTTATTGTTGCAGTACAAGTGTTTGGTCATTAAGGGTGTGCTTTGTATGTGTGGAGAGTTGGAGGGAGGGCTTGATGCACAGAGGAGAAGGAGGAACAGCCATGAACTGCTATTCATTTGTGGAGGGGCTCTGCACTGTAAGCACTCCATCTTCCCGGTGAATTCTCTTTGAGAAAGTTACACACAAGTTGTTCACATACAAATTCTCGCGGGTGCCTCTCGAGCTAATTAAGGACATTCAGAGTAGCTCCTTTAATCCCAAAGGCCTCATTGGCTGGCCACTTCATGGCTACCTTTCATTCTGATGAGAGGGAAAAAAGAAAAACAGATCACTTGAGTGAAACAAAGTGCTGAAGGGGCTATTCTCCACAAATCTCTTACACAACACGCCCTCACCGCTCCCGCAGGGTGGCTGTTCTTTCAGAAGCTGACCCGCTGCACCGACCTCCTTAAAGAGGATGGCACGGTGGCGCAGTGGCTCTGCCTCACAGAGCCAAGGACCCAGGTTCGATAGTGACAGGAAAGGCATTCAATAATGTGCCACTTTGCATCGCGCTGGCCATCATGCCATTGCGAAACAAGCACAGGGCAGCCATATTTGTACAGAATCTTCAACCTAGAATCATAAAATGCTACACTGCAGAAGGAGGCCATTCAGGCCATCGACTCTGTGCTGACCACAATTCCACCCAGGCCCTACCCCCATTCATTTACCCTAGCTAGTCCCCCTGACACTGAGGGACATCATGGTCAATCCACCTAAGCCGCACATCTTTGGACTGTGGGAGGAAACCGGAGCACCCGGAGGAAACCCACGCAGACATGGGGGGAACGTACAAATTCCGCACAAACAGTGACCCGAGGCACCAGGGCGGCATGGTAGCACAGTGGTTAGCGCTGCTGCCTCACAGCGCCAGGGACCTGGGTTCGATTCCCGGCTTGGGTCACTGTTTGCACGGAGTTTGCCCATTGTCTGCGTGGGTTTCCTCCGGGTGCTCCGGTTTCCTACCACAGTCCAAAGATGTGCGGGTTAGGTTGATTGGCCATGCTAAAAATTGCCCTTAGTGTCCTGAGATGCATAGGTTAGAGGGATTAGTAGGTAAATATGTAGGGATATGGGAGTAGGGCCTGGGTGGGATTGTGGTCGGTGCAGACTCGATGGGCCGACTGGCCTCTTTCTGTACTGTAGGGTTTCTATGATTTCTATGACAGTCGAAAGATGTGCGAGTTAGGTGGATTAACCGTGATAAATTGGGATTTGATAGCAGCATTGGACCTATTAAACTAACCTTGGTTTAATATGCTTTTTGAAAGTACGCCATTCCTCAAGTACCAGCCGCAGATATGCAGTCACGTCTCTAAGTGAGATTTGAACCACAACTCATATGACTTAGAGACAAGAGTTGGCTACTAACTGAGCCAACAACAACACATCTTGGTTCAACAGTCAAGTGAATAAGCCAAGGAAAATTCCTGACCATGTGATGTTAATCATCCCTGACTAATTGCCTTTCTTGGTTATAAAAACACCGCGATCACCTAAAACAGTCATGATCCGTGTGACGCTAGGTCATCTCTCTCAGCCTCGCATCATGCTGAATATCCTTACTTTGACGTTTATCAATCCTAGTTACCCTGATGTGAAGGAGGGGGTCAGATGGAGATCTGTTGTCTTCTGACAGAGGGGGATATGGAATTAATGGGCAACCGTCAGCCCCTAGAGAGTCTGCTGAACTGGTGCGATGACAATAATCTCCCCCTCAGTGTCAGTAAAACGAAGGAAATAGTCATCGACTTCAGGAAGCTCAGTGGAGAACATGCCCCTGTCTACATCAACGGGGATGAAGTGGAAATGGTCGGGAGCTTCAAGTTTCTAGGACGGAGAGGTGGCAGATGGAGTTTAATCCGGATAAATGCGAAGTGATGCATTTTGGAAGAAATAATGTAGGGAGGAGTTATACAATAAATGGCAGAGTCATCAGGAGTATAGAAAGACAGAGGGACCTAGGTGTGCAAGTCCACAAATCCTTGAAGGTGGCAACACAGGTGGAGAAGGTGGTGAAGAAGGCATATGGTATGCTTGCCTTTATAGGACGGGGTATAGAGTATAAAAGCTGGAGTCTGATGATGCAGCTGTATAGAACGCTGGTTAGGCCACATTTGGAGTACTGTGTCCAGTTCTGGTCGCCGCACTACCAGAAGGACGTGGAGGCATTGGAGAGAGTGCAGAGAAGGTTTACCAGGATGTTGCCTGGTATGGAGGGTCTCAGCTATGAGGAGAGATTGGGTAGACTGGGTTGTTCTCCTTGGAAAGACGGAGAATGAGGGGAGATCTAATAGAGGTATACAAGATTATGAAGGGTATAGATAGGGTGAACAGTGGGAAGCTTTTTCCCAGGTCGGAGGTGATGATCACGAGGGGTCACGGGCTCAAGCTGAGAGGGGCGAAGTATAACTCAGACATCAGAGGGACGTTTTTTACACAGAGGGTGGTGGGGGCCTGGAATGTGCTGCCAAGTAGGGTGGTGGAGGCAGGCACGCTGACATCGTTTAAGACTTACCTGGATAGTCACATGAGCAGCCTGGGAATGGAGGGATACAAACGATTGGTCTAGTTGGACCAAGGAGCGGCACAGGCTTGGAGGGCTGAAGGGCCTGTTTCCTGTGCTGTACTGTTCTTTGTTCTTTGTTCTTTGTGTCCAGATCACCTGCAACCTGTCCTGGTTCCTCCACACCAACACTATAGTTAAGAAAGCCCACTAACTTTCTCAGAAGGCTAAGGAAATTTGGCACGTCAGCTGCGACTCTCACCAGTTTTTGCAGATACACCATAGAAAGCATTCTTTCTGGTTGTATCACAGCTTGGTATGGCTTCTGCTCTGCCCAAGACCAGAAGAAATTACAAAGGGTTGTGAAAATAGCCCAGTCCATCACGCAAACCAGTCTCCCATCCATTGATTCTGTCTACACTTCCCGCTGCCTCGACAAAGCAGCCAGCTTAATCAAGGACCCCACGCACCCCGGACATTCTCTCTTCCACCTTCTTCTGTTGGAAAAAAGGTACAAAAGTCTGAGATCTCGTACCAACCGACTCAAGAACAGCTTCTTCCCTGCTGCCATCAGACTTTTGAATGGACCTACCATATATTAAGTTTTTCTTTGTCTATACCCTAGCTCTGACTGTAACACTGCATTCTGCACCCTCTCCTCTCCTTCTCCCCTATGTACTCTATGAGTGGTATGTTTTGTCTGTATAGTGCGCAAGAAACAATACTTTTCACTGTATATTACTACATATGACAATAAAACAAATCAAATCAAATCAAAACCCTCCTAAATTCTTCAAATTTCTCCATGGCACTGGGTTTTCCTCCCTCTGTTACCTCCTCCAGCCCTACAGCCTCCAACATTGCTGCTGTTTTCCACTGGAATGAAGTAAAATCTTTGCCAGGTAAATTATATTCTATTTATTTGAAATTAAGCCATGAAGCTGCTCTCTTTGGGCCTGCAGCCAGGAGCTGTTGGCATCCCACCGTCAAAGTATTCAAGCACAGAAAAACTCATATAGTTCGGAAACTCACTCGTCTCTTCAGCCTCATCTGGAACCAGGCCACTGCGCCCCAAGACTACAAGGATGCCTTTGTAGTTCATGGTTACAAGTCCATCTGTCACAATCATCACGGAATATTCTTTCTTTGAAAAAGCAAGAAGAAAATTCTTTCACGGAATCGCAGTGTGGCTTCCGAACAGGACAGTGAACAGTAGACATGATCTATGCAGCACCTCAAATTCAACGGAAAGTCTTGCAAACAGAATGAGGATCTCTATCTGCTGTTTGTTGACCTGACGAACGCTTTTGATGCAATCATCCGGAAGGCCTGTTGAAGATTCTGTACAAATATGGCTGCCCCATATTTGCTTTGCAAAGGCAGGATGGCCAGTGTGATTTGATTTTGATTTGATTTATTATTGTCACGTGTATTAGTATATAGCGAAAAATATTGTTTCTTGTGTGCTATATAGACAAAGTATACCGTTCATAGAGATGGAAAGGAGGGGGTGCAGAATGTAGTGTTACAGTCATAGCTAGGACGTTGAGGAAGATCAACTGAGTGCGAGTTAAGTCCATTCAAAAGTCTGACAGCAGCAGGGAAGAAGCTGTTTTTGAGTCAGTTGGTACATGACCTCAGACTTTTGTATCTTTTTCCAGACGGAAGAAGGTGGAAGAGAGAATGCCCGGGGTGCATGGGTTCCCTGATTATGCTGGCTGCTTTACCAAGGCAGTGGGAAGTGTAGACAGAGTCAATGGATGGGAGGCTGGTTTGCGTGATGGACTGGGCTTCATTCACAATCCTTTGTAGTTTCTTGCGGTCTTGGGCAGAGCAGGAGCCATACCAAGCAAAGTGACACGTTAATGGATGCCTTTCCTGTTACTAGCGGCACCAAGCCGACGGGAGGCGATGGCCTAGTGGTATTATCGCTCGACTATTAATCCAGAAACTCAGCTAATGTTCTGGGGATCTGGGTTCATGGCAGATGGTGGAATTTCTGAGGAATATCTGGAATTAAGAATCTACTGATGACCATGAAACCATTGTCGATTGTCGGAAAAACCCATCTGGTTCACTAATGTCCTTTAGGGAAGGAAATCTGCCATCCTTACCTGGTCTGGCCGAACATGTGATTCCAAAGCCACAGCAATGTGGTTGACTCTCAACTGTCCTCGGGCAACTAGGGATGGGCAATAAATGCTGGCCAGCCAGTGATGCCCATGTCCCTTGAACGAATATAAAGAAAGGAAGGCTGGCTCTTGGCCCCAGCTCCATCAGCAAACATATCTCAGCCACCCTCCTCTACACACACACACAGACATACACACACACACAAGACACACACACACACTCACACTCACACACACACACAAACACACAGACACACACAGACACACACACAAACACACAGACACACACACACAAGACACATACACACACACAGATGCACACACAAACACATACTCACACACACAGACACACACACACACACTCTCACACACACAGACACACACACTCACTGACACACACACACTCACACACTCACTCACACACCTCACACACACTCATACACACACACGCACACACGCTCACACACATTCACTCACACACACACACACTCACACACACGCACGCACACACACACTCACAGACACGCACTCACAGACACGCACTCACTCACACACACATATACTCACACATACACACACACACTCACACACACACTCACACACACATACTCACACACACACACACACACACACACACACATACATACACACACTCACACACACTCACACACACACACACACACACACACACACACAACACACATACATACACACACACACACACACTCACACACTCACACTCACATACATACACACACTCACACACACCACACACTCACACTCACACACACACACACTCACATACATACACACACTCACACACACTCACACACTCACACTCACATACATACACACACTCACACACACTCACACACACACACACACCACCACACATACATACACACACTCACACACACACTCACATACATACACACACACACACACTCACACACACACTCACACACACTCACATACATCACACACACACACACTCACATACATACACACACACTCACACACACACACACACACACACACACACACTCACATACATACACACACTCACACACACACTCACATACATACACACACACACACTCACACACACACTCACACACACTCACATACATACACACACACACTCACACACACACTCACATACATACACACACTCACACACACACTCACACACACACACACACACTCACATACATACACACACTCACACACACACTCACACACACACACTCACATACATACACACACACACTCACACACACTCACACACACACTCACATACATACACACACTCACACACACACTCACACACACTCACACACACACACACACTCACACTCACACACTCACTCACACACACTCACACTCACTCACACTGTGTGGTGAAGAAGGCATTCGTCATGCGTGGTTTCATCGGTCAGAACATTGAATACAGGGAGTTGGAATGTCTTGTTGAAGTTGTACAAGACATTGGTAAGGCCACACTTGGAATATTGTGTGCAGTTCTGGTCACCCGATTATAGAAAGGATATTATTAAACTAGAAAGAGTGCAGAAAAGATTTACTAGGATGCTACTGGGACTTGATGGATTGAGTTATAAGGAGAGGCTGGATAGACTGGGACTTTTTTCTCTGGAGCGTAGGAGGCTGAGGGGTGAACTTATAGAGGTCTATAAAATAATGAGGGGCATAGACAAGGTATATAGTCAATATCTTTTCCCAAAGGTAGAGGAGTCTAAAACTAGAGGGCATCGGTTTAAGGTAAGAGGGGAGAGATACAAAAGTGTCCAGAGGGGCAATTTTTTCACCCAGAGGGTGGTGAGTGTCTGGAACAAGCTGCCAGAGGTAGTAGTAGAGGCGGGTACAATTTTATCTTTTAAAAAACATTTAGATTGTTACATGGGTACGATGGGTATCGAGGGATATGGCCCAAATGCGGGCAATTGGGATTAGCTTAGGGGTTTTTAAAAAAGAATAAGGGCGGCATGGACAAGTTGGGCCGAGGGGCCTGTTTCCATGCTGTAAACCTCTATGACTCACTCACACACACACACACACACTCACACACATACACCCTAATACATTCCATTCAGGACAGATGGTAACCGCTTCAGTTTGCAAAGGATCAGAGTTTGTACAAAGGTTACCGAACAGCTACTGAGTGAACTCTTGTTTCCAGCTCTCTCGAAGCACATATTACAGAGGATATTCAGCTGCTGCTTTATCGCCTTGCCCGAGCCTCAGCAATCTTTGGCCTGATGAGTCTGAAGAAGAGAGAGGACCGGACACTCCACTCCTCTTACAGTGGCAGGGGTAGCCCGCCATTGGCGGGCGGTGGGATCTTCTGGCCTCACTGCCGTCGATGGTCAGACTCGCCACCACCGGGGATCCCATGGCAGGTGTCACTGTTGTTGGGACTCCAAGATCCCGTCAGCGGGAATGGCTCGAAAGTTTCAGCCACAGATATCAACCCATCTCCCATCACACACTCCAAGAATCCACAGTCACTATCAGCAACACATCCCTTCATTCAATACAAACCTTTAACCCCCTTGGAAGTATCCTCTTCAGAATGTTCCCGATAATGGGGGCGTCCAGAACTAGGGGTCATAGTTTGAGGATAAGGGGTAAACCTTTTAGAACTGAGGTGAGGAGAAATTTCTTCACCCAGAGGCTAATGAATGTGTGGAATTCACTACCACAGAAAGTAGTTGAGGCCAAGATATTGTCTGATTTCAAGAAGAAATTAGATTTCACTCTTGGGGCTAAAGGGATCAAGAGATATGGGGGGAAGGGGGATCAGGATATTGAATTCAATGATCAGCCATGATCAAAATAAATGGCGGAGCAGGGTCGAGGGGCCTACTCCTGTTTCGAGTTTCTATGTTTCCATGTTTTTAATAGCACTGGGGAGACGATGGCTGAGGGGTTCGAATCCCACCACGGTAGTTGGTGGAATTTGAATTTCATAAAAAATATCTGGAATTAAGAATCTACTGATGACCATGAAACCATTGTCGATTGTCGGAAAAACCCACCTTGTTCACTAATGTCCTTTAGGGAAAGAAATCTGCCGTCCTTACCCGGTCTGGTCTACATGTGACTCCAGAGCCACAGCAATGCGGTTGACTCTCAACTGCCCTCGGGCAACTGGGGATGGACAATAAATGCTGGCCAGCCAGCGATGCCCGTGTCCCATAAATGAATAAAAATGAATTATGCTGGATCATAAAATCAGAGATTGTCTGGGAAAAGCAAGCTCAGTGTTTGGCAGGTTGACACAGACTTTGGGAAGAGCATGCAGTTCGTCTCTGAATAAAGATCAAAGTCTACCAGGCAGTGCTTCTTACATCGATGCTTTATGGGTGAGAGACGTGGACAAGCCTCCAGCATCACATCAAACAACTAGAAACATTTCATCTTCACTCCAGCTCTGACGAAGGGTCATCCAGACTCGAAACGTTGCCTTTATTCTCTCTCCGCACCTGCTGTCCGACCTGCAGGTCAGGGACCCGGATTCAATTCCCAGCTTGGTTCACTGTCTGCGTGGGTTTCCTTCGGGTTCTTTGGTTTCCTCCCACTGTCCAAAGACGTGTGGGTTAGGTGAAATGGCCGTGCTAAATTGCCCCTTCGAACAAAGAACAATACAGCACAGGAACAGGCCCTTCGGCCCTCCAAGCCCGCGCCGCTCCCTGGTCCAAACGAGACCATTCTTTTGTATCCCTCCATTCCCACTCCGTTCATGTGGCTTTCGAGATAAGTCTTAAACGTTCCCAGTGTGTCCGCCTCCACCACCTTGCCCGGCAGCGCATTCCAGGCCCCCACCACCCTCTGTGTGAAATATGTCCTTCTGATATCCATGTTAAACCTCCCCCCCTCACCTTGAACCTATGACCCCTCATGAACGTCGCCACTGACCTGAGAAAAAGCTTCTTACCGTTCACCCTATCTATGCCTTTCATAATTTTATACACCTCTATTAGGTCACCCCTCATCCTCCGTCTTTCCAGTGAGAACAACCCCAGTTTCCCCAATCTCTCCTCATAACCAAGCCCCTCCATACCAGGCAACATCCTGGTAAACCTCCTCTGCACTCTCTCTAAAGCCTCCACGTCCTTCCCGTAGTGTGGCGACCAGAACTGGACGCAGTATTCCAAATGCGGCCGAACCAACGTTCTATACAACCGCAACATCAGACCCCAACGTTTATACTCTATGCCCCGTCCTATAAAGGCAAGCATGCCATATGCCTTATTCACTACCTTCTCCACCTGTGACGTCACCTTCAAGGATCTATGGACTTGCACACCCAGGTCCCTCTGCGTATCTACACCCTTTATGGTTCTGCCATTTATCATATCGCTCCCCCCTATGTTAGTTCTACCAAAATGCATCACTTCGCATTTATCAGGATTGAACTCCATCTGCCATTTCTTTGCCCAAATTTCCAGCCTATCTATATCCTTCTGTAGCCTCTGACAATGCTCCTCACTATCTGCAAGTCCTGCCATTTTCGTGTCATCCGCAAACTTACTGATCACCCCAGTTACACCTTCTTCCAGATCGTTTATATAAATCACAAACAGCAGAGGTCCCAATACAGAGCCCTGCGGAACACCACTAGTCACAGACCTCCAGCCCTTAGTGTCATGGGGACTCGCTGGGGTAAATGCGGGGGGTTATGGGGATAGGGTCGGTGGTGACGTTCACGAGGGGTCATAGGTTCAAGGTGAAGGGGGGGAGGTTCAACACAGATATCAGAAGGACATATTTCACACAGAGGGTCGTGGGGGCCTGGAATGTGTTGCCGGGCAAGGTGGTGGAGGCGGACACACTGGGAACGTTTAAGACTTATCTAGACAGCTATATGAACGGAGTGGGAATGGAGGGATACAAAAGAGTGGTCTAGTTTGGACCAGGGAGCGGCGCGGGCTAATTGTTCCTGGTTTCTCGTTTTAAGGCTTCATTCTATGATCATCTTGCTGGTAAGAAGTTTAACAACACCAGGTTAAAGTCCAACAGGTTTATTTGGTAGCAAAAGCCACACAAGCTTTCGAGGCTCAGAGCCTCGAAAGCTTGTGTGGCTTTTGCTACCAAATAAACCTGTTGGACTTTAACCTGGTGTTGTTAAACTTCTTACTGTGTTTACCCCAGTCCAACGCCGGCATCTCCACATCATCTTGCTGGTGCCAGTACAGAGTGAGACTGCGGATAGTTGGGAACCTGTCTCGGGGGCAGGGAATTCATATGGTGTTCGTGGAAGTGGAAATGACTAGGGTTGGGAAGCATTTTCCGATCGGGGCCATTGTGATCTCCTGGACTCGTTTCGATCGCCTCAGGGGGTCGGAGAGGAATTTCCCAGATTTTTTTTCCCCATATTGGCCCTGGGGTTTTTCACTCTGGGTTTTCGCCTCTCCCTGGAGATCACATGGTCTGGAATGGGGGGGTGGGGGTAAGTTAATAGGTTGTAATGAACAAAGCATCGTAGCTGTGAGGGACAGCTCGGTGGATAGGATATTGGTATGTAGATAGGCTGGAAAATTGGGCGGGGATCCTGGATTCAGGATTCAATCCTGGACCGGGGAGCGGCGCAGGCTTGGGGGGCCGAAGGGCCTGTTCCTGTGCTGTATTGTTCTTTGTTCTTTGTTCTAGGGCTTGGGTGGGATTGTGGTCGGTGCAGACTCGATGGGCCGAATGGCCTCATTCTGCACTGTAGGGATTCTGTGGATTCTATGGAGACTGTTGTGTGATTTCAAGAAGGAATTAGGTATTGCTGTTGGTGCTAAAGTGATCAAGGGGTTTGGGGGGAAGGGGGGAATCAGGATATTGAATTCGACGATCAGCCATGATCATAATGAATGGCAGAGCAGGCTCGAAGGGCCGAATGGCCTCCTCCTATTTCTAGTTTCTATGTTTCTATCAGATACTTGTATAAGCACTGTAAAGGAGAACCAATAAGGAGTTGTAAGACAAGGATGTGTAGCGAAGTCTGAACGGTTACAATTGGCTTTGGAGTCCATTGCAGTTGAGCCTTATCCTTTCTCCCATTCCCGTTCCTTTGAATGAGGGGGGTCTTCTATATATTTTCTCCATTCACTCTCGTGAAACATAAGTTCACTTGTTTGGACCAGCACAGTGACAGACTGATGGCCCAAGGGACTGAGCAAATAGAAACTGCAATTGGCTCCGGTTGCCTTGACCCGACCTCGGTGGTCGGAGTTGCTGATAGACGCACAATAGAGGGGACTCGGAGACCACCTAACCCACATCCCCCTGCCCTCCATCCCCACCCCCACCGGCCTCCTGGACACCAGGGCGACAAGAGTCGAAGCGACTTCATGTCATCTCACCTTTCACTTGGTAATTAGAGGAAAAAACAGCCCTATTTATTCAACAAGCTTATCTTTAGGATGCAGTGGATAATTCGACCTCCGCCCCCACAATGTGAATTCCTCCAGCTTGTTCACTACATGAGATTTGTTCAGGCCGTGTGTGTAAGTCCAGCACAGGTGACATTTGAGATCCCAGCCTTCCCGTTTGTGACGGATCATTTCCACGTTAATGGAAGAAGCATTGAACGGCTAATGACCGGCCCTGAGCCAGTGAATGGAGATGGTGATCAAGGCATTCCACCTTGAAGGGATCATTTTGTCTCCTGCAAAAAATTAAAGCTTAACTTTGTTAACATCTTGCTTATGAGAGAAAGAATGAGCGAGAAAGACTCGCATTTCTACAGCACCTTTCACAAACTCAGCAAGTGCCTTATAAGTTTAAGCTTATTTATTAGTGTCACAAGTAGGCTTACATTAACACTGCAATGAAGTTAGTGTGAAAATCCCCTAGTCGCCACACTTCGGTGCCTGTTTGGATACACTGAGCCCCTTCGAGCCTGCTCCGCCATTTATTCTGATCATGGCTGATCATCGAATTCAATATCCTGATCCCCTCTTCCCCTGCATATAGAACATAGAACAGTACAGCACAGAACAGGCCCTTCGGCCCACGATGTTGTGCCGAGCTTTATCTGAAACCAAGATCAAGCTATCCCACTCCCTATCATCCTGGTGTGCTCCATGTGCCTATCCAATAACCGCTTAAATGTTCCTAAAGTGTCTGACTCCACTATCACTGCAGGCAGTCCATTCCACACCCCAACCACTCTCTGCGTAAAGAACCTACCTTTGATATCCTTCCTATATCTCCCACCAGGAACCCTATAATTATGCCCCCTTGTAATAGCTCCATCCACCCGAGGAAATAGTCTTTGAACGTTCACTCTAACTATCCCCTTCATCATTTTATAAACCTCTATTAAGTCTCCCCTCAGCCTCCTCCGCTCCAGAGAGAACAGCCCTAGCTCCCTCAACCTTTTCTCATAAGACCTACCCTCCAAACCAGGCAGCATCCTGGTAAATCTCCTCTGCACTCTTTCCAGTGCTTCCACATCCTTCTTATAGTGAGGTGACCAGAACTGCACACAATATTCCAAATGTGGTCTCACCAAGGTCCTGTACAGTTGCAGCATAACCCCACGGCTCTTAAACCCCAACCCCCTGTTAATAAAAGCTAACACACTATAGGCCTTCTTCACAGCTCTATCCACTTGAGTGGCAACCTTTAGAGATCTGTGGATATGGACCCCAAGATCTCTCTGTTCCTCCACAGTCTTGATCTCTTTAGCCCCGAGAGCTATTTCTGATTTCTTCACTGGGTACACTGCAGGAGAATTTAGCATGGCCAATGCACCTAACCAGCACATCTTTGGAGTGTGGGAGGAAACCGGAGCACCCGGAGGAAACACACACAGACACGGGGAGAACGTGCAAACTCCTCACAGACAGTGACCCGAGGCTGAGAATTGAACCCGGGTCCCTGGCACTGTGAGGCAGCAGTGCTAACCACTGTGCCACTGTGCCGCCCAAGAAGCATGTTTGGAGTGAGCTAACTGTGGTAACTGGGGAAATGCAAAATCCCTCAATGAGTTAAAATATCGACTGGATCATCTGTTTTTGGCTATGCTGTTTGCAGGACATTTTTGGAGCACTCTGCTTAGCCTCTACAAAATGGTGCCATGGAATCTTTTTCACCCAACGGAGAGGGGGCAGATGCAAGCTTGGTTCTACCTTTCAGCACCGTGGGCAGTGCTGCATTCCTTTGGTAATGCATTGGAACATCAGCCTGGATTAGGTGCTCAAGTCCCCAGAGAGGGACTTAGGCCCACATTTTCATTTCCAGGTTGGGAGCATTTGGTGGGGATATTTCTTGGCTCCACAAACTCGGCCTGGGAGAAACTGACCTGGAGGCTGGGATTTTCGACCCAGGTTGGAGGTGAACTCTGGGAGTCAGGCTGGGCGCCTCTGGAATGGGTGTGGAGGCTGCAAGGTGTGGAGGCGGGGTGGATGTCAGGCCTGCCCTGGCACTCTGGCACAGTGCTTAGTACTGCTGCCTCACAGTGTCTGGGACCCGGGTTCAATTCCCGGCTTGGGTCACTGTCTGTGCAATCTGCATGTTCTCCCCATGTCTGCGTGTGTTTCCTCCGGGTGCCCCGGCTTCCTCCCGCACTCCAAAGATGTGCTGGTTAGGTTGATTGGCCATGCTAAATTGCCCCCTAGTGTCAGGGGGGTTAGCAGGGTAAATTGATGGGGTCAAGGAGATAGGACCCGGGTGGGATTGTTGTCGGTACAGACTTGATGGGCCAAATGGCCTCCTTCTGCACTGCAGGGATTCTATGAACCTATTTCATCATTGCCAGAACTTGCATATCAAAACAGCCCCTAAATCTGGCATTGCACTGTGGGATCAAAACAAAGCCTTGGGATGTTAAAATATGCTATGCAAATGAAAGTTGTTGTTGCTGAGACAGTACTTTCAGAAGTGAACAGTTACAGAGAATGATCAGTCTTTGAATTTTTGGGCAGTTGGTTGAACGAGTAACTGAAATAGATGTCCCACCAGAGGAAAGAAAATGAGCAAAAATTAAAATGGATCAATTCTTCCATTCAGTCTCAAGAAATAGTGAATTCGGTGGCATAGTGTCACAGTGGTTAGCACTGCTGCTTCACAGCGCCCGGGATCCGGGTTCAATTCCAGCCTCAGGTCACTGTCCGTGTGGAGTTTGCACATTCTCCCCGTGTCTGCGTGGGTTTGCTACGGGTGCTCCGGTTTCCTCATACACTCCAAAGATGTGCGGGTTAGATGGATTGGCCATGCTAAACTGGCCCTTAGTGTCAGGGGGATTAGGAGGGTAAACATGTGGGGTTACGGGAATAGGGCCTGGGTGGGATTATTGTCAGTGCAGACTCGATGGACCAAATGGCCTCCTCCTGCATTGTAGCTTCTCTGAAACAAAGTCGATTCGCTGTAATTCTCTGAAACTCCACATCTCTCAACCAATCCCCCTCCCCCACTCCCCCTGGAGTAAAACATCCCTCAAACAAACACAAAGGGCAATTAGTGACTTCAAGCTCCCACTTGTTTGGATAAAGGATGCTCAAGTAATCGCTTGAGATGGTGTAATGGGCCACAGACAGAGCCGTTTAAAGCGAGGCAGTCAGGCCACCCTCAGCTGCAGTGGGGGTGGGCGATGGGGATGTTGTGTTAGTAATGAGAGAGTCCAAGGTGGATGCGTTGTTTACAGGGTTCTGCCTGATGCATCTCAATTTCCCAGAAGGAGCTAGTGCAGCCTGTGGAGTGGGGCCTTTATAGGCCGGCCGAGATTGACGAGTGTTGCAGTGACCCCTGCACAGACTATAAGTGAGTGAGTGTCGAGTGCAGTGGGGGGGCGGGGGGTCTCCATTATTCCGACTCTGACTGAGCAGGTATAGAATACAAAGAGTGTGCTGCTGACCCTGTAACATGAGCCATAAGCAAATCCAACAGCAGTGAAACCTGGCCGGGGGATTCCAGTCCCGTGTGTGAAATAGAACTGGCAAATTACCACAAGGCAGGTCAACAAGAGGCCAGAGAATTGATTTTGATTTGATTTGATTTGATTTATTATTGTCAACATACAGTGAAAAGTATTGTTCCTTGCGCGTTATACAGATAAATCATACCATTCATAGAGAAGGAAAGGAGAGAGTGCAGAATGTAGTGTTACAGTCATAGCTAGGGTGTAGAGAAAGATCAACTTAATGCGAGGTAGGTCCATTCAAAAGTCTGATGGCAGCAGGGAAGAAGCTGCTCTTGAGTCGGTTGGCACCTAACCTCGGACTTTTGTATCTTTTTTCCGACGAAAGAATGTCCTGGGTGCATAGGGTTCTTGATTATGCTGGCTGCTTTGCCGAGGCAGTGGGAAGTGTAGACAGAGTCAATGGATGAATTACACCAATAAGCGGCAAAAATCACCAATATGTGTCAACACATCAGCAAAATATACTGGCAAATAAAATTACGATGTGGAGATGCCGGCGTTGGACTGGGGTGAACACAGTAAGAAGTCTCACAACACCAGGTTAAAGTCCAACAGGTTTATTTGGTAGCAAATACCATAAGCTTTCAGAGCGCTGCTCCTTCATCAGATGGAGTGGAAATCTGCTCTCAAACAGTGCACAGACACAGAAATCAAGTTACAGAATACTAATTAGAATGCAAGTCCCTACAGCCAGCCAGGTCTTAAAGATACAGACAATGTGGGTGGAGGGAGCATTCAACACAGGTTAAAGAGATGTGTATTGTCTCCAGACAGAACAGCTAGTGAGATTCTGGAAGCCCAGGAGGCAAGCTGTGGGGGTTACTGATAGTGTGACATAAATCCAACATCCCGGTTTAGGCCGTCCTCATGTGTGCGGAACTTGGCTATCAGTTTCTGCTCAGCGACTCTGCGCTGTCGTGAAGATCCAAGGCTGAATGCCTGTGACTGCTGAAGTGCTCCCCCACAGGAAGAGAGCAGTCTTGCCTGGTGATTGTCGAGCGGGTTTCATTCATCCGTTGTCGTAGCGTCTGCATGGTTTCCCCAATGTACCATGCCTCGGGATATCCTTTCCTGCAGCGTATCAGGTATACAATGTTGGCCGAGTTGCAAGAGCAGGTACCGTGTACCTGGTAGATGGTGTTCTCATGTGAGATGATGGCATCCGTGTCGATGATCCGGCACGTCTTGCAGAGGTTGCTGTGGCAGGGTTGTGTGGTGTCGTGCGCATTCAGCCTTGGATCTTCAGGTAAGAGTTCTCCAAGGCGGCCTTCACGACACACGACAGCGCAGAGTCGCTGAGCAGAAACTGATAGCCAAGTTCCGCACACATGAGGACAGCCTAAACCGGGATGTTGGATTTATGTCACATTATCAGTAACCCCCACAGCTTGCCTCCTGGGCTTGCAGAATCTCACTAGCTGTTCTGTCTGGAGACAATACACATCTGTTTAACCTGTGTTTAATGCTCCCTCCACCCACATTGTCTGTACCTTTAAGACATGTCTGGTTGTAGGGATTCGCATTCTAATCAGTATTCTGTAACTTGATTTTGTGTCTCTGTGCCCTGTTTGAGAGCAGATTTCCACTCCATCTGATGAAGGAGCAGCGCTCCGAAAGCTTATGGTATTTGCTACCAAATAAACCTGTTGGACTTTAACCTGGTGTTGTGAGAAATAAAATTACAACAGCGGATAGGAAGCCAGGAACAGAAGGAGGCCATTTACCCTCTCGATCCTGCTCTGTTATACAACAGGATTATTGTTTTTCTTTCCTCTCTCATGGGATGTGATGGCACTGGAGAGGGTGCAGAGGAGATTCACCAGGATGTGGCCTGGGATGGAGTGTTTCAGCCATGAAGAGAGACTGGTTAGGCTGGGGTTGTTTTCCTTACAGCAGAGAAGGCTGAGGGAGGACTTGATGGGGGTGCACTAAATTATGAGGGAGATAGATAGGGGAGATAAGAAGGGCCTTCTCCCCTTGGTAGAGGGGTCAATAACTCGGGGGCATAGATTGAAGGTAAGGAACAGGAGATCTGTCAGGGATTTGAGGAAAATCTTTTTCACCCAGAGGGTGTTGGGAATCTGGAACTCACTGTCTGAAAGGGTGGTAGAGGCAGGAACCCTCACAACATTGAAGAAGCATTTAGATGAGCACTTGAAACGCCATAGCACAAGGCTGGAAGGTGGAGTTAGAATACATCGGTGCTTGATCGCTCACAGACAAACGGGCGGGATTCTACAGCCTCACAGAATGGAGGTCTGTGACAAGTGGCATTCCTCAGGGATCGGTGCTGGGACCTTTGCTGTTTGTAATAAATATAAATGATTTGGAGGAAAATGTAACTGGATTGATTAATAAGTTTGCGGACGACACAAAGATTGGTGGATTTGCAGATAGTGATGAGGACCATCAGAGGATACAGCAGGATATAGATCAGTTGGAGACTTGGACGGAGAGATGGCAGATGGAGTTTAATCCGGACAAATGTGAGGTAATGCATTTTGGAAGGTCTAATACAGATAGGAATTTTGCAGGAAATGGCAAATTTAAGAGTATTGATAGGCAGAGGGATCTGAGTGTACAGGTACACAAGTCACTGAAAGTGGCAATGCAGGTGGAGAAGGTAGTCAAGAAGGCATACGGCATGCTTGCCTTCATCGGCCGGGGCATTGAGTTTAAAAATTGGCAACTCATGTTGCAGCTTTTATAGGACCTTAATTGGGCCACACTTGGAATATAGTGTTCAATTCTAGTTGCCACACTACCAGAAGGATGTAGGGGCTTTGGAACATAAGAACATAAGAACATAAGAAATAGGAGCAGGAGTAGGCCATCTAGCCCCTCAAGCCTGCCCCGCCATTCAATAAGATCATGGCTGATCTGACGTGGATCAGTACCACTTACCCGCCTGATCCCCATAACCCTTAATTCCCTTACCGATCAGGAATCCATCCATCCGCGCTTTAAACATATTCAGCGAGGTAGCCTCCACCACCTCAGTGGGCAGAGAATTCCAGAGATTCACCACCCTCTGGGAGAAGAAGTTCCTCCTCAACTCTGTCTTAAACCGACCCCCCTTTATTTTGAGGCTGTGTCCTCTAGTTTTAACTTCCTTACTAAGTGGAAAGAATCTCTCCGCCTCCACCCTATCCAGCCCCCGCATTATCTTATAAGTCTCCATAAGATCCCCCCTCATCCTTCTAAACTCCAACGAGTACAAACCCAATCTCCTCAGCCTCTCCTCATAATCCAAACCCCTCATCTCCGGTATCAACCTGGTGAACCTTCTCTGCACTCCCTCCAATGCCAATATATCCTTCCTCATATAAGGGGACCAATACTGCACACAGTATTCCAGCTGCGGCCTCACCAATGCCCTGTACAGGTGCATCAAGACATCCCTGCTTTTATATTCTATCCCCCTCGCAATATAGGCCAACATCCCATTTGCCTTCTTGATCACCTGTTGTACCTGCAGACTGGGCTTTTGCGTCTCATGCACAAGGACCCCCAGGTCCCTTTGCACGGTAGCATGTTTTAATTTGTTTCCATTGAGATAGTAATCCCATTTGTTATTATTTCCTCCAAAGTGTATAACCTCGCATTTATCAACGTTATACTCCATTTGCCATATCCTCGCCCACTCACTCAGCCTGTCCAAATCTCTCTGCAGATCTTCTCCGTCCTCCACACGATTCACTTTTCCACTTATCTTTGTGTCGTCTGCAAACTTCGTTACCCTACACTCCGTCCCCTCCTCCAGATCATCTATATAAATGGTAAATAGTTGCGGCCCGAGTACCGATCCCTGCGGCACGCCACTAGTTACCTTCCTCCAACCGGAAAAACACCCATTTATTCCGACTCTTTGCTTCCTGTCGGATAGCCAGTCCCCAATCCACTTTAACACACTACCCCCAACTCCATGTGCCCTAATCTTCTTCAGCAGCCTTTTATGTACCACCTTATCAAACGCCTTTTGGAAATCCAAAAACACCGCATCCACCGGTTCTCCTCCATCAACCGCCCTAGTCACATCTTCATAAAAATCCAACATGTTCGTCAAGCACGACTTTCCCCTCAGAGAGGGCACAGAAAAGATTTACCTGGATGTTGCCTGGTGTGGAGGGAATTAACTATGAGGAGAGGTTGGAGAAACTTGGTTTGTTCTCACTGCAACGACGGGCAACCTAATAGAAGTCTACAAGATTATGAGGGGCATGGACAGAGTGGATAGTCAGAAGCTTTTTCCCAGGGTGGAAGAGTCAATTACTAGGGGGCAATAGTTTATGGTGCAAGGGGCAAGGTTTAAAGGAGATGTACGAGGCAAGTGTTTTACACAGAGGGTGGTAGGTGCCTGGAACTCGCTGCCGGGGGGAGGTCGTGGAAGCAGATACGATAGTGACTTTTAAGGGGTGTCTGGACAAATACATAAATAGGATGGGAATAGAGGGATATGGTCCCCAGAAGGGTAGGAGGTTTTAGTTCTGTCGGGCAGCATGGACAGTGCAGGCTTGGAGGGCCGAAGGGCCTATTCCTGTGCTGTAATTTTCTTTGTTCTTTGTTCTTCAAAAGAGAGTGCAAGGGGAAAAAACAGGAGATAGCAACTGCCACCTCTCAAGCCTCGAGAGGAAGAGAGCAAATGTCAGTTGCCAAGAGCTAAGAGTTCTCAGCTCTCCACTCTGCCAGCTTTACATATGTCTTAAGAGAACGCACCATCGAACCAGCGAAAGGTACCAAACCATAAAGAACTCACAGACAGAAAAATTAACCGAGAAACTCCAGAAGGTTCCGAAAGACACAAAACCTGGTTGTATATTTTTTTTGAGAGTGACTAAATTCCATTGTTTTGTGTTAATGAATGGGCATTGTATTTATTTGAACATCATTCCATAGAATCTTCTTTTATTCGGTACGTCACTTGTTTAGTTAAAGTTCCCGGTTAGTTAAATAAATAAATTGTTAAGCGTTCATCTTAAAGTGAGTGTCCGATATTTCTGCTAGTTAATCACTAAACCTTACTGAAGGACAGTTCACACCTTCCACACACCTTTAAAGGTATTCCTCTTTGGGGAATTCGGTATCACTTCTCAAAAGGGGAAACCACCTCCGCGTCGTAACAGGGGCAACCAAGCAGCAGCTTTGCCCTGGATGGTGCTGAGCTTCTTGAGTGTCGCTGGAACTGTAATCATCCAGGCAAGTTTGATTGGATCCAGGAAATTTGGCATGTCAGCCACGACTCTCACCAACTTTTACAGATGTACCATAGAAAGCATTCTTTCTGGTCGTATCACAGCTTGGTATGGTTCCTGCTCTGCCTAAGACAGCAAGGTCGTGAATGTAGCCCAATCCATCACGCAAACCAGTTTCCCATCCATTGACTCTAAACTTCCCGCTGCCTCGGAAAAGCAGCCAGCATAATTAAGGACCCCACGCACCCCGGACATTCTCTCTTCCAACTTCTTCCGTCGGGAAAAAGATACAAAAGTCTGAGGTTACGTACCAACCGACTCAAGAACAGCTTCTTCCGTGCTGCCTTCAGACTTTTGAATGGACTTACCTTGCATTAAGTTGATCTTTCTCTACACCCTAGCTATGACTGTAACACTACACTCTGCACTCTCTCCTTTCCTTCTCTATGAACGGTATGCTTTGTCTGTATAACGCGCAAGAAACAATACTTTTCACTGTATGTTAATGCATGTGACAGTAATAAATCAAATTAAAAAGTGGAGAGTATTCCATTACACTCCTGACTTGTGCCTTGTAGATGGTGAACAGGCTTTGCGGATTTAGGAGGTGAGTTACTCACCACAGGATTCTTAGTCTTTGACCTACTCTGGTAGCCACAGTATTTATGTAACAACATAAGAACTAGGAGCAGGAGTAGGCCATCTGGCCCCTGGAGACTGCTCCGCCATTCAATAAGATCATGGCTGATTTTTTTGGGGACTCAGCTCCACTTACCCGCCCACTCACCATAACCCTTAATTCCTTTACTGTTCAAAAATTTATCTATCCTTGTCTTAAAAACATTCGATGAGGTAGCCTCAACTGCTTCACTGGGCAGGGAATTCCACAGATTCACAACCCTTTGTGTGAAGAAGTTCTTCCTCAACTCAGTCCTAAATCTGCTTCCCCTTATTTTGAGGCTATGCCCCCTAGTTCTAGTTTCACCCGCCAGTGGAAACAACTTCCCTGCTTCTATCTTATCCATTCCCTTCATAATCTTATATGTTTCTATAAGATCTCCCCTCATTCTTCTGAATTCCATGAGTATAGCCCCAGTCTACTCAGTCTCTCCTCATAAGCCAACTCAGTCAACTCCGGAATCAATCTAGTGAATCTTCGCTGCACCCCTCCAGTGCCAGTATATCCTTTCTCAAGTAAGGAGACCAAAACTGTACACAGTATTCCAGGTGTGGCCTCACCAGCACCTTATACAGCTGCAACATAACCTCACTGTTTTTAAACTCCATCCCTCTCGCAATGAAGGACTAAATTCCATTTGCCTTCTTAATTACCTACTGCACCTGCAAACCAACTCCTTGAGATTCCTGCACAAGGACACCCAGGTCCCTCTGCACAGCAGCATGCTGCAATTTTTTAACATTTAAATAATAGTCTATTTTGCTGTTATTCCTACCAAAATGGATGACCTCACATTTACCAACATTGTACTCCATCTGCCAGACCCTCGCCCACTCAGACAATCTATATCCCTTTGCAGACTTTCAGCATCCTCTGCACACTTTGCTCTGCCACTCACCTTAGTGTCATCTGCAAATTTTGACACACTACGCTTGGTCCCCAACTCCAAATCATCTATGTATATCGTAAACAATTGCGGTCCCAACATTGATCCCTGAGGCACACCACTAGTCACTGATTGCCAACCAGAAAAACACCCATTTACCCCCACTCTTTGCTTTCTGTTAGTTAACCAATCCTCTATCCATGCCAATACATTTACCCATAACACTGTGCACCTTTATCTTATGTAGTAGCCTTTGGTACGGCATCTTGTCAAATGCCTTCTAGAAATCCAGATGCACCACATCCACAGGTTCCCCATTGTCCACTGCACATGTAATGTTCTCAAAGAATTCCACCAAATTAGTCAAACATGACCTGCCCTCTGTGGTTACTTCAGTTCAGTTTCTGGTTAATGGTTACCCCCCAGCATGTTGATAGTGGGGGATTTAGGGGAGGCAATGGCCTAGTAGTATTATCGCTCGTCTATTAATCCAGAAACTCAGCTAATGTTCTGGGGACCCAGGTTCGGATCCCACCACGGCAGATGGTGGAATTCGAATTCAATTTTTAAAAATCTGGAATTAAGAATTTACTGATGACCATGAAACCATTGTCGATTGTTGGGAAAACCCAACTGGTTCACTAATGTCCTTTAGGGAAGGAAATCTGCCATCCTTACCTGGGTCTGGCCTACATGTGACTCCAGACCCACAGCAATGTGGTTGACTCTCAACTGCCCTCAGAACAAGGGTAATAAATGCTGGCCAGCCAGCGACGCCACTGCCCCAAAAATGAATTTTAAAAGATCAGCGATGGCAATGCCAATGAATGTCAAGTTGTGATGGTTAGATGCTCTCTTGTTGAGATGGTCATTGCTTGGCACTTGTGAGCCACGAATGTTATTTGCCACTTGTCAGCCTAAGCCTGGGTATTGTCCAGGTCTTGCTGCAAAATTACAACCATCTTTCTTTATGCCTGGAATGACTCCAGCCCACTGGAGAGCTTACCTCCTGTTCGCCATTGGTTTGATTATGGTTCCTTTTATGTGGTAAAGGCAGTCACAGGTCGGGCTCTCTGAGTCGCCTGGCGAACATTTATTGTGAATTCACGCCGTGAGCAAGTAACTTGTCTCAAGGTACGAAGTACCTGTGAAAAGAAAGGCACTTTATTACCGAACCTAGGCAACTTCTAACATGTCACTTTATCCTCTCTAACCCACAGGATTCGAAATACCTGAGTCTAATCCTCATATTGAAGACCTCAGCTAATTGTCCTCAAATTCTTCACCTTTCTGGAGTTGCAGCGTGAGGTTCCATCAGCAGACAGCAATGGGATATTTCATACCCATCCCTCATCAGCCTCTTTACCGATCAACACATCTTTATGAATGACCAGTCAGCCTATGCACGTTCCTGGATCACACATTATAAAGCCTGACCATGAGATCTTCTGATCCTGAATCATTGTAGACTGGACGCATGATCCAAGATGCGTGCCAGCACCCTGCAGAAATCCGGAGGTGCTTACTTCCATGGGAATTACCCCGGGAATTTTGAACTTTCAATGGGCAATTCCGATTCTTTAGACTGTTTCAAGTTACCAACTTGAATACTTAACAAGGGAATATTAGACTGAAAGATCTTTGCCTATCTTCTGGGTAACCTGCTGGGCAACATGGTGGTACAGTGGTTAACACTGCTGCCTCACAGCGCCAGGGACCCGGGTTCAATTCCGGCCTCGGTTAACTGTCTGTGTGGAAGACTCCTTCCAAGTCAGAAGGTTGTGGATTGAATCCCGAGCCCTGAGATGTGAACACAGGCTGATATTCCAGAACAATACTGCTGGAGTATTATCTTCCAAATAAGGTGTTGATCCTTAGCTGCGCTCTCAGGTGGATGTGGAAGGTCCCGTGATGAAGAATCAGGCAGCTGCCTGGTCACCTGGTCAACATTTATCCCTCAACTAACATCATTAACAATGAACAATCAGCCTGTTTATCCTGCCACTGGTTGTCAGAACCTGTTCAAACCAATTGGCTCCTGCATTTTGTTACTGCCTTACACTCAGGACTGCCCTTCAGGAATGCTTAATGGAGTGTGAAATGCTTTGGGACATGAGGTCGTGAAAGGTGTTATGTAAATACAACTTCCACCTTCACAAAATGCGGCACTTTGAAGAATGGTATATGGATTGTGACAGACATGTACAATACTTGTTTGAATATCTATCTATCTATCCCTACCTAGCTGTCTATCTATCTCTCTATCTATCTTTTTATCTATCTCTCTCTTGTCGGTCTGTCTGTCTATCTATCTATCTTTCTCTGTCTGTCTGTCTTGTATCTATCTATCTCTCTGTCTGTCCATCTATCTTTCTATCTATTCATCTCTCTCTCTCTCTATCTATCTATCTAGATCTCTCTCTCTCTTTCTGTTAGTCTGTCAGTCTGTCTGTCTGTCTATCTATCTATTTATTTCTCTCTTTCTCTCTCCCTTATCTATCTATCTATCTATCTATCTATCTATCTATCTATCTATCTATCTATCTATCTATCTATCTATCTATCTATCTATCTATCTATTTACCTACCTACCTATTCATCTATCTATCTATCTATCTATCTATCTATCTATCTATCTATCTATCTATCTATCTATCTATCTATCTATCTATCTATCTATCTATCTATCTATCTGTCTATTTGTCTATCTTCTATCTCTCTCCTTCTCTATCTATCTATCTATCTCTCTATCTATCTATCTATCTATCTATCAATCTATTTATACATCAATCTATCTCTGTCTGTCTGTCTGTCCATCTGTCTGTCTATCTATCTATCTATCTATCTATCTATCTATCTATCTATCTATCTATCTATCTATCTATCTATCTATCTATCTATCTATCTATCTACCTACCTACCTACCTACCTACCTACCTACCTGTCTGTCTGTCTGTCTGTCTGTCTGTCTGTCTATCTATCTATCTATCTATCTATCTATCTATCTATCTATCTATCTATCTATCTATCTATCTATCTTCTATCTATCTATCTATCTATCTATCTATCTATCTATCTATCTATCTATCTATTTGTCTGTCTAGCTTCTATCTCTCTCCTTCTCGATCTATCTATCTATCTGTCTGTCTATTTATCTATCTATCTATCTATCTGTCTGTCTATTTATCTATCTATCTTTCTCTCTCTGTCTGTCTCTCTGTCTGTCTGTCGGTCTGTGAGTCTATCTATCTGTATGTGTGTAAATATGTATATATCAATTTGAAAAGGCCTATTAAATTAAAATGGAAATTGTAGTCACATTACTGGGAGCCTCTGTGAAGCCGGGGGGGGGAGCTGGAAGATGATCTACGAGTTACCAGGCTTAGCATCACTAACATTACTGTCAGTTTCACCTCATTTCCCAGCAATATCTTTGTATTCTTTATGAATAATGTCCTGAACTTGATGTTGTCTAGCCACTGCTTATCCTGTACGGTAAAAGCCTTCCATTCCCCCGAGTGACCATCACAGACACAGTTTCCTAATGCAGTTCCCAGCTGCGATCGATAGCTCAGGCTTAGCTCAGGGGCTCACAAGTCAACAGTGGCTCACCGCAGCTCCTTGTGAGGGCACATTTCACACAAATATTTCCCCCCCCCACACAGGGGGATGGCTCTGACAGCTCCTCATACAAAGGGCCGCTGCCAGGCTACAAGGTATCAGCACATAACGTGCCAAAGAGAGGGAGCAATCATCAGATAAACACAGAAGCGCATGCTCACACACACACACACACACACACACACACAGTCAACATCTTTTCCCAAAGGTAGGGGAGTTTAAAACTAGAGGGCATAGGTTTAAGGTGAGAGGGGAGAGATACAAAAGGGTCCAGAGGGCAATCTTTTCACACAGAGGGTGGTGAGTGTCTGGAACAATTAATTTATTTTATTTATTCGTCACAAGTAAAGGACTGTAATGAAGCCACCGTGAAATTCCCCTAGTCGCCACAGTCCGGCGCCTGTTCGTGTCAATGCACCTCACCAGCACGTCCTGCGGAATGTGGGAGGAAACCGGAGCATCCGGAGGAAACCCAGGCAGACACGGGGAGAACGTGCAAACTCCACACAGACAGTGACCCAAGCCTGGAATCTAAACCCGGGTCCCTGGCGCTGTGAGGCAGCAGTGCTAACCACTGTGCCACCGTGCCACCCCAAGCTGCCAGGGGTAGTAGTAGAGGCGGGTACAATTTTGTCTTTTAAAAAGCATTTAGACAGTTACATGGGTAAGATGGGTATAGAGGGATATAGGCTAAACACGGGCAATTGGGACTAGCTTAGTGGTTAAAAGAAAGGGCGGCATGGACAGGTTGGGCTGAAGGGCCTGTTTCCATGATGTAAACCTCTATGACACACATGCAGGAACACACGTACATGCAAACACACACACGGAAAAGTTACTGTGTAATAATCAGAAAGGAATTTGGACTCAATCCCTTCTCACCTCCTGGAATCCACTGACAGTAATTGTAGACCTGACTTCATGTAAATGCTTCCTCTTCAAGGACTACATTTCCAAATGGCATGGTGCTCAGTGCAAGCTCAGCCGTGGCCATAAAGCTGGATGTATTATGACACCACCTCCCACAAGCTGCAAGGCATTAGGGTGGTCTGTAGTTTTAACATGGAATTAAGATACAGATCAGCCATGATCTAATTGAATAGCTGAACAGGCCCAAGGGACTTAATCGACCCACTCCTCGCATTACTGGAACTTCACAAAATGGAGAAGTGAAGGCACTTTTCCTTCATTTTCAACCATTTCTGAATTTTGAACTCTGTTCCATCTTCTCACTCACCGAATATTTGCACACTCACTTGTCCTCTTGATAAGGGAGGGATGGTCATAATCTGGGAGTAAGTGGCTGCAATTATGTCAATTGTCATAGAATCTCCACAGTACAGAAGTAGGTCATTCAGCCCATCGGGTCAGCGCCGACCACAATCCCACCCAGGCCCTATCCCTTTACCCCGCATATTTACACTAGCTAGTCCCCCTGATAAGAGGGTCAATTTAGCACGGCCAATCAACCTAACCTGCATATCTTTGGACTGTGGGAGGAAACCAGAGCACCCGAAGGAAACCCAAGCAGACACAGAGAGAATGTGCAAACTCCACACAGAGAGCGACCCGAGACCGGAATCGAACCCGGGTCCCTAGGGCTGTGAGGGAGCAGTGCTAACCACTGTGCCACCATGCCGCCCAACCTCATCAGAACAATCTTCTGACAACCTCACCAGAATCACAGAATAATTTGGCCCAGCCGAAGGCCATTCAGCCCATAATCTCTATGCTGGCTCTTTTGAAAGATCTGTCCAATCAATATCATTTGCATGTTCTTGACCCATAACCCTGCAGTTTGTTTGCCCTTCAAATATTTATTGATTGCCTTTTGAAAGTTATTATTGGATTCTAACAGCTTACTTAAACAGGAAATTTCTGCTTACGTCACCTCAGGTTCTTTTGTCAATTTGTCAAAAGCTCGGAATCCTACGGTAAGATTGGTGAAGAGAAAAAGACTGGTGAAGACAAATGTAGGTCCCTTACAGTTAGAATCAGGTGAATTCTTAATGGGCAACAAAGAGGTGACAGACCCGCTGAACAAATACTCTGGATCTGTTTTATGGCTCCTGCTCTGCCCAAGACCGCAAGGAACTACAAAAGGTCGAGAATGCAGCCCAATCCATCACGCAAACCAGCCTCCCATCCATTGACTCTGTCTACACTTCCTGCTGCCTCGGAAAAGCAGCCAGCATAATTAAAGACCCCACACACCCTGGATATTTTCTCTTCCACCTTCTTCCATCGGGAAAAAGATACAAAAGTCTGAGGTCACGTACCAACCGACTCATGAACAGCTTCTTCCCTGCTGCTGACAGACTTTTGAATGGACTTACCTTACATTAAGTTGATTTTTCTCTACACCCTAACTATGACTGTAACACTACATTCTGCACTCTCTCCTTTCCTTCTCTATGAATGGTATGCTTTGCCTGTATAGTGCACAAGAAACAATACTTATCACTGTATGTTAATACATGTGACAATAATAAATCAAATCAAATCAAATCACTCAGGAGGACACAAATAACCTTCCAGAAATACTTGGCAACAGAGGGTCCAGCATGAAGGGGGAACTGAAGGAAATCCTTTTTAGTCAAGAAATTGTACTGGGGAAATTGCTGGGATTAAAGCCCAATAAGTCCCCAGAGCCTGATGTTCTGTATCCCAGAATACTTAAGGAAGTGGCCCTGGAAATAGTGGATGCATTGGTGATCATTTTCCAGCATTCTGTAAATTCTGGAAGATTTTCAATGGATTGGAGGGTAGTTAATGTAACCCCACTTTTTAAAAAGGGAGGGAGAGAGAAAACAGGGAATTCCAGACTGGTTAGCCTGACATTAGTGGTTGGGAAAAGCTGGAGTGAATTATTAAGGATGTAATAACTGTGCATTTGGAAAGCAGTGACAGGACAGCAGGGATTCATTGAAGGGAAATTGTGCCTGACAAATCTTCTGGAATTTTTTGAGGATGTGACAAGTAGAGTGGACAAGGGTGAGCCAGTGGATATTGTGTATCTGGACTTCCAAAAGGCTTTTGACAGTGTCCCACACAAGAGATTACTGAGTAAAATTAAAGCTCCTGGTATTAGGGGTAATGTATTGATGTGGATAGAGAACTGGTTGGCGGACAGGAAGCAGAGAGCGGGAATAAATGGGTTGTTTTCCGAGTTGCAGGCAGTGACTAGTGGGGTACCGCATGGTTCAGTTCTGGGATCCCAGCTATTCACAATATACATTCATGATTTGGATGAAGGAATTGAATGCGATATCTCCAAATTTGCAGACGTCTCTCAGTTGGGTGTGCCATGAGGAGGATGCTAATACAATCCAGGACAAAGCAGCCCCCTTGATTGCTACATCATCAACAAACATTCACTCCCTCTACCACTGATGAACAGTGGCAGCTGTGTGTAGCACCTACAAGATGCACTGCAGGAACTCACCAAGGATCCTCAGGCAGCACCTTCCAAACCTATGACCACTACCACCTCGAAGGATAAAGGCAGCAGATACACGGAACACCACCACCTGGAGGTTCCCCCCCAAGTCACTCCTCATCCTGACTTAGAAATATATCGCTGTTCCTTCAATGTCGCTGAGACAAAATTTTGGAACTCCTTCCCTCACAGCACTGTGGGTGCACCCACACCTTAGAGATTGAAGCAGTCTAAGAAGGCAGCTTACCACTACCTTCTCAAGGGAAATTAGGGATGGGCAATGAATGGTGGTCTAGCCAGCCACATCCACATCCCATAAATGAATTTTTTAAAAACCTTATATCTGTGTCCTCTAGTTGCCACCTTCCTGGCAATGGGAACAGTCTCTCATTATTTATGCCATCAAAACCACTTAATGATTTGGAACAGCCCAATTAAATTTCCTCTGAACCTTCTCTTCTCCAAGGAGAACACCCCCAGTTTCTCCGCATATCCAAACTCCCACATTGCCGATACCATTCCAGTCAATTTTGCCTGCATCCTCGATCAGTCCTTGACACCTTTCTCAAACTAGAGGGGATAGGTTTAAGGTGAGACAGGAGAGACACAAAAGGGTCCAGAGGGGCAATATTTTCACACAGAGGGTGGTGAGTGTCTGGAACAAGCTGCCAGAGGTGGTAGTAGATGCGGGTACAATTTTGTCTTTTAAGAAGTGTTACATGGGTAAGATGGGTATAGAGGGATATGGGCCAAATGTGGGCAATTGGGACTAGCTTAGTGGTACAAAAAGGGCGGCATGGACAAGTTGGGCCAAAGGGCCTGTTTCCATGCTGTAAACTTCTATGACTCTGTGACTCTAAAATGTACCATCCGTAAAAGGCCACAGTCAACCAGCTGGGGCTTAACTGGTGATTCAGAAAGATTTAGATTAAATTGGAAGGAAACAGAAATTGCTTTAAACATCTGGAAGTCAAAATAATAACATATATTCTCTTCTTGTGGCCTCATTACTGGTCTTTTCTATCACCTATTTACAGTTCATTTAACACATGAACCCCCTGTGATCAGACAACTCTTCTCCTGAACTCTCCGTAACCCTGTCTTTCCCTTTTTCCCAGTCTTATGAAAATTCCTGTCTACATTTCTGTTTCTCAATGTGAAGGAAGGTGCACTGTCTAAAGAAGCAGCCAATGGATTTTTATTTTTGATGTTGCCGATTGCAGACTTCCAGAATCTTCCGTCTTTCCTCCCTCACCTACAATAAAAAGGTGCAGGTTCAATGGGCTGCTGACTGCATGATTAAAGCTCGCATATTGGGAATCCACAGGACGACAGAGGGAATTCCAGGGAAACAGACCTTTCAGGATAGCTAATTTATATATTCCGGAATTCTGCCAGGAATTCAAGGAAGTAAACCAGGAGCGTTTGTTCACTTGCTGTATTGTCACAGGTGTGTGAGTATGCGTGTGTGTGTGTGTGTGTGTGTGTGTGTGAGAGTATGTGCGTGTGTGTGAGTGTGTGTGTGAATGTGTGTGTGTGAGTGTGTGTGTGTGAGATTGTGTGTGCGTGTGTGTGAGTAAGTGTGTGTGTGAGTAAGTGAGTGTGTGAGTGTGTGTGTGAGTGTGCGTGTGTGTGAGTGTGTATGAGTGTGTGTGTGCGTGTGTGAGTGTGTGTGAGTGTGTGTGTGTGTGTGAGTGTGTGTGAGTGTGCGTGTGTGTGTGTGAGTGAGTGTGTGTGTGAGTGAGTGTGTGTGTGTATGAGTGTGCGTGTGTGTGTGTGTGTGTGTGTGTGTGTGTGAGTGTGTGTGAGTGTGCGTGTGTGTGAGTGTGTGAGTGTGTGTGTGTGTATGAGTGTGCGTGTGTGTGAGTGTATGTGTGTGTGAGTGTGTGTGAGTGTGTGTGTATGTGTGTGCGTGTGTGAGTGTGTGTGTATTTTTTTTATTCATCCGTGGCACAGGGCATCGCTGGCTGGCCAGCATTTATTGTCCATCCCTAGTTGCCCGAGGGCAGTTGAGAGTCAACCACATTGCTGTGGTTCTGGAGTCACATGTAGGCCAGACTGGGTAAGGACGGCAGATTTCCTTCCCTAAAGGACAATAGTGAACCAGATGGGTTTTTCCAACAATCGACAATGGTTTCATCGTCATCAGTAGATTCTTAATTCCAGATTTTTTTTATTGAATTCAAATTCCACCAGCTGCCGTGACGGGATTCGAACCCGGGTCCCCAGAACATTAGCTGAATGTGTGTGCGTGTGTGGATTGTCTCTATGTGACTGTATTTGTGCTTACTTGAACAAGTGTCAGTGTATGTGTATTTGTGTGGATGTATATCTGAGTGTGTGTGCATATGTTGCCTGGTTTGGAGGGTAGGTCATATGAGGAAAGGTTGAGGGAGCTAGGGCTGTTCTCTCTGGAGCGGAGGAGGCTGAGGGGAGACTTAATAGAGGTGTATAAAATGATGAAGGGGATAGATAGAGTGAACGTTCAAAGACTATTTCCTCGGGTGGATGGAGCTATTACAAGGGGGCATAACTATAGGGTTCGTGGTGGGAGATACAGGACGGATATAGAATCATAGAAATCATAGAAACCCTACAGTGCAGAAGGAGGCCATTCGGCCCATCGAGTCTGCACCGACCACAATCCCACCCAGGCCCTACACCCACATATTTTACCCACTAATCCCTCTAACCTACGCATCCCAGGACTCTAAGGGGCAATTTTTTTAACCTGGCCAATTAACCTAACCCGCACATCTTTGGACTGTGGGAGGAAACCGGAGCACCCGGAGGAAACCCACGCAGACACGAGGAGAATGTGCAAACTCCACACAGACAGTGACCCGAGCCGGGAATCGAACCCGGGACCCTGGAGCTGTGAAGCAGCAGTGCTAACCACTGTGCTACCGTGCCGCCCGGTACGTAGGTAGGTTCTTTACGCAGAGAGTGGTTGGGGTGTGGAATGGACTGCCTGCAGTGATAGTGGAGTCAGACACTTTAGGAACATTTAAGCGGTTATTGGATAGGCACATGGAGCACACCAGGATGATAGGGAGTGGGATAGCTTGATCTTGGTTTCAGATAAAGCTCGGCACAACATCGTGGGCCGAAGGGCCTGTTCTGTGCTGTACTGTTCTATGTTCTATGTTCTATGTTCTATGTATGTCTGCATACATGTGGACATGTAAATCTCAGTGTGTACGTGTATATTTGAAAGTGTGTGTGTATGTGTGAGGGCAGGCATGTACTATGCCTGTGTGTGCCTATGTGTGCATGTGTCTATCTGTGCATTGTCTGTGTGACTGTATATGTGTATATGTGAACACGTGTATGTGTGTGTATCTATGACTGTGTGTATGTGAGTGTATTTGTGTGCGTGTGCTATATATCTATGACTGTGAGAATGTGAGTGTATATTTATGATTGTGTGTGAGTATGTCTGTGTGTGTAAGTGTGTGTGTACATATCCATAACTGTGTGTATGTTATGGAGCCAGCCAGAGAACTGGCTACTTTAGATCTGGTATTAACGAATGAGGGAGGATTGATTAATGGCCTTGTAGCTAAGGGTCTGCTTGGAAGGAGTGATCACAGCATGATAGAATTTCAAATTCAGATTGGAAGTGAGAGGACTTTAGTTTTAGCACTGGGCAAAGGTAATTATGCAAGCTTCAGGAAAGAGTTGGCCCAAGTTGGCTGGGCAAGAGTATCAAAGGGGAGGATGGTAGAAGAACAGTGGCATAGAATCATACAATCAACAGTGCAGAGGGAGGCCATTTGGTCCATCAAGCCTGCACCGACAACAATTCCACGCAGGTCCTATCTCCGTAACAACACATATTTACTGTCCTAATTCCCCTGACACTAAGGGGCAATTTATCATGGCCAATCAAACTAACCCACACATCTTTAGACTGTGGGAAGAAACTGAAGCACTCGGAAGAAACCCACGCAGACACGGGGAGAACGTGTAAACTCCACACAGGCAGTGACCCGAGGCCAGCATTGAATCTGGGACTCTGGGCGCTGTGAAGCTGCAGTGCTCACCATTGTGCCACCATGCCACTCTAAACCAGGTGACAGCAGAGATAGGGGATGCATTAGTCATCATATTCCAAAATTCCCTGGATTCCGGAACGGTACCTGTGGACTGGAAATATACTAATGTGAAGCCCTTACTCAAGAAAGGAGAGAGGCAAAAACTTGGAAACTATAGAGCAGTCAGCTTGAGCTCTAGTGGGAAAGTTGCTGGAGTCAATCACTAAGGAGAAGGTGACTGAACATCTGGAAAAGCAAAGCTAAATTCACCAGAGTCAGCACGGTTGTTTGACAAACTGCTTGAGTTCTTTGAGGATGTAACCAGCAAGGTAGACAATGGGGATCCTGTGGATGTGATCTATCTGAGCTTCCAGAAAACATTTGATAAGGTGCCACACAAGAGACTGATCCAGAAGGTTAGATCCCAAGGGGTTGGGGGTAGATTAGTGACATGGATTGAGGATTGGCTGACTGATAGAAAGCAAAGGGTTGGGATAAATGGGTCCTTCTCCAGTTGGTAATCTGTAACTAGTGGGGTCATGCAAGGTACAGTTCTCAGACCACAACTATTTACAATCTGTATCAATGACCTACAAGCAGGGACAAAGTGTAACATAGTGAAATTTGCTGCCGACACGAAAATAGGTGGGAAAGCAGGCAGTGATGAGATAAAAAGTTTACAAATGAATGTTGACAGGCTAGGGGAATGGGCCAGAATCTGGCAGATGGAGTTTAATGTGGATAAATGCGAGGTTATCCATTTTGGCTGGAAAAATAAAAAGGCAAAGTACTGTTTAAATGGGAAACAGATTCAAAAGGCAGAGGGATCTGGGTGTCCTTGTTCATGAGACTCAGAAAGTGGGTATGCAGGTGCAGAATGTTCTAAGGAAGGCAGATGGAATCTTGGCATTCATTGCACAGGGTCCAGAATATAAAAGTAGAGAAGTGTTGTTACAATTGTATAAGGCATTGGTGAGACCACACTTGGAGCTTCATGTTCAGTTTTGGTCACCTTCTTTGAGAAAGGATGTGGTGGCACTGGAGGCGGTTCAGAAGAGGTTGACTAGATTGATTCCAGGTTTGAAGGGGCTGTTATATGAGCAGCGATTGAGTAGCTTGGGCTTGTACTCGCTGGAGTACAGAAGAATGAGGGGGGATTTGATTGAGGTATATAAAATACTCAACTGGATTGATCAAGGTTTATAAAATGATGAAGGGGCTAGATAGAGTGAACGTTCAAAGACTATTTCCTCGGATGGATGGAGCTATTACAAGGGGGCATAACTATAGGGTTCGTGGTGGGAGATACAGGAAGGATATCAGAGGTAGGTTCTTTACGCAGAGAGTGGTTGGGGTGTGGAATGGACTGCCTGCAGTGATAGTGGAGTCAGACACTTTAGGAACATTTAAGCGGTTATTGGATAGGCACATGGAGCACACCAGGATGATAGGGAGTGGGATAGCTTGATCTTGGTTTCAGATAAAGCTCGGCACAACATCGTGGGCCGAAGGGCCTGCTCTGTGCTGTACTGTTCTATGTTCTATGTTCTAAGTAAATGTTAACCAAATGTTCCCCCTTCTCGAGCAGTCTGGGACAAGAGGTCATAGTTGTAGGGTAAGAGGAGGGAAGTTCAAGACAGAGATAAGGAGAAGCTACTTCTCACAGAGGGTTGTGAATCTGTGGAATTCACTGCCCCAGAGTGCAGTAGATGCAGAATCAATAGATTCAAGAAAGAGAGAGATAAATATTTGATCAAAAGCAGGAAAAGGGCTATTCGGAAAAGGCAGGGGAGTGGAGTTAGGATGAGACGGAGATCAGCCATGATCAGATAGAATGGCGGAGCGGGCTCGAAGGGCTTGCCTACTCTTGCTCCTGATCCCTATGTTCCCGACACCATACCCAATATTGCCCCTGACACCACACCCAGGATCATGTTTGCTGAGAGGGATTGGGAACAGTCCGCTGGGTCATAGAGTCATGGAGGTTTACAGCATGGAGACAGGTCCTTCCAACTTGTCCATGCTGCCCTTTTTTTTAAACCACTAAGCTAGTTCGAATTGCCTGGCCCATATCCCTCTATACCCATCTTACCCATGTAATTGTCTAAATGCTTTTTGAAGACAGAATTGTACCCGCCTCTCCTACTGCCTCTGGCAGCTTGTTCCAGACACTCACCACCCTCTGTGTGAAAAAATTGCCCCTCTGGACCCTTTTGTATCTCTCCCCTCACACCTTAAACTAATGCCCTCTAGTTTTAGGCTCACCGACCTTTGGGAAAAGATATTGACTTTCTGGCTGATCATTATTTTATAGACCTCTATAAGATCACCCCAAGTCTCCTGCGCTCTGGGGAAAAAAGCCCCAGTCTATCCAGCCTCTCTTTATAACTCAAACCATCAAGTCCCGGTAGCATCCTAGTAAATCTTTTCTGCACTCTTTTTAGTTTAATAATATCCTTTCTATAATAGGATGACCAGAACTGCGCACAGTATTCCAAGCGTGGCCTTACTAATGTCTTGTTTTAGATGTTTGGGGGAATGAACATCAGTCCTGCTTTGAAATTATGATATGGAGATGCCGGCATTTGACTGGGTTGGGCAGAGTAAGAAGTCTCACAACACCCAGGTTAAAGTCCAACAGGTTTACTTGGAATCACGAGCTTTCGGAGCACTGCCCCTTCATCAGGTGAGTCTGACCTGATGAAGGAGCAGTGCTCTGAAAGCTTGTGATTCCAAATAAACCTGTTGGACTTTAACCTGGTGTTGTGAGACTTCTTACTCCACTTTTAAATTAGTTCATAAGTTCATGAGATATAGGAGCAGAATTGGGCCATTTGGCCCATCAAGTCTGCTCCACCATTCGATCATGGCTGATATGCTCCTCATCCCCATTTTCCTGCCTTCTCCCCATAACCCTTCAATCCATTACCAATTAAAAATCTGTCTAACTCCCCCTTAAATTTACTCACTGTCCCAGCATCCACCGCACTTTGGGGTAGCGAATTCCACAGATTCACAACCCTTTGGGAGAAGTAGTTTCTCCTCAACTCTGTTTTAAATTTGCCACCCCTTATCCTAAGACTATGACCTCTCGTCCTAGAATGCCCCACAAGAGGAAGCATCCGCTCCACGTCTACTTTATCGAGACCTTTTATCATCTTGCAAACCTCAATTTGATCTCCCCTCATTCTTCTAAATTCCAGACAGTATCGGCCTAAACTGTTCAATCTCTCTTCATACGACAAACCCCTCATCTCTGGAATCAATGGAGTGAACCTCCTCTGAACTGCCTCCAATGCCACTACATCTTTCCTCCAATAAGGGGACCAAAACTGTGCACAATACTCCAGGTGCGGCCTCACCAGTGCCTTGTATAGTTGCAACAATACTTCCTTACCTTTATATTTTATTCCTTTAGCTACAGGAAATTACTACAGACGTAGCCTTAAACGACCCGAACCTTTCTTTCAAATGAGGGCCCCGTTCAGCTTCAGCTGGGAAACCAGATTGACTTGACATGATGTATTTACATTTCCTCTCAGACTGAAAAAAAAACACACGAGAAGCTACAAAGATGTTTCTCCCCAGCTGAACAAATGGGTAACCTGAGAATAGATAATGAAACTGTCCCTGGGCAGCTCATCAGATAGAATCCGCGCAAGCGAATTGCATTTCAATGGCAGGAGCAGAATGGATGTAGAACGGGAGCCGGGGAGATGAGGAGGAAGGAAGATTTATAAGAAAGTAAGTCAAGGAAGAAGTTCTATTTCACTCCCTCCCACTCTTTGCTCAATGTTTAATTCCCATTGCATTTGTGCTCTTGATGTAAGGTTGGTTCCCTCAATGCTATGGCAGCAAACCCAGCCGGTACAAATACGATGGACCGAATGGCCCCATTCTGTGCTTGGTACCCATACGTAAAGGAGTATTTTCTTTTCTAAAAGTGCTGACTGGTTACCATGACAAGAGCTCAGCGTATCCGCTAGCCATTCTTCAATATGGGTGGCACGGTGGCACAGTGGTTAGCCCTGCTGCCTCACAGCGCCAGGGACCCGGGTTCAATTCCCGGCTTGGGTCACTGTCTGCGTGGAGTTTGCACATTCTCCCCGTGTCCCCGTGAGTTTCCTCGGGTGCTCCAGTTTCCTCCCAAAGATATGCAGATTAGGTTGATTGGCCATGCTAAATTGCCCCTTAGTGTTAGGGGATTAGTAGGTTAAATCGGTGGAGTTACAGGAATAGGGCCTATGTGGCATTGTGGTTGGTGCAGACTCGATGGGCCGAATGGCCTTCTTCTGCACTGTAGAGATTCTATGATTCTAATACATAACGTCATAGAATGACACAGCTCAGAAGGAGGCCACTTGGCCCATTGTACATGTGCTAGCACTTTGCTAGTTATCTTAGAAATATCGAAACATATAAAATAGGGGCAGGAGTAGGCCATTCGGCCCTTTCAGCCTGCATCACCATTCAATATGACTAATGTTGACCATGCGCTTTCAGTATCTCCATACCACTTGATTCCTTTAGCCGCAAGGGCCACGCCCAGCTCCCTCTTGAACATATCTAACGAACTGACCCCAACAGCTTTCTGTGTTTGAGAATTCCACAGGTTCACAACTCTCCGAGTGAAAAAGTTCTTCCTCACTTCATCGTCATAGAGGTTTACAGCACAGAAACAGGCCCTTCGGCCCAACTTGTCCATGCCTCCCAGTTTTTACCACCAAGCAGGTTCTAATTGCCCGCGTTTGGCCCATATCCCTCTATATCCATCTTACCCATGTAACAGTCTAATTGCTTTGTAAAAGACAAAACAGACCTCTGTAAGATCACCCCTCAGCCTCCTATGCTCCAGGGAAAAAAGTCCCACTCATTGAACTTCTCCCTGCTGAAGAAAAAAGCAGTGTTCACCTCTCTTGGCCTAAGTGGCAGTCGACTGGGAGATGTCAGGGATGTTGCTCATTCCCACTTGGAATGATTCGAATGTAGAGAAGTTCATTGTCACAATGAGCTTCATGGGAACTGGAGGTGCCATCCTCACCCTGGTCTGAGGCTCCTCAGTCGAAGTGAAGGAGGTGGCACAGTTGTTTGAAGACTTTCTGGCCAAAGCTGGATCGTCTCAGACCCTCCTCCCAGGTGAGGTGGGACAGGAGGGGTTCTCCAGAGAATACCATGGTGGGCGGAGCCTGCTGTGCACTATCTTCCTTTTCCCCCCTCGCTTCTCCAGACGCCCTCCCTTCTCTGCAAGTTCTGCTCCATTTCCTAGTCGAGTCTCCAGTCCCCAAATCCTATGTCACAACTTCCTGAATGCACTCCAAGGTTGATTTCCAAAACACTTCCCAGAATTTTCACACACTTTGCTGATGTAGCAAACTGGTGGCAGCACGGTGGCACAGTGGTTAGCACTGCTGCCTCACAACGCCAGGGACCCGGGTTCGATTCCGGCCTTGGGTCACTGTCTGTGCGGAGTCTGTATGTTCTCCCCGTGTCTGCGTGGGTTTCCTCCGGGTGCTCCGGTTTGCTCTCACAGTTGGAAAAGCGTGCTGGTTAGGTGCATTGGCCATGCTAAATTCTCCCTCAGTGTACCCGAACAGGCATTGGAGTGTGGCGACTGGGGGATTTTCACAGTAACTTCATTGCAGTGTTAATGTAAGCCTACTTGTGACAATTGAATTGACAATTTAAAATTGAAACGTGCAGTTTGTGGCAGGTCCTTTTAGGAATGCGGGTGGAGGGGGTGTGGATGAGTGGCAGTGATTGCAGACCAAGTTTGTTGAATAAAGGGGATGGCACAGTGGTTAGCACTGCTGCCTCACAGCGCCAGGGACCCAGGTTCAATTCCGGCCTTGGGTGACTGTCTGTGTGGAATCATAGAATCCCTACAGTGCAGAATGAGGCCATTCAGCCCATTGAGTCTACCCCGACCACAATCCCACCTAGGCCCTATCCCCATAATGCCATACCTTTAGCTTGGCTAGTCCCCCTGACACTAAGGGGCAATTTAGCGTGGCCAATCCACCTAACCCGCATATATTTGGACTGTGGGAGAAAACCGGAGCACCCGGTGAGACAGCAGTGCTAACCATTGTGCCACTCTGTAGCTTATCTTGTGTAAAGTATTAATAAAACAGATAGAAGTCAGGACCTGTACCAGACCAAAGTTACGCAAGATAAAATGGGCCACAAGCATACAAAGCACCCCCTCCCAATACGCCTCAAGAGTGCTGTGGAGTTTGTACTTTCTCCCCGTGCTTGCATGGGTTTCGCCCAGGTGCTCCGGTTTCCTCCCACACTTCAAAGGATTAGGTTGATTGGCCAAGCTAAATTGCCCTCAATGTCAGGGGGATTGGCAGGGTAAATATGTGGGGTTACGTGGAAAGGGCCTGGTTGGCAGTGCAGGCTCAATGGGCCAAATGGCTTCCTTCTGCACTGTAGGGTTTCTATGATTATATGAAGAAAGAACATTCTCCTTCGCTTGTCTGATTGTTTGATCACGGCTATCTGTGGGGTTTGTGCGTCAATCTGTTACTGCATTTCCTACATGACAACAGTGGCCTCACATCAAAGATGGCTGGAAAATCCCTTCAGGATGCTCTGAAGGCGGGAGAGAGAGCAGATAAATACAAGTTCCTTCTCCTTTAGACAATGAACAAGGCATGTATTATTTCAGTTCACTTCCGCCCTCGCAGAAGGTCATTGAAGACAATAAGACATGGATGTGTTGTGAAATGGTCAAATCCTGGAACTTGCCCACGGGGATTGAAGCTGTCCAGCAGAGTGTGGGAGGATGATAGCTTTATAGGTCCCAGTCTTGGTGATGGATTCTTGGAGAAAGATATTCTTCCGAGGTAGACATGTGGGAGGTTGGCCTGGGATTGTGGAGGGTGGGTGGGAAGTGTGAGGTGTTGTGGTTTTAATTCCACGGAACACCATTCTGATTCAATATACTGGATGGTTTTTGAGCATTCCTCCTCCCGTCGATGTGCACTCACTCCTGCCTGGTAGTCATGCCAAACTGCACCATTAGAAAGAGCAGAGTTCGGTAGAACGTTGACAGGTGCTGACAGTGAGGAGGGTTTTTGACAGGAAAAGCCACCTGTGTGTTGGTAACCAGGGGGCGCATGAATTTCAAACCATGACAAAAGAGCCCAGGGAAAGGTCAGGAAAATTTTAAAAATACATTTTTCTGGATTATTGTCCCATGAAAAAAAAATACTTACATTTATTTGGTGCCTTCCTTTACCACAGGCTATCACTGGAGGCTTAGGGGTGAACTTTTAGAGGTCTAAAATAATGAGCGACATAGATCAGGTAGATAGTCAACACCTTTCCCCAAAAGTAGGGGAGTCTAAAACTAGAGGGCATATGTTTAAGGTGAGAAGGGAGAGATACAAAAGGGTCTGTAGGGATAATTTTTTCATGATGTGGAGATGCCGGCGTTGGACTGGGGTGAACACAGTAAGAAGTCTCACAACACCAGGATAAAGTCCAACAGGTTTATTTGGTAGCAAATACCATAAGCTTTCGGAGCACTGCTCCTTCGTCAGATGGAGTGGAAATGTGCTCTCAAACAGTGTACAAACAGACACAAAATCAAGTTGCAGAATACTGATTAGAATGCGAATCCCTACAACCAGCCAGGTCTTAAAGGTACAGAAAATGTGGGTGGAGGGAGCATTAAACACAGGTTAAACAGATGTGTATTGTCTCCAGACAGAACAGCTAGTGAGATTCTGCAAGCCCAGGAGGCAAGCTTGTGGGGGTTACTGATAATGTGACATAAACCCAACATCCCGGTTTAGACCGTCCTCATGTGTGCGGACCTTGGTTATCAGTTTCTGCTCAGTGACTCTGCGCTGCCGTGTGTTGTGAAGGCCGCCTTGGAGAACGCTTACCTGAAAATCCAAGGCTGAATGCCCGTGACTGCTGAAGTGCTCCCCCACAGGAAGAGAACAGTCTTGCCTGGTGATTGTCCAGCGGTGTTCATTCATCCGTTGTCGTAGCGTCTGCATGGTTTCCCCAATGTACCATGCCTCGGGACATCCTTTCCTGCAGCATATCAGGTAGACAATGTTGGCCGAGTTGCAGAGGGTGGGTGAGCTGCCAGAGGTAGTAGCAGAGACGGGTACAATTTTGTCTTTTAAAAAGCATTTAGACAGTTACATGGGTAAGATGGGTTTCGAGGGATATGGGCCAAATGTGGGCATTGGGACTAGGAGAAGGAGTCCTCCCTCACTTTAAAGATCGGACTTCCATCACTGCAGCACTCCCTCAGTACTGCACAGGTGTATGGATCTTGGTTCTTGCGCTCAAGTCTTGCAGTGGAACCTGAATTGGGGCCTAGCGAGGTGAGAGTGATGCCCACAGGACACCATCAGGAACAGTAGTTTTATAAAAGGGAAGTGAACAAATATTGAGAAAAAGAGTGCCATGGGTTTAAGTGAACAGCTCTTTCAGAAAGCCAGCACAAGATCAATGGGCCAAATGGACTCCACGGTGTTGAGTTATATGCAGATTTGATGGGCCAAATGGCCTCCTTCTGCACCGTACGGATTCTATGATCACTCTCGATCAAACAGTTCAGTACACCAGAGAGTTATCAGGTGATAATGCACTGCAACAAGTTTCTATTCCAGTCTCACCCACTCAAAAGCCAACCAGAATGAACAGAAGGGCAGGAAATCCAGAAGCAGCCATCTTGAGATACAGCGCAGGGAAGCAGCACAGATACATTCCTGTCCAGCAGGGGGCATAGTGTTTCCAGTGTGGGAAGACTAGACGCTTCAAGCACTTCTGTAAGTCTAACAACATTGAGAGGAAGAAGACGAGAGAAGAGCTGTTTAATGCAACCTATTCAAGAAATTGGAAATAATGAGAGACACAAGATGACAGAGTTCCTCGCAGACGTAAATGGTCTTGATCAAGCCTATTGCGCAGTTGCAGTGAAAGTTCAGAGAACCACTGAACTGTTATGGTGCAGATGGAGGCCACTTGACCCATCATGTCTACACCCACTCACCAAACGAGCATCGTGATTTAGTGCCATTCCCCTGTCTTTCTCCCTATCCCTACACATTATTTCTATTCAAGAAATCAGCTAATCATAGAATCTGTACAGTGCAGAAGGAGGCCATTTGGCCCATCGAGTCTGCACCCACCACAATCCCACACAGACCCTAATTCCATAACCCCACATATTTACCCTGCTAATCGCCCTGACATTAGTGTCAATTTGCCATGGCCAATTAACCTAACCTGCACATCTTTGGATTGTGGGAGGAAACCGGAGCACCCGGAGGAAACTCATGCAGACACGGGGAGAACGTGCAAACTCCACACAGACAGTGACCCAAGCCGGAATCGAACCCGGGTGCCTGGCGCTGTGAGGCAGCAGTGCTAACCACTGTGCCACCGTGCCGCCCCAATGCCCTCTTGAAAGCCTCGATTGAACCTAAAATCCCTACAGTGCGAAAGGAGGCCATTTGGCTTATCAAGTCTGCACTGACAACAATCTCACCCCAGGCCCTATCCTCACAACTCACACATTTAACCTGTTAATCCCTCTAACCTACACATCCCAGGACTGTATGGACAATTTAACATGGCCAATCAACCTAACCTGTACGTCTTTGGACTGTGGGAGGAAACCGGAGCATCTGGAGGAAACCCATGCAGACACGGGGAGAACGATTCCTGGCTTGGGTGACTGTCTGTGCGGAGTCCGTAAGTTCTCCCCATGTCTGTGTGGGTTTCCTCCAGGTGCTCCGGTTCCCTCCACAGTCCAAAGATGTGCAGGTTAGGTTGATTGGCCATGCTAAATTGCCCTTTAGAGTCAGGGGGACTAACTGGGGTAAATGCGTGGTTTTACAGGAATAGGGCCTGGGTGATGGTGTTGTCCGTGTATGCTCGATGGGCCGAATGGCCTCCTTTTGCACCGTAGGGACTCTATGATTCTGAACGTGCAGACTCCATACTGACAGTGACCCGAGGCCGGGAATCGAACCCAGGTCCTTGGAGCTGTGAGGCAGCAGTGCTAACCACTGTGTCACCGTGCCACCTGCCTCCACCACACTTCCAGGCAGCGCATTCCAGACCTGAACCACTCACTGTGTGAAAAAGTTTTTGCTCACATTGCATTTGCTTCTTTTGCAAATCTCTTTAAATTGGTACCCTCTCATTCTTGACCCTTTTACAAACAAAAACAGTTTCTCCCTATCTACTCTGTCCAGCCCCCTCATGATTTTGAACATCTCCCCAATCTCTCCAATCTATCCTCATAACTGAAGTTTCTCATTCCTGGAACCATTTCTGTTAAACCTCTCCCGTACTCTCTCCAATCTGTTCACATCCTTCCTATGATGTGGTGCCCAGAGCTGTACACAATATTCCAGCTGAGGTCTAACTAGTGTCTTGTATAAGTTCGGCATAGCCTCCTTGCTCTTATACTCTATGCAACTATTAATAAAGCCTAAGATACTGTATGCTTTGTTAACTGCTGTCTCCACTATCTGCCACATTTAATGGCCTATGTACATAGGCAACCAGGTCCCCCTGCTCCTTCACAAACCGAAAGCAAAACAGCAGCCAATCCATATCACCATTGAATCATGTGATCAACTCTTAAAGCAACCTGCAACCCTTTTAAATATATAATACTTGGTTCCACAGAGGATCACACTGCCAAAGGATGTCATACAGCCAATTAGCTTGGCTGAGACTGAATTGGCATCTAAACTTCCAGTCTCATCAGAAAGTCTTCTTTTCTTATTCATTGGTGGGATATGGGCGTCACTAGCTGGGCAACATTTATTTCCCATCATTCATTGCCCAAAGACATTGAGAGTCAACCGCACCACTGTGGCTCTGGAGCCACATGTAGGTCAGACCGGGTAAAGATGGCAGATTTCCTTCCCTAAAGGACATTAGTGAACCAGATGGGTTTTTCTGACAAAGGTTTCACGGTCATCATTAGATTCTTAATTCCAGATATTTTTTACTGAATTCAAATTTCACCAGCTGCCGTGGTGGGATTTGAACCCGGATCCCCAGAACATTAGCTGAGTTTCTGGATTAATGGCCTAGCGATAATACCACTAGGCCATCACCTTCTCATTAAAGCAAGATGAAATCTTCAGATCTTCTGCAGCTTCAGAATCGTGTAGAAGAATTCTATTTAAATGTCATTCCGGAAATCTATCCAATTACTGAATAGGATGTTGTCTTGTCTTCTTATCCTGACACAGTCTTCCCATTGCCCATGGTGGAGCAGCCTCACACTGAATTAAGTGTGGCCATTTCGGAAATTTCGTTGGCAAATCCTTTCTTCTCCATTTCCTCAAATGTCTGCAACAATTTCATCCTTCCTCTTCCTGTCGTCCTGATTCGTTCGAATCGTACATCTTCAATACCTTTTCCATCCTCGATACAGCGGTGAATGATGCGGCTGTGAAAATCTTCATCTGAAACTGAAGATCTTCTCAGGTCTTTCCCCAGTGTGTTTGGAGGGAGCTGGAGATTCCTGAGTGAGTTCTAATCTATTCTCTTCCAGTTCCAGAGAGTTAAAGTGCTGACGTCCTTCAGTCTTCCCTCTTGGATCAGTCTTTCTTTGAAGAGGTTCATGATCCATACAGTTCAGCTGTCGTGTGGATAACATCCCAATCTCCAGTAGTTACGGTGATGTCCTCCACGGATCAGAGGAGCACCCATATGTTTCCAAGACGTCTTCCTTGAGAGCCGAGAACACTGAGAGATTGAAGCCCTCATAACAATGACTTGCACAGGTGGGGGTAGAAGTAGAAGTTGGAGTTTGACAGAATCTGTCACAGTAAAGGGAAGTTACAAAAAAGTAATGTAAATAGTTTAAGGAATAGTTCAATAAAGAAGTTGATACACTTGAAGGGGAGGTGTAGTTTAATGGGTTAATAGATCAGTTATGTTAATGAGTTAGTGGTGTATATTTGATTTGATTTGATTTATTATTGTCATGCTTTGGGACACAGTGAAAAGTTCCTGCACGCTATCAGACTTTTGAATGGACCTACCTTGCATTAAGTTGATCTTTTTTTACACCCTAGCTATGACTGTAACACTGCATTCTGCACTCTTTCCTTTCCTTCTCTATGAACGGTATGTTTTCTCTGTATAGCACGCAAGAAACAATACTTTTCACTGTATACTAATACATATGGCAATAATAAATCAAATCAAATCAAAAGTATGGCTGCAATAAAGATCTATGTTCCCTCATGCCTGTCTGTGGAGTGAGTTCTTGAGGATATCCCTCAGTAGTAAAGAATTTAACAATAGCTAAATCTCCATGTTGTTCACAATCCAGATCCTTTCAGACAGACCTTTAACGCAATATAACTGCAAGCTCTTTCTCTCAGAGTGGCGTCCTCTGTTTCATATCTTGTTTCACTTCAATTGATTTCTCAATTTAAGTCACGTAACCAAATATTGGCAGCAACATGGTTAAAGGGTGGGAGGAAAGAAAAGCAGAGCGCCTTTCGGGCCTTGCAAGAGGGCCTGAGATGCATCAGTTAGCAACGCAGGATGGAAAAGCAGTTCCAATATTTCATCAAACATGCAGCCTGCTGTTAGGATTACGTTGAGGATTTTATCTTCTGACTTCCCTGACAACTGGTTGAACATCTGGCTGGGCGGGGGAGGGGCACAATGGGAACACAATCTGGGGTCTCAGCTTGGAGGACTCACTGTGTTACAATCACTGCAGACTTTTGGCTCTCAGCCCAGCCACTAAAACAATCCTCATGTATGACAAACTGGATATTGGATACTTCAGGGTTTAGCTTCACCCCAGCCGTTCCCTCGGTGGGATTAAAACAACATGAATTGAAATAATAATTATCATCAAAATAAGACGGCTTATTCTGCTCCACATCAGAGCTTACATTGCGACCTGTGAAACATTAAATACAAGGCTTTTATTTGCACCTTTGTTGGTATTCAGCTATATGCACTGATTCCCTATTCCTCTGGTTTAAGGGAATCATGCCGTGGTACCTCCTAGGAATGCTCCAGGAACAACTTCAGAAATTTTGGAAATCTTAACTGCAAATTGTCAATGTATTGTTCAGTGGCAAAGATATTATCTCGAAGGTGCATCACCCAAATACAACCGATTCGATTGAAACATTTGTTCTATATATAAACCATTCCAAACCCCTCGATTAGATTCCAGTCTGTAATCACTCCCAGGTATCCATTATTCTATATATAAACCATCTGAACCCCTCGATTAGATTCCAGTCTGTAATCAATCCCAGGTATCCATTATTCTATATATAAACCATCTGAACCCCTCGATTAGATTCCAATCTCTAATCACTTCCAATATGCGGGGGCAAGGCTAGGTATGCAGGATTATAGAAATGCAATGGGTTGGGGATGTGGAGGGGGTGACAGGAAGGATGAGGATGGAGCTGGGATGGTGGGGAAAGGGGACATTAATGGGTTGGAATTGGAGTGGAGGAATGTGGTGGTAGGAGAGATCAAGATGAATGGTGGAGCAGACTCGAAGGGCCGATTGGCCTCCTCCTGCTTCTATTTTCTATGTTTCTAACACCAATAGGCAGAGATGGGGTGGTGGATGGAGTAACTGGAGAGGAGGGAGGGAGGATGGGTGGATACAGGCGTGGGAAGTAAGTGTGGGGGAGATGTGGGTAGTGGTGAGGATGGAGGTGTTGGGAATTGGAGCAGCAGGAAGGAGTTGGAAATGGGAATTGGTTAGGGAAGGTGGGTGGGGAGGGCGGGTCGGAGGAGGTGGGTGCAGGTGAACAGAAGGTGAGTGGATGGATGAAGGTTAGAGCAGTTGGGGGGAGAGGAGAGAATGGGTGTCATGGGTTGGGAGAGGAAGGAAAATGGGAAAGGGTTTTCCATGGCTGATTCTGAGAGGGAGATATGGATGTGAGCAGTGTAGGATGGGAGGGGAGTGTCTGGGGTGCATCCAAGGGAAGTGCAAAGGGGGAAAACTAGCAGAGAAAACTGGCAAAGGAATAGGCTGCGTCCATATGCGTTTGGGGAACTAGCATAATTATGATGTGTAAAATCCCTCACAGGCTGAATCAGATTACTTTTCAGAGCCAACATGAGCCACTTAATTCAGCCTAAACATAAAAGTTGTGTAAACTTTGTGAGTACATCTGTTGCTAATTGACGCTGCGAGTCTGCAATGAATCTCTGAGTGATGACATGAAGTTACTCATTCATTCTCCAATCAACATTTACACTCCTGATTACAGTGCAGAAACTGGTCAGTGTGTTCACAGAAACATAGAAAACAGGAGCAGGAGGAGGCCATTCGGCCCTTCGAGCCTGCTCCGCCATTCATCACGATCATGGCTGATCGTCCAACTCAATAACCTAATCCTGCTTTCTCCCCATAACCTTTGATCCCATTCGCCCCAAGTGCTATATCCAGCCGCCTCTTGAATACATTCAATGTTTTGACATCAACTACTTCCTGTGGTAATGAATCCCACAGGCTCACCACTCTTTGGGTGAAGAAATGTCCCCTCATCTCCGTCCTAAATGGTCTACCCTGAATCCTCAGACTGTGGCCCCTGGTTCTGGACTCCCCCACCATCGGGAATATCCTTCCTGCATCTACCCTGTCTGGTCCTGTTAGAATTTTATAAGTCTCTATGACATCCCCCCTCATTCGTCTGAACTCCAGAGAAAACAATCCTAACCTAGTCAATCTCTCCTCATACATCAGTCCACCATCCCCGGAATCAGCCTGGTAAACCTTCGCTGCACTCCCTCGAGAGCAAGAACATCCTTCCTCAGAAAAGGAGACCAAAACTGCACGCAATATTCTAGGAGTGGCCTCACCAAGGCCCTGTATAATTGCAACAACACATCCCTGCTCCTGTACTCGAAACTTCTCACAATGAAGGCCAACATACCATTTGCCTTCTTTACCGCCTGCTGCACCTGCATGCTTACCTTCAGCGACTGGTGCACAAGGACACCCAGGTCCTGCTGCACACTCCCCTCTCCCAATTTACAGCCATTCAGGTAGGAATCTGCCTTCTTGTTTTTGCTTCCAAAGTGAACAGCCTCGCATTCATGTGAATCTAGGACTTGTTCAGTCTACATCCTGCCTTCTTCCGACGGTAAGATACCTTGCAATCCCTCAGACATCCACTGATACTATCACCGCTCCTTTCATCTCCCATGCTATTTTCCGAGAGGCTGTGGGAGTTAGGAAGCAGAAAACTGAGTGGTGGAAACAATGAGGTTTTGGAAGGAGACTGAATTGTTATAATCCGGAACACACTGCCTGAGAGGTTGCTGGAAGAACATTCAATTATAACAATCAAAAGGGAATGGGGTAGATTCTGGAAGGTGCTTCACTTTCCGGGGTATGGGAAAGAGCAAGGAAGTGAGATCAGTTAGTTAGCTCTTCAGGAAGGCGGTGTTGCAGTGGTATTGTTGCTGGGTTAGTAATCCAGAGACCCAGCATAATGCTCTGGGGACCCAGGTTCGAACCCACCACGCCAGATGGTGAAATTTGAATTCAATAGAAATCTGGAATTAGAAGTTGAACAATAACCATGAAACCATTTTCATGGGCATGCTGGTACAGTGGTTAGCACTGCTGCCTCACAACGTCAGGGACCCGGGTTCGATTCCCGGCTTGGGTCACTGCCTGTGTGGAGTTTGCATGCTTTCCCCATGTCTGCGTGGGTTTCCTCCGGGTGCTCCGGTTTCCTCCTACAGTCTAAAGATGTGCTGGTTAGGTGCATTGGCCGTGCTAAATTCTCCCTCAGTGTACCCGGACGGGCGCTGGAGTGTGGCGACTGTGGGATTTTCACAGTAACTTCATTGCAGTGTTAATGTAAGCCGGCTTGTGACACAAATAAATAAACTTTTAAAAAACTTTTTAAAAACCCATCTGGTTCACTAATATCCTTTAGATTTGATTTGATTTGATTTATTATTATCACATGTATTAGTACACAGTGAAAAGTTTTGTTTCTTGCGCACCATACAGACAATGCATACTGTTCATAGAGAAGGAAAGGAGAATGTACAGAATGTAGTGTGACAGTCATAGCTACGGTGTAGAGAAAGATCAGCTTAAAGATGGCAGTAGGGAAGAAACTGTTTTTGGAAGGAAATCTGCCGTCGTTACCTGGTCTGGTCTACCCGTGACTCCAGAGCCACAGCAATGTGATTAACTCTCAACTACCCTTTGAAATGGCCTAGCAAGTTATTCAGTTCAAGGGCAATGAGAGATGGGCAATAAATTCTGGCCCAGCCAGCGATGCCCACATCCCAGAAATGCATAAGAAAGGAACCAACACAGGCGTGATGGTATGAATGGCCTCCTTCAATCCTGCAGCATTCTACGATTCTAAAGTAATAATTTTGAGAAAGTTTTCTGAAAGTTAGGAGTGAGGGAGCTTTTAAACTTAGAAGGAATTGGTCACTGTGCCAAGGTAAGGTCGGGGCTCACAGAACGGTACGGCAGGATCAGAACACATCATCGGTATGTTCACCAGTAGCAGACCATGAGAAAATAATTTGTTTCATTAAAAGAGGCACATTAATACAGGGCCATTTATATCCTTTCCATTATAAACATCCCATACACTTCAATGTTTTCCCAAGGGACTGATGATTAACTCTGTTCCCTCTTGGCTAGTCTGTCTCTCTGCTCCATTTCCTCAGCTCCTGTACAACGCAGTACAATTTTTCTTGAATTCATTCACGGGATGTGGGTATCACTGGGTAGGCAGTTACCCCGTCCCCAACTGCCCTCAGGCTGAGTGGTTTGCTCGGCCTTTTCAGAGGGCAATTATGAGTCAACCACATTGCTGTGGCTCTGTAGTCACATGTAGGCCAGATGTGGGTAAGGACGGAAGATTTACTTTCCATTAGCGAACCACATAAGTTTTTAAGACAATCAACAATGCTTTCATGGTCATCATTAGACATTTAGTTCCAGATTTTTTTAATTGAACTCAAATTTTCGCCATCTGCTGCGGTGGGATTTGAACCCGGATCTCCAAAACTAAAGACACATTACCCTGGGTCTCTGGATTATCAGAAAGTGACAATACCACTGATACCCCACTCTGTGGCAATTTAGCTCTTGTTTACCGTGAGTACATTTTGTTTTATTCATTCATGGCATGTGGGCATCATTGACAATGTCATCATTTATTGTCCAGTAACATTGTTCCTTTTAAAATTTGGTCTTCTTTAACCTGTCCTGATAAGTGCAGGAGGAAAAGCTTTGACAGCATGTCTCTTTTTTCAGCAATGTTCATGTTCTGTACTTCCAAAGACTATCTATACCAATAAAAATCATCAACCTCTCAGTTTTCACAGCACCTCTGTAGGCTTTACGAAAGAGAGCTTCAGATTACTGAAGCCCTCGCCAGAATTCTACCACCCCGCCCGTCGCACAATGGGAGTGGGCAAGGGACAGACAATGGAAATGTCTGTTGACCTTGGGCAGGATTTTCCAGTCTCGAGTCGGGTGAGGCCATAAAATCCCGCCCCTGGTGCATTTCCCTCCTGATATGGCCTCATTTCAAAAACATATCCATTCCTGATCTCCTTGCCAGGATCAGGTTAGAGTCTCGGATGCTCGATCCTGATATTTTAACCCAATCATCATCTCCCGCCCTCCCCCGACACTCTCATGCACAGCGGGGGATAAAGGATGAGGGAGGATGTATTATGAACTAGCTCTAATATGGACTAATGAAAGACCACGAGGTAAGCGGGAGTAAACTAACTGGTACTGTTTATTCGCACGTTGTATCTCCAGTCAGCACAAGACAGGCTTTGCAAGCTCCACCCTGGGTGGAACCTGAGTCCTGAGTCACCTGACCCGTTCTCTTCAAGGAGTATGCCCCCAACATCCATAACAGGGGGGATGTTAAAATTGGCATGCTTCCGTCATGTGTAATACCTGTTCCATTGCCCTACATGGCCTTAGAGCCTATTGCTCTCTATTGTATATTTTATAGATCCCAGAGCGATGCAGACATCATATTAGTTTTTAGTTTTGCAACAGGTTTATTTACGAGAGTTTTAAAACATCTCAGCCATCACAGAATATCTGCACTCAGCTCAGCTATGAATCCCACTGCAGCAGATGGTGAAATTTGAATTCAATAGTAAAAAAACCTGGAATTAAAAGTCTCATGATGACCATGAAATAAATAATTGTCGGAAAAACCCACCTGGTTCACTTGGTGAACTGGTGCGGCAACAATAATCTCTCCCTCAATGTCAACAAAACGAAGGAGATAGTCATCGACTTCAGGAAGGGTAAAGGAGAACATGCCCTGTCCACATCAATGGGGATGAAGTAGAAAGGGTCGAGAGCTTCACGTTTTTATGTGTCCACATCACCAACAACCTGTCTTGGTCCCCCCATGCTGACACTATAGTTAAGAAAACCCACCAATGCCTCTACTTTCTCAGAAGATTCAGGAAATTTGGCATGTCAGCTACGACTCTCACCAACTTTTACAGATGCACCATAGAAAGCATTCTTTTTTGGTTGTATCACAGCTTGGTTTGTCTCCTGCTCTGCCCAAGACCGCAAGGAACTACAAAAGGTCGTGAATGTAGCCCAATCCATCACGCAAACCAGCCTCCCATCCATTGACTCTGTCTACACTTCCTGCTGCCTCGGAAAAGCAGCCAGCATAATCAAGGACCCCACACACCCCAGACATTCTCTCTTCCACCTTCTTCCGTCGGGAAAAAGATACAAAAGTCTGAGGTCACGTACCAACCGACCCAAGAACAGCTTCTTCCCTGCTGCTGTCAGACTTTTGAATGGATCTACCTCACACTAAGTTGATCTTTCTCTACACCCTAGCTATGACTGTAACACTATATTCGGTACTCTCTCGTTTCCTTCCCTATGAACGGTATGCTTTGTCTGTATAGCGCTCAAGAAACAATACTTTTCACTGTATGCTAATACATGTGACAATAATAAATCAAATCAAATCAAATCAAATCAAAAAATCAAAATGCCCTTCAGGGAAGGAAATCTGCCGTCCTTACCTGTCTGGCCTACATGTGACTCCAGAACCACAGCAATGTGGTTGACTCTTAAATGCCCTCTGAAACTGCCAGGCATGCCATTTAGTTCAAGGGCAACTAGGGATGGACAATAAATGTTGGTCCAGACAGCGATGCCCACATCCCATGAAGGAATAAATAAACTCAGAGTGAATAATTCCTCCTCCCATCCATGTTCTTTCTCCAATTATTTTCAATCTACTGACCTACCCATCAATGCAAGCAGTTTCTTATCCTACACTATGTCAAAACCCCTCAAAATATAAAACCTTTCAATTAAATTTCCTTCAACATTCTGAGAAGATCATAGAATCCCTACAGTGCAGAAGGAAGCCATTCGACCCATCGAGGCTGCCCCGACAACAATCCCACCCAGGCACTATCCTCATAACCCCACATATTTACCCTGTTAATCCCCCCGACACTAAGGGGCAATTTTAGCCTGGCCAATCTACCCAACCCGCACATCTTTGTACTCTGGGAGGAAACCGGAGCACCCGGAGGAAACCCACGCAGACACGAGGAGAATGTGCAAACTCCACACAGACAGTGACCCGGGGCCAGAATTGAACCCGGGTCCCTGGCGCTGTGAAGCAGCAGTGCTAACCACTGTGCCACCGTGCCACCCCTAATTCTCTGCTCTAAGAAGAAAAGAACCCCAGTTACACTCAGTTTGACACCTGATTTGCGGATGCTTACCACTGTAAAGATGGGAAGAGAGGGCACAGCTGGCAAAGAGGAGATGAAGGAAGGATATTAACAGAGGAGATGAAGAAAAAGTGTGTGAGAGTGAGAGAGAAAGAGCGAGAAAGAGAAATCACCAGCATACTACCAATCTCGATCTTCCACAGCTGGTGGGGAAGAGTTAAGGAAAGATTTCAGGGAATGCCCAGAAACTGGCAGCTTATTATCCTGACCTTAAACTGTCCCAGATGTGGTTGAAATGTTTGGGAAGCAGGGAACCATGTCGGCAGGCAATGTTCCAATTTAAACTGGGATTGGTGGTGGGGAAAGGAGAAAGAGGTCGAGGCAGCTGGAGATTGTCAAGGCCCCTTGATCCCAGATTATCGATGGATGTGAGGCTCCCACGGCACTTCCCATGCAGAACAGGGCAGACCCCTCTCAATATTTATCCCTCAACTGATCACATCAGTACACACGATCTGTCCGTTATTTAACTGCATGTTTGTCAGAGCTCACTACACGCACATTATTTGTTGATTTGTTGTGTTTCCCGACATTGCAACACCGATGACACTTCAATAGCAGTTCATTCTTGGCTGTAAAGTACTGTGGGATGCTCTGAGGCTGTGAATAAACCCATGGAAATGCAATTCATGTGTGTCTATTTCATTCTCACTCAGAGGAACAGAGGCAGGGCCCGAATCCACTGCCCCCATCAGGATCCGTTAACCCAGGAAGCACTAGCTTCTGATCATTCAATCATTACCTTCAAGCTGCAATATCCTCTCCTCCTCATCCAGCATATGGAAGTTTACTGGGTTACCCTTTTTCTCCTGGCGCACCCTGTGCCCTTCCAAGGATTGCCAACACTCCAGGTCTGACATAGAAGCCCTGATTTTACCGGCACGTCCGCCCCAGAATCGGGTGGGTGAGGCTAATGCAGAACGGCATTCTCCTTTGGCCTCGGGCACGATCTTGGACGGGCATGCCAGTAAAGTTTTGGCCATAGAAAATAGGAGCCCTCCGAGCTTGCTCCACCATCCATTATGATTATGACTGGTCATCTAATTCAATAGCCTAATCTTGCCTTCCCCCCATATCCTTTGATCCCCTTTGCCTTAAATGTTTGTTATTCATTCATGGGACATGGACATCGCTGGCTGGCCAGCATTTATTGCCCATCCCTAATTGCCCTTTAGAAGGTGGTGGTGAGCTGTCTTCTTGAATCGTTGCAGTCCATGTGCTGTGGGTTGACCCGCAATGCCGTTAGGGAGGGAGTTCCAGGATTTTGACCCAGCGACTGCAAAAGAGTGGCGATATATTTCCAAGTCAGGATGGTGAGTGGCTTGGAGGGGAACTTGCAGATGGTGTTGTTCCCAGGTATCTACTGCCCTTGTCCTTCCAGATGGAAGTGGACGTGGGTTTGGAAGGTGCTGTCTAAGGATCTTTGGTAAATTGTGCTGTGCATCTTGTAGACGGTACACATTGCTACGACCGAGCGTTGGTGGTGGAGAGTGCTATATCTAACTGCATCTTAAAAACATGGTCTCAACTACTTTCTGTGATAGCAAATTCCACAGGCAGACCATCCTCTGGGTGAAGAAATTCCTCCTCATCTCTGTCCTAAACTGTCTACACTGTATCTTCAGACCCCTGATTCTGGATAGTCTCACCATTGGGAATATCCTCCTTGTATCCACTCTGTCTAGTCCTGTTAGAATTTTGTAGGTTTCAATGAGGTCTCTCCTCATTCTTCTGAACTCCAGGGAATACAATCCTAACCAACTCAATCTCTCTTCATGCATCAGTCCCACCATCCCTGGAATCAGCCTGGTAAACCTTCTCTGCACACTCGTGAGAGCAAGAACATCCTTCCTCAGATAAGGAGATCTAAACTGTGCACAATATTCTTAGTGTGATCTCACCAAGGTCCTGTATAATTGCAGCAAGAATCCTTGCTCTTGTACTCAAATCCTCTTGCTATGAAGGCCAACATATCATTTGCCGTTTTTACTGCCTTGCATGCTTACTTTCCGTACCCCACTAGTCACGGCCTGCCATTTGGAAAATGACCCATTTATTCCTGCTCTTTGTTTCCTGTCTACCAACCAGTTTTCTATCCATCTCAACACATACCCCCAATCCCATACACTTTGATTTCATATGCTGGTCTCCAGGGTTTGAAGATATTTATTCTGGACAGGGTTGTCAGTAACCTCCGGGAGAAGAGTTAACAGATCATTGTTTCATTTCCTTTTAACATACACACACTTATTGGTTATAAAAGTATTGGAGATGGGGAGAGCGTGGGTGGCACAGTGGTTAGCACAGGTGCCTCACAGCACCAGGGACCTGAGTTCAATTCTGGCCTTGGGTGGCTGTCTGTGTGGAGTCTGCACATTCTCCCCGTGTCTGTTTCCTCTCGGTCCTCCCTTTCCTCCCACAGTCCGAAAGACGTGCTGGTTAGATGGATTGGCCATGCTAAATTGCCCTTTATTGTCCCGAGATATGAAGGTTAGCTGGGTTAGCAGAGTAAATGTGTGGAGTTTCAGAGATAGGAGAGGGCCTGACAAAGAGTTTGACAAAGAGTCAGTGCAGACTCAGTGGGCAGAATGGCCTCCTTCTGCACTCTATTTGATTTGATTTATTATTGTCACATGTATTGCTATACAGTGAAATGTATTGTTTCTTGCGTGCTAGACAGACAAAGCATACTGTTCATAGAGAAGGAAAGGAGAGAGTGCAGAATGTAGTGATTCTACAATTCTATGAAGACTATTTGACTGGCAGCCGTAAACATTCTCTCGGGTCTGGAAAGGTCGAGTCGATTCCCAGTTGAGTGTGGGTAGGTTGAGTGTTCAGGATGGAGGTGCGAAACAGCCAATGAGGTGGCAATCTGAGGGAGGGTGGTGGTGGGGGGGGGGGGGGGGGGGGTGGAGGAGTGGACAGCTTGAGGCCAACGATCATATGATGAGACCTCCTTGGAATGAGTCCAACTGCAGTTGGCAACTGAAAACGTCCCCCAAATGATTGCTGTTTGTTTCGAAAGCCTGAGAAGTGCACAGGAAGACACCTTATTGCCTCTGAGGGCTGGCAGGGTGGCACAGTGGTTAACACTGCTGCCTCACAGCGCCAGGGACTGGGGTTTGATTCCCGGCTTGGGTCACTGTCTGTGTGGAGTTTGCACGTTCTCCACGTGTCTGCGTGGGTTTCCTCCGGGTGCTCCGGTTTCCTCCCATAGTCAAATGATGTGCGGGTTAGGAGGATTGGCCATGTTGACTCTTAGTACACTCAGGGGGATTAGCAGGGGTAAATACGCGGGGGTACGGGGATAGGGCCTGGGTGGGATTGTTGTTCAGTGCAGGCTCGATGGGCCGAATGGCCTCCTTCTGCACTGTAGGGATTCTATGATTTCTACGATACCCCATGTTTCTCTCTCTCTCTCTCTTTCTCCTCAGGGAAAGTCCTGCCAGCACTCCGTGCCAGCAAATGGGCAATGCATATATGGGCAGGGCTGGTAACAAACCCTGGGCACTATCTCTTAGACTGGCAGTCTAAGATATACAATCACATTTTTTTTTAAAAACCCACATGCAACTCACAAAGGAAACAGAATAGCAAAAATAAATGAGTCATCTCTTGTAGTCACCAAATGCCTTCTCCTTAACTAACCACCAAAAACTAGCCCACAATTACAATCACAAATCTGATGCAAAATCTTTCCCCATCTTTCATTAACAGATTGACTGATATGTCTGCTAGCTTTGAAATTTAATCTGAATTCTCTTGTGTACGTTTTTACACATCCATCTATGAAGAGTCCTAAATGCATTTAGGCAAGGCTGTTTGTCTCATCTATTTCCCTTGTCTTACCCCTCCCTCTCTTCTCTGTTTCAATTTTCTCCTCCCCTCTCCTCTCTTTTCTCCTTTACCTTGCTTTTCTTCACTCTTCACCTCTCTGCTTTTCTCCCATCCCCCCTTCATTCTCCTTTTTGGTCCTCCATCCTGCCCTCCTCGCCTCTCAGACCCTCCCAAGGCATCAATTGTGTGGGGAGGTGATGGCCTAGTGGTATTATCACTAGACTATTAATCCAGAAACTCAACTAATGTTCTGGGGACCTGGGTTCAAATCCTGCCACAGCAGCTGGAGAAATTTGACTATGAATTCAATGAAAGATATCTGGAATTAATAATCTACTGATGACCATTGTTGATTGTTGGAAAAACAAATCAAGTTCACTAATATCCTTTAGGAAGGAGATCTGCCATCCTTACCTGGTCTGGCCCACATGTGGCTCCAGAGTCACAGCAACGTGGTTGACTCTCAACTGCCCTTGGGCAACTACAGATGGGCAATAAATGCTGGCCAGCCAGCGACTCCCATGGCCCATGAATGAATTTAAAAAACACCCCTTGATGGAGCACGATTCCAATATCATTGGCTCCTCTCCCATTCCTCAAGTGCAGTCAGCCAATGGATGCCACTGTTCTATTTGTCCAATTAGTTTAGTTTTTTAATTAGTGTTACAAGTAAGCTTACATTAACACTGCAATGAAGTTACTGTGAAAATCCCTTAGCCGCCACACTCCGCCACCTGTTCAGATACACTGAGGGAGAATTTAGCATGGCCAATGCACCTAACTAGCACGTACTTCAGACAGTGGGAGGAAACCAGAGCACCCGGAGGAACACACGCAGACATGGGGCGAATGTGCAAATTCCACACAGACAGTGACTCAAGCCGGGAATTGAACCCGGGTCCCTGGCGCTGTGAGGCAGCCGTGCTAACCACTGTGCCACTGGTTCAGAATGAATGGGAGTTTCTTGAACCAGAAAACTGCAATGAACATGGATCTGAGATGGCCTCAACTTTAAATTTACGATAGACAATAATGATCTGGATTTGGGGATTGAAGAGACAACACCAACATTTGCGGATAACGCCGCATTGGATTGTGAATGACTACTGAACAACATAGTCGAGGTAGCAGAGTGGGAAGATTGGAGGAATATCGACTTCCATTAGAAATTAGAGGAGTAACTGTTTAGGAGGGAAGGGGAGAGAAAGGAAATTAATGAAGGATTAAGGTTGGTTGGCCATGGTAAGTAGCTCTTTAGTGTCAGGGTGATTAGCTAGGGTAAATACATGGGGTTATGGGGATAGGGCCTGGGTGGGATTGTTGTTGATGTAGGCTCGATGGGCCGAATGGCACTGTAGGGATTCTGTGCCAAAAAATACATTTGACATGAAATAAAACTGTAAAAGGACCTTGAGTTTATCCAGCATTTTAAAAAATTCATGTAAAAGAACCTTGAAATGCAAGTAGAATCATAGAATTGCTACAGTTCAGAAAGAGGCCAGCCGGACCATTGAGTCTGTACCGACCCTCCGACAGAGCATCCCACCTAGGCCCTCCCCTTCACCCTATCCCTGCAAATGTACCATGGCCAATCCACCTAACCCGCACATCGTTGGACTGTGGGAGGAAACTGGAGCACCTGGAGGAAACCCACTCAAACACGGGGAGAACATGGAAACTCCACACATACAGTCACCCGAGTTCAGAATCAAACCTGGGTTCCTGACAAAAGGAGGTAAGGACTTAAAAAGGAAAATTAATCCTCGGCTTAAATTTTGAAATCATATTTTAAATTTCACCATCTGCTATGATGGGATTCGAGCCCACACCCACAGAACATTAACCTGGGCTGTACAAGTACTTGTCCAGGATTACCACTACATCACCACTTCCACCCAGCCTTGGCTCAACAGTGTAGAACTTGTACAATGACTTTAAGTGGCTATAGTTGGAACATAAGACAGAAAGACCATAAGACATAGGAGCAGAGGTAGACCATTTGGCCCCTCGAGTCTGCTCCCCTATTCAATGAGAACATGACTGACCTGAAGTGATAATCCTTATCTCCAATTTCCTGCCTGACCCCTATTATCTTTGATCCCCTTACTGATAAAAAATCTGTCTATCTCACAGTCTATCGGCACAGTGGCACAGTGGTTAGCACTGCTGCCTCACAACTCCAGGGACCTGGGTTTGATTCCCGGCTTGGGTCACTGATGGTGTGGATGTTGCACGTTCTCCCCGTGTCTGCGTGGGTTTCCTCCGGGTGCTCCGGTTTCCTCCCGCAGTCCAAAGATGTGCAGGTTAGGTACATTGGCCATGCTAAATTAACCCGGGATGAGTAGGTTAGAGGGGTTCGTGGGGCAAAGATGTGGGGTTATGGGGATAGGGCCCTGGTGTTGTGAGGTGATTGTTGTGGGTGCGGACTCGATGGGCCGAATGGCCTCCTTCTGCACTGTAGGGATTCTATGATTCTCAGCTTTGAACATACTTAATGACCCAGCATCTACAGTCCTCTGTGGCAAAGAATTCCACAGATTCACTACCCTCTGAGAGAAGAAATTTCTCCTCATCTCTGTCTAGAGTAACCCCCCTCTCACTCTTCAATGAGTACAGGTCCAAACTACTCAACCTCTGCTCATAGTAAATCCTGTAAGAAGTCTAACAACACCAGGTTAAAGTCCAACAGGTTTATTTGATAGCAAAAGCCACTAGCTTTAGGAACAGTGGCTTTTGCTACCAAATAAACCTGTTGGACTTTAACCTGGTGTTGTGAGACTTCTTACTGTGTTTACCCCAGTCCAAAGCCGGCATCTCCACATCATAGTAAATCCCTCCATATCCGAGATCAACCTAGTGAACCTTCTCTGGTCTGCCTCCAATATCAAAGTATCTTTCCTTAGATAAAGGGAATAAAACTATTCCCGGTATTCCAGGTGCAGTCTAACTAGTGTCTTGTATAATTTTAGCAAGCCTTCCCTATTCTTATATTCTATTCCCAACATTCTATTTGCCTTACCAATAACCTGCTGAACTTGCATGCTAGCTTTTTGTGATTGATGCACAAGAACCCCAATCCCTTTGTGCTGCAGTTTTCTGTAGTCTTTCTCCAGTTAAATAAGAACATAAGAACTTAAGAAATAGGAGCAGGAGTAGGCCATCTAGCCCCTCGAGCCTGCCCCGCCATTCAATAAGATCATGGCTGATCTGAAGTGGATCAGTTCCACTTACCCGCCTGATCCCTATAACCCCTAATTCCCTTACCGATCAGGAATCCATCTATCCGTGATTTAAACATATTCAACGAGGTAGCCTCCACCACATCAGTGGGCAGAGAATTCCAGAGATTCACCACCCTCTGAGAGAAGAAGTTCCTCCTCAACTCTGTCCTAAACTGACCCCCCTTTATTTTGAGGCTGTGCCCTCTAGTTCTAGTTTCCTTTCTAAGTGGAAAGAATCTCTCCACCTATCCAGCCCCTTCATTATCTTATAGGTCTCTATAAGATCCCCCCTCAGCCTTCTAAATTCCAACGAGTACAAACCCAATCTGCTCAGTCTCTCCTCATAATCAACACCCCTCATCTCTGGTATCAACCTGGTGAACCTTCTCTGCACTCCCTCCAAGGCCAATATATCCTTCCGCAAATAATATTCGGATCCTTTATTCTCCCTACCAAAGCACATAACGTCACATTTTCCGACATTATGTTCCATCTGCAAAGACTCTGCACAGTCTTTGGGTGGGATTTTCCGACCGTGCTTGGCCCAAAACCGGATAATCCTGCCTGAGGTCAATGGACCTTTGCGTGGCCCACACCTCCGCCCGCTATGATTCCCGAGGCAGGTGGGGTGGAAAAATTCCCCTCTTTGTGTCATCCTCACCACTTGCCTTCCCAACTATTTTTGTGTCATCCACAAACTTGGCAATACTACATTCAATTCCCAGTGCCGTAGCACAGTGGTTTGCACTGCTACCTCACAGCGCCAGGGACCCGGGTTCGATTCCCAGCTTGGGTCACTGTCTGTGTGGAGTTTGCACGTTTGTCCCGTGTCTGCGTGGGTTTCCTCCGGGTGCTCTGGTTTCCTCCCACACTCCAAAGATGTGCGGGTTAGGTGGGTTGACCATGCTAAATTGCCCCTTAGTGCCAGGTGGGCTAGCTAGGGTAAATGCATGGGATTATGGGAATGGGGCCTGGGTGGGATTGTGGTCGATGTTGACTTGATGGGCCAAATAGCCTCCTTCTGTTCTGTAGGATTCTATGATTCTCGAATATATTGTAAATAATTATGGCCCCAGCACTGATCCCTGTGGCACTCCACTAGTCACAGGTTGCCATCCTGAAAATGCCCCTCTTATCCCAACTCTCTGTCTTCTATCAGTTAGCCAATCCTCTATCCATTTTAATATGCTCCCCCCAACATCATGTGCATTTATCTTATTAAGTAACCTTCTGTGCGGTATCTGACTGAACGTTTTTTGGAAATTCAAGTAGATTACCATTGTCAACCTTTGACCTCGCCAGAGGGATCCTCCGGTGTCCCTGCAGTGATTGGAGTTTTGGCTGAGTGCCACATTCTCCATTCTCGCTGGCAGCGGGGGAGGGGCAAGGAGATCAGAGAATCCCGCCGTACATCTACTGGTTCACCTTTATCTATCCTGCTCCTTAGCACCTGAGAGAATTTGAATAAACTTGTCAGGCATGATTTTCCCCTTCATGAAGCCAAGCTGGCTCTGCTTGACCATGGAATGTATTTCTGAATGTTCTGCTACTACATCCCTTATAATCAACTCTTAACATCTTCCCAACAGATGTTAAGCTAACATTGCCAGTTTTTAAATCTTCTGGCACTTTTCAGATTTCAAGGATTCTTGGAAGATTACTACCAGTGCATCCACTATATCTGTACCGACTTCCTTTAATATCTTAGGATGCAATCCATCAGGTCCAGAGGACTTGTCGGCCTTTAGCTCCATTAGTTTCCCCAGTACATTTTCTCTGGTTATTGTATTTATTTATGTTTTTTATTTATTCATGGGACATAAAGTTTAAAGTTTATTTATCAGTCACAAGTAAGGCTTTTATTAACACTGCAATGAAGTTATTGTGAAATTCCCCTAGTCTGACGCCTGTTTGGGTACACTGAGGGATAATTTAGCATGGCCAATGCATCTTACCAGCATGTCTTTCAGAATGTGGGCGGAAACCGGAGTACCCAGAGGAAACCCATGCAGACATGGGGAGAACGTGTCTAATCTAGTCCCCTGACACTAAGGGGCATTCCTAGTTGCCCTTGAACTGAGTAGCTTGCTAGGCCATTTCAGAGGACAGTTGAGAGTCTACCAGCATTTATTGCCCACCCCTAGTTGCCTGAGGGCAGTTGAGAGTCAACCACATTGCCATGACTCTGGAGTCACATGTAGGCCAGACCAGGTAAGGATGACAGATTTCCCTCCCTAAAGGATATTAGTGAACCAGATGGGTTTTTCCAACAATTGACAATGGTTTCATGGTCATCAGTAGATTCGTAATTCCAGATTTTTTAAATTGAATTCAGATTCCACCGTCTGCTGTGGCAGGATTCAAACCTGGGTCCCCAGAACATTAGTTGAGGTTCTAGATTAATAGTCTGGTGAAAATACCACGAGGCCATCGCCTCCCCCTGTTTCCTCCCCACAGTCCCTTTTCCCATTGATTATTTAATATTTTTTGAATGCGACTAGTGTTTTCTACTGTGAAGACTGATAGAAAATATTAATTTAACCACACTGCCATTTCCTGATTCCCCATTATTATTTCCCCACTCTCATTCTCTAAGGGGCCAATGTTCACTTTGGCCTCTCTCTTCCTTTTTATATATTTAAAGAAGCTTTTTCTGTCCATCTTTATATGACTTACCCTCATCGTTTATCGTCTCCCTCATTTTTTTGGTTCATCTTTTGTTAGTTTTAAAACTTTGCCAATTCCCTGGTTTACCGTTAATCTGTGCCACAGACATGTTTTTCCTTTCCAGTTTAATACTATCCTTAACTTCCGTGGTTAACCATGGTTGACTTATGCCCTTCCTAGAATTCTTCTTCCTCACTGGCATATATCTTTGTTGTGAGTCATGAGCTATTTTCACTAACATCATTCCTGATATACTGTCTTTTCCGCTAATCCCCTTCCCCATCTTCTCCAGCCAACACTGCCCTCATTCCTTTATACACTTACAGCATTCATTCCTTATTTAAGTTTAGCACAGTTGTTCTTGACCCAGGTTTCTGACTCTCAAACTGAAAGCTAAATTCGACCATGTCATGGTCACTGTTTCCTAGAGGTTCTTTTACTCTGAGATTGATTATTAAACCTGCCTCATTAACATTACCAGACCCAAAATAGCCTGATCCCTGGTTGGATCCACAACATATTGTTGTAGGAGATTGTCCTGAACTGTTGGAGCTTTGGAATGTTAAAACTGGAGTATTATAACTTCAGGAAGATACAAAAATTGGAAACAGGAAGAAGTCATTCAGTCCTTAAAGCCATCTTCACCATTCAATAAGGTCATGAGTAGCACCTGGACTCAATTTCTACCCTTCCCTACATATGAGCGGCACAGTGGCGCAATGGTTAGCACTGCTACCTCACAGCACCAGGGACTTGGGTTCAATTCCCGGCTTGGGTCACTGTCTGTGTGGAGTTTGCACATTCTTCCCGTGTCTGCGTGGGTTTCCTCCAGTTTCTTCCCACAGTCCGAAAGACATGCTGGTTAGGTACATTGGCCATGCTAAATGCTCTCTCAATGTACCTGAACAGGCACCGGAGTGTGGCGACTAGGGGATTTTCACAGTAACTTCCTTGCCGTGTTAACGTAAGCCAATTTGTGACAAAATAAAAAAAATAAGTTTTTTTTTAAAATCCTCTTACAGTCTTCCGAATGAGAATTTATTGATTTCAGTTTTGGACACCCCAGTTTAAGATTTTGATTTGATCTGATTTACTATTGTCACATGCATTAACATACAGTGAAAAGTATAATTTCTTGCGCGCTATACAGACAAAGCATACCGTTCATAGAGAAGGAAAGGAGAGAGTGCAGAATGTAGTGCGACAGTCATAACTAGGGTGTAGAGAAAGATCAACTTAGTGCGAGGTAGGTCCATTCAAAAGTCTGATGTCAGCAGGAAAGAAGCTGCTCTTGAGTTGGTTGGTACGTTAACTCAGGCGTTTGTATCTTTTTCCTGACAGAAGAAGGTGGAAGACAGTATGGGCGAATTTTACCGCTCGCCCCACTCATTGATGGGTGGAGTGAGCCAGTAAAATCGAGCGAGCGCCGAAAATCAGGATCACACCCAATTTCTCGGCTCTCGTGATTTTATGAGAAGGCGGTGGTTGAGGCTGCCTGCCGCAGCAGGGGCCTGACAGCTCTTTCTCTGTCCGTCACACAGCTGCTGCTGCTATTGAGCATGTGCAGAATCAGAGGTCGGCACATGTGCATTAGCTCCCTCTACAGGCTGGCTGGTGAATTAAGCCCAGCCCACTGCCTGCAGCAGCTGGTCTACAGCATCTTTTCAGTGACTAAGTCTATAAGATTGGGAGTGAAAACTCAGCCAAAAAATGGTTCAGAAACTCTCCCATTTTCACGCTCACTGGACATTTGGAATCAATCCTGTAAAACCCGCACATCCTGGGGACACTAATGCCGGAATGTTCTGGCTGTTCACGTTGGTTTTTTCCCATTCTGCTGCAGTGACCAGAGGTTTGGCTGGGCGCCAAACTGCCCGACTTTGCTGCAGCAGAGCGTTGTGGGAATGGACGCTAAGATCGTGCCATAAGTTCCGGCAGAAACCCACGCAGACACGGGGAGAATGTACAAACACCACGCAGTGACCCAAGCTGGAATTGAACCCACGTCCCTGGCGCTGTGAGGCATCAGTGCTGACCACTGTGCCACAGTGCTACCCTTCTCTTCCTCTTTTGTTTTGGGAATGGGCTTTCCCCTATTAGTGTCACAAGTAGCTGTTCTTGCATTGCATTAACACTGCAATGAAATTGCTGTGAAAACCCCCTAGTCGCCACACTCCGGCGCCTGTTCAGGTACACTGAGGGAGATTTTAGCATGGCCAGTGCCCCTAACCAGCACATCTTTCGGACTGTGGGAGGAAACCATAACACTCGGTACTGTATTATTGTCACTGGACTTGTAATGGCATTGTTCTGGGGACCCAGGTTCGAATCCTGCCATTGTAAATGGTGGAATTTAGAACCATAGAACCATAGAACATTACAGCACAGAAACAAGCCTTTTGACCCTTCTTGGCTGTGCCGAACCATTTTTCTGCCCAGTCCCACTGACCTGCACCTGGACCATATCCCTCCACACTCCTCTCATCCATGTACCTGTCCAAGTTTTTCTTAAATGTTAAAAGTGACCCCGCATTTACCACTTTATCCGGCAGCTCATTCCACACTCCCACCACTCTCTGCGTGAAGAACCCCCCCCTAATATTCCCTTTAAACTTTTCCCCCTTCACCCTTAACCCATGTCCTCTAGTTTTTTTCTCCCCTAGCCTCAGTGGAAAAAACCTGCTTGCATTCATTCTATCTATACCCATCAAAATTTTATACACCTCTAGCAAATCTCCCCTCATTCTTCTTTGAATTCGATTAAATAAATATCTGAAAATAAAAGTCTACTGATGACGATGAAACCATTGTCGATTGTTGGAAAAACCCATCTGATTCACTAATGTCCTTTAGGGAAGGAAATCTGCTGTCCTTACCTGGTCTGGCCCACATGTGACTCAAGAACCACAGCAATGTGGTTGACTCTCAACTGCCCTCTGAAATGGCCTAGCAAGGCACTCAGTTCAAGGGGCAACTAGGGATGTCAACAAATGTTGGCCCAGCCAATGATGCCCACATCCCATGAAAGGATCTTTAAAAATCCCATGCAGACACGGGGAGAACGTGCAAACTCCAGACAGACAGTGACCTGAGTCGGGAATCAAACACGGGTTCCTGGCGCTGTGAGACAGCAGTGCTAACCACTGTGCCACCATGCCGCCCACTGGTAGGCAGAAGCGATGCTTCCTGTGTCGGAGCATCCTCCATTTTGTGCTTACCCAATGTGAAAAGCGCACCATTTTCCAGGAATGGTCATGGTCCAGTAAGTAGGAACAGGAACCCTGTCTGAAAAGTAAGTGAGTAAGCTCCCAGAGTCTCTCGGGACCTTAGTCCTGAAAAGTCAGTGGCAATTTGTAGAGAGCCACAATTAATAATCTATGTTTATTCTTTATTAGAGGGCAAGGAGCCAATGGATACAAAGATGGAGAACACTGGCCAGTTTCTCCCTTTCTGCTGCAGAGGGCATTCTGATGCCCCGTCTGAGATTAGTCAGCTCACCACAGATCAGTCATCAATCCTGGGCTCTTTCTGATCTGGGTGACTCAGTTAAAATGATGGAAATGTTGAGGAAGCATTTGACAGAGTTCAAAAGAGAAATTGGCTCAAGGACAATGTTTGGTAACGCTATTTTTCCATGTTTTATTATTTTTTTGGAAGTGCAGTGATCTTCGTCTCTGTAAAAGCCCACCATTCGTTTGTTTACATCCAAGATCAACACAAGCTGGATTTCTTCCAACCTGACTGAGTATTTGCTGAACATCATTCCCCAGAGACCGTCCCAGTCGATTTTCAGTTTTGTTGTCCAGCCAGTGAGCCTTGGTCTGACCAATTACACCAGCAATCTGTCTACACTTCCTGCTGCCTCGGAAAAGCAGCCAGCATAATCAAGGACCTCATGCACCCCGGACATTCTCTCTTCCACCTTCTTCCATCGGGAAAAAGATACAAAAGTCTGAGGTCACGTACCAACCGACTCAAGAACAGCTTCTTCCCTGCTGCTGTCAGATTTTTGAATGGACCTATCTTGCATTAAGTTGATCTTTCTCTCCACCCTAGCTATGACTGTAACACTACATTTTGCACTCTCTCCTTTCCTTCTCTATGAACGGTATGCTTCGTATAGCGCGCAAGAAACAATACTTTTCTCTGTATCCCAATACATGTGACAATAATCAATCAAATCAAATCAAATCAAAAAAATTAGCAGGTCAAAGTCTTTACTTTTAGCGGCCTGTCCTCCTGAGTGAGATAGAATCATCGAATCATAAAATCCTACAGTGCAGAAGGAGGCCATTTGGTCCATCGAGTCTGCACCGACAACAATCTCATGCACAGCTGCCTCACAGCGCCAGGGATCCGGGTTCGATTCCCGGCTCGGGTCACTGTCTGTGCGGAGTCTGCACATTCTCCCCGTGTCTGCGTGGGTTTCCTCCGGGTGCTCCGGTTTCCTTCCACAGTCTGAAAGACGTGCTGATTAGGTGCATTGGCCATGCTAAATTCTCCCTCAGTGTACCCGAACAGGCGCCCAAGTGTGGCGACTAGGCGATTTTCACAGTAGCTTCATTGAAGTGTTAATGTCAGCCTTCCTTGTGACACTAATAAATAAACTTTATAAACCTATCTCTGTAACCCCACTTATCTACCCTGCTGACCCCCCTGACACTAAGGGGCAATTTAGCATGGCCAATTCACCTAACCTGCACATCTTTGGATTGTAGGAGGAAACCGGAGCACCCCGAGGAAACCCACGCAGACATGGGGAGAACGTGCAAACTCCCGGCACGGTGGCACAGTGGTTAGCACTGCTGCCTCACAGCGCCAGGGACCCAGGTTGATTCCCGGCTTGAGTCACTGTCTGTGCGGAGTCTGCACGTTCTCCCCGTGTCTGTGTGGATTTTCTCCGGGTGCTCCGGTTTCCTCCCACAATCCAAAGATGTGCGGGTTAGGTTGATTGGCCATGCAAAATTGCCCCTTAGCGTCAGGGGGATTAGCAGCATAAATATGTGGGGTTACAGGAATAGGGCCTGGGTGGGATTGTTGTCGATGCAGACTCGATGGGCTGAACGGCCTCTTTCTGCACTGCAGGGATTCTATGATTCTATGATTCTCCACAGACAGTAACAAGCCGGGAATTGAACCCAGGACCCTGGCGCTGTGAGGCAGAGTGCTCGGGAAAATGACAGTCTGAAACGAGTGCCAATAATCTGCTTGCTAATTGGCGGAGGGCCAAAGGCATGGTAGCCCTTTGAATGGACTTGCCTTGCATTAAGTTGATCTTTTCCACACCCTAGCTATGACTGTAACACTACATTCTGCACTCTCTCCTTTCCTTCTCTATGAACGGTATGCTTTGTCTGTATAGCGCACAAGAAACAATACTTTTCATTGTATACTAATACATGCGACAATGATAAGTCAAATCAAATCAAATCAAAGCAAAAAGGAAACTTATTCTGAACTGGAATAGCAATGGTGAGGTGGGTGTTGAGAATGACGAAGTTGATAATGAGATTGTAAACATGTATGCTGATGACTCCTCGCTCTACCTCACAGTGCCAATTCTGTTGCTAACTGTTATTATCTATTATCTGTTATTAACAGCTAATTATCAGACTGCCTGTCCGACATTCAGTACAGTTATTTCCTGCTGTCTGTCATTCCCTACGCCACCTCCATCCTTCTCCCTGTCAATTGTCTGAGACTAGACCAGTCCTGTTTGCAACCTCAGTGTCAGAAGAGGAAAGGTTAGACACAGCGGGTGGGATTTTCCTGTCCCACCCACGGTCAGGTACACTGGGGGAGAATTTAGCACGGCCAATGTACCTAACCAGCACGTCTTTCAGACTGTGGGAGGAAGCCGGAGCACCCAGAGGAAATCCCCGCAGACACAGGGAGAATGCGCAAACTCCACACAGACAGTGACCCAAGCCGTGAATCGAACCCAGGTCCCTGGTGCTGTGAGACAGCAGTGCTAACCACTGTGCCACCGTACCGCCCCTAATTGGACAAGACATTACCAAATTTGGCAGGGAGGGTAGAGGCTAGGCAAGCCTCCCCACAGGAAAATCATGATTCGGGAAGGAAAAATAGGTCAAGAGAGGCAGACAGGAAAGTGAAGTCGAGATCACCTCAGATGAGCCATGATTTTATTAACAGGTGGAGCAGGCTCAAAGGGCTGAATGGCCTACTTCAGCTCCTAGCCCTTATGATCTTATGAGCAGAAGAGCAAAGGAACAGCTGTGAGAATAGAGCTTCGTAACATAGGGACACAGCCAGACAAGATACGCAAAGTGCCTTTGACTTGCCCTGCGTAAAGCCTAATGTAAAGAAAGAAGTTAAGAGGGAAAGCGTTCCTTGTTACTGTAATGGGTTCTGTCAACACTGGTGCTTATTTCTCTCCACGATACAGCCAATAGTGATTGAGGTGGTTGCCAAGGAATGTGATATGAAAACTCAATCAGAGGGGTTGAGATGATTAACAGGAAGGCAGTACTATGCAGAGTGTTGCTATTAATGGCTTCTCTAATCAGGACAGGTCTTTCGGGAATATTAACATGGTAAGACTGATCCTGCAGTCACCTCAACTTGACTCATGCAGCAATGAACACTTTTCAAAGAATCATAAAATCCCTACAGTGCAGAAGGAGGCCATTTGGCCCATCAAGTCTGCACCGACCACAATCCTACCCAGGCCCCATTCCCGTAACCACACATATTTACCTTGCTAATCCCCTGACACTAAGAGGCACTTCAGCATGGCCAATCCAGCTAATCAGCATGTCTTTCGGACTGTGGGAGCAAACCGGAGCACCCAGAGGAAACCCACACAGACATGGGGAGAATGTGTAAACTCTGCACAGACAGTGACCCGTGGCTGGGAATCGAACCCGGGTCCCTGGCGCTGTGCCGCTTTTGAAGACACAGTTGACAATGAAAAGGGTTGCTGGTGTTAATTGTCTAATTTGTTTTAGAATTGCAAGTGGCTCACCCCGGCAGTCCGGGCCCGCTTGTCCATGTTGACAAGCTGCTCTCTCCTTGCAACCGGTGCCCCACCCCACACAATCCCTCAAAGTGGTCTAAATGATTCAATCTCGTTGACTGTGTCGCACAGCGCATTGCTCAGATCAGCCACTGGACAATAGCTGCTGTTCCAATTCCGCCTCCATGTAATCATTTTGTTTCTCATTCTCGGTGTGACTCTGTGACGAGCAGAAGGTGACCACCCTGATATTGGACATAAGAGAGTAGAAATTGGATCTCAATAAAGGCTACAAAAACCTGGTTTCAGTTTTCCACTTTCTTCCATCGAGAAAAGGATACAAAAGTCTGAAAACCCATCCCAATCGACTCAAGAAACATAGAAACATAGAAGATAGGAGCAGGAGGAGGCCATTTGGCCCTTCGAGCCTGCTCCACCATTCATTACGAGCAAGAACATCCTTCCTCAGAAAAGGAGACCAAAACTGCACACAATGCTCTAGGTGTGGCCTCACCAAGGCCCTGTATAATTGCAACAACACATCCCTGTTCCTATACTCAAAACCTCTCGCAATGAAGGCCAAGATACCATTTGCCTTCTTTACCGCCTGCTGCACCTGCATGCTTACCTTCAGTGACTGGTGAACAAGGACACCCAGGTCCCACTGCACACTCCCCTCTCCCAATTTACAACCATTCAGGTAATAATCTGCCTTCTTGTTTTTGCTTCCAAAGTGAATAACCTCACAGCTGAGAAATATAGAAACATAGAAACTAGAAGGAGGAGTAAGCCAGTTGGTCCTTTGAGCCTGCTCTGCCATTCACTTTGATCATAGCTGATCACTAAATTCAAAATCCTGATCCCCACTTCCTCCCATGTCCCTTGATCCCTTCAGCTCCAAGAGCTATATCTAATTTCTTCTTGAAATCACACAATGTTTTGACCTCAACTACATTCTGTGGTAATGAATTTCACACATTCACCACCCTCTGCGTCAAGAAATTTCTCCTCACCTCAGTTCTAAAAGTCCTCAAACTATGATTAGTTCTGAACTCCCTCACTATTGGGGACATTCTTTCTGAATCCACCCTGCCTAACCCTGTTAGAATTTTATAAGTTTCTATAAGATCTCCTCTCACTCTTCTAAACTCCCGTGAATATAATCCTAACCGATTTAGTCTCTCCTCATATGACAGACCTGCCATCCCCGGAATCAGCCTGGTAAACCTTCGCTGTACTCCCTCTATAGCAAGGACATCCTTCCTCAGATAAGGACTGCACACAGCTTCTTCCTTGCTGCCATCAGACTTCAGATTGGTCCTATCATATATTTAGCTGATCTTTCTCTTCATCCTATCTGTGACTGCAACACTCTATTCTCCATCCTATCCTTTCCTTCTCTTCTGTCACTGTGAGGCAGCAGTGCTAACCACTGTACCACCCTCAGGTGAACTTTAGACCATAAAGTATAGGAGCAGAATTAGGCCATTTGGTCCATCGAGTCTGCCCCGCCATTCAATCATGGCTGATATGATTCTCATCCCCATTCTCCTGCCTTCTCCCTGTAACCCTTGATCCCCTTATTGATCAAGAACCCTATCTGTCTCTGTCTTAAAGACACTCAATGACCTGGCCTCCACAACCTTCTGTGGCAATGAGTTCCACAGATTCATCACTCTCTGGCTGAAGAAATTCCTCCTCATCTCAGTTTTAAAGGAGCGTCCCTTCACTCTGAGGTTGTGCCCTCGAGTTCGAGTCTCTCCCACTAGTGGAAACATCCTCTTTACGTCCGCTCTATCCAGGCCTCTCAGTATTCTGTAAGCTTCAATTAGATCCCTGCTCATCCTCCTAAACTCCATTGAGTACAGACCCAGAGTCCTCAACTGCTCCTCATATGACAAACCCTTCGACTGGGAGTTGAATTTCCAGGGGTATCAAACTATTCGGAGGGACCGACAGGAAGGTAAGGGAGGTGGTGTAGCTCTGATATTTAAGGATGATATCAGGGCGGTAGTGAGAGATGATATAGGTTCTATGGAAAAAAAGGTTGAATTCATTTGGGTGGAAATTAGAAATAGTAAAGAGAAAAAGTCACTGATAGGCGTAGTCTATAGGCCACCAAATAATGACATCATGGTGGGACGAGAAATAAATAAAGAAATAACTGATGCATATAAAAATGGTACAGCAATTATCATGGGGTATTTTAATCTACATATCAATTGGTCAAACCAGGTCGGTCAAGGCAGCCTTGAGGAGGAGTTCATAGAATGTTCTAATGTATCGGTGATAGCTTCCTTGAACAGTACGCAATGGAACCTACAAGGGAGCAAGCTATCCTCGATCTGATCCTGTGTAATGAGACGGGAATAATTAATGATCTTGCAGTTAGGGATCCTCTTGGAAGAAGCGATCATAGTATGGTTGAATTTAAAATACAGATGGAGCGTGAGAAGGTAAAATCCAATTTCAGTGTCTTGTGCTTAAACAAAGGAGACTACAAAGGGATGAGGGAGGAGTTGGCTAAGATAGACTGGGAGCAAAAACTTCATGGAGGGACAATTGAGGAACAGGGGAGGACGTTCAAAGCGATCTTTCACAGTGCTCAGCAAACGTATATACCAGTGATAAGGAAGGACTGTAGGAAAAGAGTTAATCAGCTATGGATATCTAAGGAAATAAAGGAGGGCATCAAATTGAAAGAAAACGCAGACAAAGTGGCAAAGATTATTGGGAACCTAGAGGATTGGGAAATCATTAAAGGTCAGCAGAAGCCACAAAAAAAGCTATAAAGAAAAGTAACTTGGATTATGAGAATAAACTAGCTCAGAATATAAAAACAGACAGCAAAAGTTTCTCCAAATATATAAAACGAAAAATAGTGGCTAAAGTAAACATTGGTCCTTTTAGAGGACGAGAAAGGGGATGTAATAATTGGAAATGAGAAAATGGTTGAGGCATTGAACAGGTATTTTGTGTCGGTCTTCACAGTGGAAGACACAAATAACATGCTAAAAATTGATGACAGGAAGGCTATGGCAGGTGAGAACCGAGAAACTATTATTATCACGAAAGAGGTAGTGTTGGGCAAGTTAATGGGGCTAAAGGTAGACAAGTCTCCTGGTCCTGATGGAATGCATCCCAGGGTACTAAAAGAGACGGCGGGAGAAATAGCAAATGCACTAGTGATAATTTACCAAAATTCGCTGGACACTGGGGTGGTTCCCGCAGATTGGAAAACGGTAAATGTGACGCCACTGTTTAAAAAAGGAGGTAGACAAAAGGCGGATAACTATAGGCCAGATAGCTTAACTTCTGTAGTCAGGAACATGCTTGAATCTATCATCAAGGAAGAAATAGCGAGACATCTGGATATAAATTGTCCCATTGGTAAGACGCAGCATGGGTTCATGAAGGGCAGGTCATGTTTGAATAATAATAATAATAACAGAGGGTGGTGGTTGATAGTAAATATTCATCATGGAGTGCGGTTACAAGTGGTGTACCTCAGGGATCTGTTTTGGGGCCACTGCTGTTTGTAATATTTATTAATGATCTGGATGAGGGTATAGTTGGGTGGATTAGCAAATTTGCTGATGACACCAAAGTCGGTGGTGTGGTAGACAGTGAGGAAGGGTGTCGTAGTTTGCAGGAAGACTTAGACAGGTTGCAAAGTTGGGCCGAGAGGTGGCGGATGGAGTTTAATGCGGAGAAGTGTGAGGTAATTCACTTTGGTAGGAATAACAGATGTGTTGAGTATAGGGCTAACGGGAGGACTTTGAATAGTGTGGAGGAGCAGAGGGATCTAGGTGTATGTGTGCATAGATCCCTGAAAGTTGGGAATCAAGTAGATAAGGTTGTTAAGAAGGCATATGGTGTCTTGGCGTTTATTGGTAGGGGGATTGAATTTAGGAGTCGTAGCGTTATGTTGCAACTGTACACAACTCTGGTGCGGCCGCACTTGGAGTACTGTGTGCAGTTCTGGTCCCCACATTACAGGAAGGATGTGGAGGCTTTGGAGAGGGTGCAGAGGAGGTTTACCAGGATGTTGCCTGGTATGGAGGGGAGATCCTATGAGGAGAGGCTGAGGGATTTGGGATTGTTTTCGCTGGAAAGGCGGCGGCTAAGAGGGGATCTTATTGAAACATATAAGATGATTAGAGGTTTAGATAGGGTGGATAGTGATAGCCTTTTTCCTCTGATGGAGAAATCCAGCACGAGGGGGCATGGCTTTAAATTGAGGGGGGGTAGTTATAGAACCGATGTCAGGGGTAGGTTCTTTACCCAGAGGGTGGTGAGGGATTGGAATGCCCTGCCAGCATCAGTAGTAAATGCGCCTAGTTTGGGGGCGTTTAAGAGATCCGTAGATAGGTTCATGGACGAAAAGAAATTGGTTTAGGTTGGAGGGTCACAGTTTTTTTTTTTTTTTTTAACTGGTCGGTGCAACATCGTGGGCCGAAGGGCCTGTTCTGCGCTGTAATGTTCTATGTTCTATGTTCTAATTTGGTGGAATTCTTTGAGAACATTGCATGCGCAGTGGACAATGGGGAACCTGTGGATGTGGTGTATCTGGATTTCCAGAAGGCATTTGACAAGGTGCCGCATCAAAGACTGCTACATAAGATAAAGGTGCACAGTGTTACGGGTAATGTATTAGCATGGATAGAGGATTGGTTAACTAACAGAAAGCAAAGAGTGGGGTTAAATGGGTGTTTTTCTGGTTAGCGATCAGTGACTAGTGGTGTGCATCAGGGATCAGTGTTGGGACCGCAATTGTTTACCATTTACATAGATGATTTTGAGTTGGGGACCAAGTGTAGTGTGTCAAAATTTGCAGATGACACTAAGATGGGTGGAAGAGCAAAGTGTGCAGAGGACGCTGAAAGTCTGCAAAGGGATATAGATAGTCTAAGTGAGTGGGCGAGGGTCTGGCAGATGGAGTACAATGTTGGTAAATGTGAGGTCATCCATTTTGGTAGGAATAACAGCAAAATGGACTATTATTTAAATGGTAAAAAATTGCAGCATGCTGCTGTTCAGAGGGACCTGGGTGTCCTTGTGCAGGAATTTCAAGGAGTTGGTCTGCAGGTGCAGCAGGTAATTAAGAAGGCAAATGGAATTTTGTCCTTCATTGCTAGAGGGATGGAGTTTAAAAACAGCGAGGTTATGTTGCAGCTGTATAAGGTGCTGGTGAGGTCACACCTGGAGTACTGTGCACAGTTTTGGTCTCCTTACTTGAGAAAGGATATATTGGCACTGGAGAGGGTGCAGAGGAGATTCACGAGGTTGATTCTGGAAGTGAGAGGGTTGGTTTATGAGGAGAGAATGAGTAGACTGGGGCTATACTCATTGGAATTCAGAAGAATGAGGGGAAATCTTATAGAAATATATAAGATTATGAAGGGAATAGATAAGATAGAAGCAGGGAAGTTGTTTCCACTGGAGGTGAAACTAGAACTAGGGGGCATAGCCTCAAAATAAGGGGAAGCAGATTTAGGACTGAGTTGAGGAGGAACTTCTTCACACAAAGGGTTGTGAATCTGTGGAATTCCCTGCCCAGTGAAGCAGTTGAGGCTACCTCATCGAATGTTTTTAAGGCAAGGATAGATAAATTTTTGAACAGTAAAGGAATTAAGGGTTATGGTGAGCAGGCGGGTAAGTGGAGCTGAATCCACAAAAAGATCAGCCATGATATTATTGAATGGCGGAGCAGGCTCGAGGGGCCAGATGGCCTACTCCTGCTCCTAGTTCTTATGTTCTTATTCCTGGGATCATCCTTGTGAACCTCCTCTGGACTCCCCCCGCACCCCCCCCCCCCCCCCCCACCCCCCCCACCCCCAGCCCAGGTTCGATTCCCAGCTTGGGTCACTGTCTGCGTGGAGTCTGCACGTTCTCCCCATGTCTGTGTGGGTTTCCTCCGAGTGCTCAGGTTGCCTCCCACAGTCTGAAAGACGTGCTGGTTAAGTGCATTGGCCATGCTAAATTCTCCCTCAGTGTACCAAAACAGGCACCGGAGTGTGGCGACTAGGGGATTTTCACAGTAACTTCATTGTAGTGTTAATGTAAACTTACTTGTAACTAATAAATAAATAAAATAGCTCTGACTATAACACTATACTCTGCACCATCTCCTTTCCTTCTCCCCTATGTACTCTAAGTACGGAATGCTTTGTCTGTATAGCGCGCAAGAAACAATACTTTCCACTGTATACTAATACATGTGACAAGAATAAATCAAATCAAATCAAAATTAATCTCAGAAATATTTCTTGACCCAAAATTGGATCAGACCATATCCCAGGCTTCGGGGGCAGAGAGAAAATGGAGATGGTGGATGCTCAAGATTTCAAGTGATGATGTGTAAACATTTCCTAAGTCTATAGGGAAGGTCCTAAATAACTGTTATTGGACCCCCTCATCCAAAGTGAGCTGTTCTTGTGGCTTTTCTGGCCATGAATCTGGGCCCAGTCAGCACCCACCACCACATCATAGAATCATAGAATCCCTACAGTGCAGAAGGAGGCCATTCAGCCCATCAAGTCTGCACCGATCATAGGCCCTATCCCCATAACCCCATCTATTTACCCTAGCTAGTCCCCCTGACACTAAGGGACAATTTAGCATGGCCAATCAACCTGACCCGCACATCTTTGGATTGCGGGAGGAAACCGGAGCACCCGGAGGAAACCCACGAAAACACTAGGAAAATGTGCAGGCTCCGCACAGGCAGTGACCCAAGCTGGGAATCGAACCCGGGTCCCTGGCGCTGTGAGGCAGCCGTGCTAACCACTGTGCCACTAAGAACAGCTTATGTTCATTTAATAGTTTTTAATTAATGAGGAGTGAGAGTGACTGCTCCTTGCTGCTCCTGTACTGCTTGTGCCAGCCTCACAATGTGGGTATCTTGCCAAGATCTATGTCCGCAGGTCGCACTCGCTGCACCAGACATGACCCACTGATGCGATCGCCAGCATAATGAAAAACAGATCAACGGAGATGATCTGGAGATGCATCTCGAAGATTCAAAGTGATGGGGCTGAGAATAATGCCTTTGGCAACTTGTCCCACTGTGGGACTGTTCTTGGAAAGAAAGATCATTGATATCTTGCAAAACAATGGTCTTTAGAGTTTATGTTTTATCAGCAGGCACTTTATCTCTCAATTCCCAGCAGTCCATAGAATCATAGGATCCCTACAGTGCAGAAGGAGGCCATTCGGTCCGACAAGTCTGCACTGACTCACAATCCCAATCACCGTAACCCAAGAATTTACCTCATTAATCCTCCCGTCATTAAGGGTCAATTTAGCACGGCCAATCCACCTAACCCGCACATCTTTGGAGTGTGGGAGGAAACCGGAGCACCCGGAGGAAACCCACGCAGACACGGGGAGAACGTGAAAATTCCACACAGACAGTGACCCAAGGCTGGAATTGAACTTGCGTCCCTGGCGCCAACCACTATGCCTCCCACAAATTAGACTTTTAATTCCAGAGTTTTACTTTGAAGTTTATTTATTATTGTCACAAATAGGCTTACATTAAGAAGTCTCACAACGCCAGGTTAGAATCCAACAGGATTCATTTGGAATCACGAGCTTTCGGAGCACTGTTCCTTCCCCAGGTGACTTGGACTTTAACCTGGTGTTGTGAGGCTTCTTACTGTGTCCCAGTCCAATGCCGGCATCAGGCTTACATTAACACTGCAATGAAGTTCCTGTGAAAATCCCCAAGTCGCCACACTCCAGTGCTTGTTCAGGTACAAATTTCACCATATTCCATGGTGGAATTTGAACCTGGGTCTCTGGATTACTAGTCCAGTGACAATACAACATCACCACCATCATTCTATGTTATACAGAAGTCTACTTTTCTCCTGCTTTGCTATCGTGGGGCTCCCATCCCCCATCTTTCATCAAGAATGTAGCACTGGTGTACTTCCTGTACTGATCTGTGCCTGTCTTACAATCCCTTCAATCTTACTTTTAAAACTCGCCACATAAGGATCGCACACACAGCTTGCCTGCTCCAAGGTTGGATGAACAAGTGTCTGGGAAGCTGGGACTCTGATCTTTTTGTTGTAATACCAAAGATTCCTTCTCAGAAACCCAAGAACCCAGTTTGCTATGGATGTCATCCGGTGAATATGGAATTCCCTTTGAAGATTGTTTT